>NW_006400052.1:2250872-2292033 GCF_000299155.1 Elephantulus edwardii | reverse complement strand
CCACACTCTTCTCACCCCACACTCCCTCACCCCACACTCTTCTCACCTCCACACTCCACTCACCCCACATTCTCTCACCCCACACTCCCTCACCCTGCACTCCCTCACCCCCGCACTCCCTCACCCCACACTCCCTCACCCCACACTCCACTCACCCCACACTCCCTCACCCCACACTCCCTCACCCCCGCACTCCTTCACCCATATTCCCCTAATCTAACACAACCCTCACCCTAGTCACGCTCCTTACTCCTCAGTGTCATATCTACCCGCTCACTTGGTCAAGCTGTTGCCCTTTTCCTCCTCCACAATGCCCAGCATCCACCCCCCACCCCCACCATGGAAGAGGGCAAGACTATAGGTCGGGAGCTTCTGGTCCTGGCTTGATGTGGCCTGGAGGACATCACATCACTTCTTTCATCCTTGTTTTAAGCCTTGTTGAAAAAGTGTGTGTGTGTGTGTGTGTGTGTGTGTGTGTTGGAGAAGATGAAGAATGGTGCACTAGTGATGATGATGATGATACCTGTGTTCATGTACTGATAAAGAACCCTGGTGGCGCTGTGGTCCATCCAACACTTGGCTGCTAACGGAAAGGCTGGCAGTTCAAAACCACCAGCAGCTCCAAGGGGGAAGATGTGGCCAGTCCACTCGTGTGAGGACTTGCAGCCTTGGACGCCCTGGGGGCAGTTCAGCTCTGTCCCATCAATGAGGTGGGTATGAGTCAGAATTCACTCTATGACAACTTAAGTTCTGAGATTGTTTATCATGAACCTGCCTGGTGTTAAGTACTATGCTGGGTGCTAGTGGCTTTTCCTCATTCATGGAAACAACGAAGAGAAAAACAAGCAAATATGGAGCCTCCTCAGTGTCAGCCTCTGGCCTGGGCTTGGGGGTTACAAAGATGAGCACGATCTGTCTGCAAAGAACTTCCCATACAAGCATGCATGCACGTCACAGTATGCCTCACGTTGGTTGGATGGGGCCTTGTTCAGCAGAATCACTATGGGACAGTTTTTTGGGGGTATTGAGAGTGATTTGCAGAGGCTAGAGACATAGAGTCCTTCCTTTGGGTTGTGAGGCTGTGAATCTTTCATGGAGAACACTGCTTATCTTTCTCTCTTGGAGCTGCTGTTGGAGTCAAACTGCCGACCTATTAGCAGCCCAGAATATTACACTCACTTCTTGCTATTAGGACTTCTAGGGACCAGTCTCAGCCACCCACAATTAATCCAGTGGGAACTTCGACCAATCATGTCTGGATCACGGGCCTACACAGGATCAAGCCTGCACCTGGCTTGATGAGCAAAGGAGTGCATAAATGAACAAAAGAACTTACTTAGATGTCCCTATTGCCTTAGTTCACCCCAAGACAGGCTGTTGGCGCGCCCCTGCCTTCACCTCCCATTGCTTTCATGAAACCTTGTTTCTACAGTTTGCCTGTTTCCTTGTCTTGGGCCAAGTGGTGAATTTGGTATAAGCATGCTCCCTCTGATTTTTCTAACTGAGCCTTGGTGGCCTAGTGAAAGAAGCTGCACTGCAATTCCAGTGGCATGCGGTTCGGATTCACCAGCTGCTCTGTGGGAGACCGGGCAGTGTTTTCCCATGGAAATTACTGCCTCTGAAATCCCCTGGAAGGTTAGCTGTGGGTCAGTTCTGACTTACTGGCAAACAACAACAATAAACAAGGGGTCCTGGTGGCATAATGCATTAAATTTTGGGCTGCTAATTGGAATGTTGATGGTTCGAATCCACCAGCCATTCCTCAGGAGAAACATGGGGCAGTGTCCTGTAGAGATTCACAGACTTGAAAATCTGGTGGAGGGCACTAGAACTGCCGCCATCTGACCTTTGGCTTGTACTTGAGGCCTCACATCAGCACTGTGAGGCAGCTGTTATTATTATCTTTGTGTTATGCTTGAGGAAACTGTGGCTCAGAGAGGTTAAGTGACTCGCCCTGGGTCACACAGAGGGGAAGTTGCACTCTTGCTGTTTCATCTCCCAGCAAGGGCCTGCCCAAGAGCTGCAGCTGTGTGGCTTTGGGAACACTTTCCCTCATGGCCTCAGTTTCCCCTCCAGCTGTCCCCCCTGTCTGTAAGCCCTCACCCAGGTTCCTGAAGAGAGGAGAGAGTGCAGAATTCAGCTGGATCCTACCCTGCCCTTTCTCCTGAGAAGAGATGCCATGTGGCAGACTCACAACTCCTTCTGCTCCCTGGAGGTGTTGACCTCAGCAGACTTGGACTTAGGGGGGAACGGGATGAACATAGCCAGGACAGGGGCTGGTGCAGAGTGTCAGCACCAGCGAGGGGCCATTAGAATGACAAGTTTTAGCTAACACTGCAAATGTTTTAAAGCTAAAATGGTATGTGAACTGATGTAACATATGTTCAGTTGCTGAAAAAAACGAGAAAATACAAAGCGATGAGATGGAAACCACTGTGTTATCTAGTTAAATAAACAAAATAACCTAACTCCTTGATGTCAATCCCTCTGGATGGCTTTTTCTCAAATGAACATGTGCCAGTGATTTTACCAAGGAACTTATTAAAATTTAGGAAGCTCTGGTTGCATTGCTAGCCCAGAGGTGATGCCTCTCTGACGGTTCAAATCCACCAGCAGCTCCATGGGAGAGGGATGGGCAGTCTCCTCCCATGAGCTTTACAGCCTTCGAAAACCCACTGGAGGGTCAGCTGGGAGTCAATTCTGACTCAACGTCAATGAATTTGAGGTTTTAAGTATTGAAATTCAGATCTCACGGCCCAAGCTTAGAACTCTGATTTCTGCCTTCAAATTCGTTTTCTTTGGCAAATACGTGTATGTATGTAATTTACAAGGAGCTCTGGTGGCTTGGTGGGTGCAGAGCTGCTCTGCCAACACAAAGGCAGGCGGTTTGAATCCACCAGCCGCTCTGGGGGCAACCTCCTCCTGTGTGACTTACAGCCTCTGAAAACCTACCTCAAGATCAGTTATAGGTTCCACCTTGACCACACATGGCAATAATGACAACAACAACATGTAATTTATAAAAATGGGGTCACGGGCTGTTTATTTAACCCCTATCCCACGTGCCTCCCACTCCCTAAAGGAACATTTCCCTCTTGTGAGTGAATGTAGTTCCTGCCTATTCTCTACAACTCCATCCACATTCTGCCGTGTGGCTGTCGTGCCAACATTAAGCCCACCAGTGGCCTGTAGGAGGATGCATTGGTGTTTGGGGGCTTTCTCTCCTGTAATTATTCCCAGTTGCAGATCATTGAGGCTCAAAGGAGAGGCCTCCCATGTCTCAGAAGATAAGAGATAATCTGAGGGGAGTTAGAGGTGGCCTGGGTGCCTGGCACAGTGCCTAGACTCGCTCTGAAGTGAGAGAGGCTATGAGCACTCAGATAGAAGAGCTATGACTGTTAGAGTAAAGGCAGAGGCATTTGATGGGGAAGCCCCCCTCTTCCAGGACCCCGGACCCAAACATGACACCTGGGTCCACAGGTCCCAGCCCTGCCCTAATCAGGCATCCTCCTGGGCTGCACTGCCCCCCCTCCCTGAGCCAGCTCGCCGTCTGTTCTGTCCTTGCCAGCTTATCAATAGGTTAAGTGGTCAGGTCAGTGATATTGACCATTTGATTAGGACCTTGTCAGATCAATCCCCGGCTCATCTCCAGGACCTCCTCCCCTCCCCTCACTCCCCTCCAGCTCCTCAGCACCAGGGAGCAGGTGGCTGAAGGATCTACAGTACCCACACTGCACCCCAGAATCACACCCCAGAACTGAGAGCCCAATCACTCAGTTCAGGTAGAGAGCCTGCCTCCCAGCCCAGCCCAGCCTGACATGGGGTCTCTGAGGTCTGTGTCTGTTACTGTCACACCCCATCGCCCCATCCCCCACTCTATGACTCCACTCTCTTCTTGCAGTCCTAAGTCCTGTTTACTCCACGCACCCTACCCCTCCACCCGTGTTCACAAAGCCCAGTCAGGCAGCTTCTGCCTCTTGGCTGTGCGTCTGGGCAAGTCCTGGCTTTTCCCAGGGCCTTCAGTTTTTGCATCTGTGCCATGGGGACAGTGCCCAGCCAGTGTGGCTGTGAGATACCGCAGGTTGCACCTGCAGCACAGCAAACCACCCCTGGTCCACAGCAAGTGCCCCTGAGATGCCAGCTGCTCTCCCTCACGGCTGCTCCACTGAGCGGCTCTCTTGTGTTGTGGGTGCCCATTGCTCCGTCCGTCTGTCCATCCCCCAGGACAGGTGTATGTGGGCAGTCCATGGGAGCAGGGGATACTGATGCTCACAGACCTGACCTACACCCTAGCTGGATCACCTCCGTGTGTGCTGGGGATGCTGGGGGCCTCTCCCAGGAGCTCGGATTCCTACACATGGACCCTCACAGCAGCTGGACGGAGAGCTGATCGGCCAAGGTCAAACCTGAGCTTTCTCTCTTTCCCCTTGGAACCTCGGAATCTTCCCGGTCCTGTGACACAGCTGCAAAGAACACGACACTTGTTGTTGTTTTTGTTGCTGTTAGAGTCAACTATGATTCTTAAGGACCCTGTGAACAGATCTCAACCTGGCCCTGTCCAACCAGGTCTCTTGATGAGTCCAAGCCCCTTGTTACAGGCACTCGGTGAGGGTCTTCCTCCTTTTTTGACCCTCCATCTTCCCCAGCACCATGTCCTGATCTCCAAACCCGTGAGGCCACCTCTCACCGTCCTTGTCTCGGATGGGGCCTGGTTACACCTCCTCCCAGGCAGACTAGTTTGCTCTTTAACAGTTGGGGTCATGTCAGTCCTCTTAGCCAGCACCACAACTCAAAACACAGCGTTTGGAGCAGACAGATCAGGCCCTCTGCTCCTCCACTTCCGCTGTGGACCAGCTGCTTCTCCGTGTTCCCCAGAATTCCCACCTGAATAATGGGGCGAAGGCAACTCAGAAAGAACACCCACTCTCCACCATTTCCAAAGCTGCAGGTCCTGCTAGGGTACAGTTCTCAGCTGCCTTGGGGCTGCCTTTGGGGTGCCGCAGGGCAGGGCACAGACCTCATCTGTCAGAGGGAGTGGGGTGGCACTGCCCTGTGGGCACCAGGGCGCGGTGAGGTGAGACTAGAGTTCGGGGAGCACCGGGGTGAAGTTCTGACATGGACGGGGCACTGACTGGGGAAGACCCCAGCCCCGGGCGCCTCCTGACTGTGGGCCCTCACGGCTGGGGATTCCCCTCCCGCCCCCTCCATCACTTACACCAATATTGACGGTTAATGCCGTGTCGCCACCGTGTTCAACACTCAGCGCGGCTAATTGTTTTGACTGGGAATCGGCAAGGCGATTAAACGCCATCGATTTTGCCCTGCGCGCTGCATCGATTTTTAAATTTCCTATTGATCCCGGCCCTAAATCTCCTTAACCAAGACCTCACCGTGGAGATGACAGCCGCTGATTAGCTCCGGGGAGGGGGTGGGGCGGGGTGGGCGGTGGGGCCCTGGGAGGGGGACAACCCCAGCTCCTCCCCTCTTTCCCATCCGGGTTCCAAGTCTCCTTCTGCCCCTAAAAAGGGAAGCCTGTTAGGCGAACTCCTGTCTTGGAGAGGGGCTGGGGGCTAGGGCAGACCCCTGCTCCTCCCTCCCTGGACTCCCCCCTCTCGCTGTCTCTGCCCCACTCTACCTTTCTCTCCTCCCTCCATTCCACTCCTCTTTTTCTCTGCTCTTTCCCTGGACCCCACTGTTTCCTTCCTCCACTGATTTCCTTGTACTCTCATTCTTCCTTGATCCTCTCCTCTGTGCCAGCAGATTTTCTAGGGCAAAGAAAGAGTGGCCACTACTTCACAGTCGTGAAGGGTCCTCTCAGCCCATTCCCCACCACCCTGGGGAGAGTTAAATGGGGACACATCCCAGCACACCTGGCACTCCCTCTCCTTTCTGTCCCCTCCTCAGTACTTGACTGGTAGGAAGGTGTCCTGAATGTCCCTCACTCTCACACAGCAGGCAGGGGGCAAGGATGGCCCTCAGGTGGGTTACAGCTGCTTTTCCACGCTCTCAGAAGGCAGGAACTGGATTTCAACCAGAGGCACACAGTTCTGAGCTCTGGATCCGGCTCTGCTCCTCCCTGAGTGGGTGGGCTTGAGGGGAAGCTCCCGGCTTCTCGAAGTCTTACCTGCCACAGTAGACTGGCCAAGATTTTGTCTTCATTCTCCTTGGATGAGTTTCGCCATCTCTCTCTCCTCTCCACCTTCTATCCAGCATGCAGAGCCTTTTGGGTGAAAGCCCCAAAGGGCTTGTACCAGTGGCCAAGGTCCTGGGGGGTCCACTCTACCATCTTGCAGCTTCGTCCCTCCCTGTGGAACCCTGGACCCCCACAGGCCTGACATTGTCCTTCCTCCAGCCTGGCTCTTCACCCAACTGAAGTTTATTTGTCTTCTGGTCTCAGCTTAGGTGTCATATCCTCCCCCAGTCTTTCTGGGGCTCCCCTAGGATTCTCACAGTCTCCTCTGCCTCTCTAGCTCTTCATCCTGTCTCTGTTGTTAGGCTGCAAGCCTGGGAGCAGGCAGATGGGGCCGGGCCCATTTCTAGTCTATCTCTAGACCGCCAGCACCTTGGCGGACTTGGCTCATGGCCTGGCTCCGAGAAGCCTCAATAGTTGCTGATGAACTAAATGAATAAATAAATAAATGAACAAATATGCAAGTCAGGCATACTGCTCCTTACCACACACATAGACACCTAGGAATGAATAACCCTCTAAAATCTCTCCTTCATCTGGTCATCCCAGAAGCCTTACAAGATGGGCAGTGCAGTTTGTTAGTTCCTCCACCTACCTGTCCATCCATTCATCACTCACTTGTCCATTATATATTATTGAGCCAGGCCTTCTGTTAAGGATACAGTCCTGATAAAGTCCCTACCCTTCCAGGAGCTTCCAGTTTGGTGGAGAAAGCATGTGGTAAACCAGGACAGGCATTCTGTATGCCCATTTAAGAGATGAGGACACTGAGGCAGAGCCACAGAAAGATCCCTGAAGGCAAGAATTTGGTCGAAAGAACCCAAGTCGCAGGCACTTGGCTCCACGGTTCATTCACTTCCTGGCAAATCTGAGCAGTCCTTTTCCCAGGAGTGTCACCCTACATGAAGCAAAGCCCTTCATTCCCCTGGATGCTGATTCTGTTCTCCTCTCTTTGTAGGTTCTCGACTGGACCGGGTTGGTGGCCTGAATGTATTAGCTTCGCTGTGTCTGCCCAAGAGGTAAGCGCCATGGCCTCAGTCTCATGCTTACTGCTGGGTGCCGGGCTTTGCCGTCCTCAGCCCTGGTCTCAGCCCCTGGCCTGTGCCTGTAACTGTGTGTCCTGTAACTTCCTGAACAAACCCTTGGTTCTGGCTGTTGTTGACCATGGGATTTCCTGCTTTTGAGCTTTGGGGCCCCATCAGACAGACTGGAAACACTCAGTGTTTCTCATCATGGCTTTGGGGCGGGAATAGCTTTTCTGCCCTTTCCTGATTGGGATAGTTGCTCTCCCAGCCTTCATTTCCTCATCCGTAAAAAGGGACTAATAATAGCACGCCCTTTAAGGACCATCCTGAAGAAGGAGCAGCAGGTGGGGGGAAAATGGTTCAGAATTGAGGTGCAGAGCCAGATGGTTGCCCCTTCCCCATGCCAGCTATGTGATCCTGGGCATGGCTCAGTTTGTCCATCTGTTGAAGCATTGAAATTACAGAACCCATTAGACAGCGATACTGTCAGGACGAAATATGTTATTCCAAGAAAATATGCAGCTCAGGAGCTTGGAATACAGCTGGAATTCCTGTCCCCGACAAGGGGGGGGGATTTGCAAAGCTCCTCCTTGGAGCCCACCAAGGCTTGCATAGGGAAGCAGGACTCTGGACTTTGCCCCGGCATTCCTTGGTGAGGCCCTGGCAGTAAGCATCTCAGGGGGACAGGGCTCTGGTGTTTGTCCCAGCTTGCCTCTCCCTTCCAACCTGAGCAGGTTCATTCACAGGCCTCAGGCCCCAAGAAACCTCTCCTTGTCCTCCTAGACCTCCTTCCCAGGGGGCTGTGCTGGAGTAGGGGTCAGACTCACTCCCCCAAGCCAGTGGGAAGATACAGTGCAGCATTTACAAGCCAAGGGGTAGGACTGTGGAGGCCTGGAAGATGCAGCTGCATCATCCATGAGCCTGGGACACACATACCATCCTCAATGAGCATCTCCTCAGGATGCAACCCAGAGGCAGCACTAATGCAGAATTTTAAAAACTTGTGTGGTCCCAATGATCTATTTCATGCAATTATGGGGCCCAGATAAATGCATAGGAAAATGCATACCTGTTAGATGGAGCCAACCGTTTCATGATGTTACAGGACCCCAACCCCCTGAGGGTGATCCCCAACCACCTGAGGATGATCCTTGGTCTAATTGGTAGGAATAACAGAGTCAGAATTATAGATGTGCCTTGTCGTGAGTGTCTGTTCTCCAGGGAACCTGATTGGTAGGCTTCCTTTGGGGATCTTAAGGTTCAAGAATGTGTCAGGGTACTTCCAGACCACAGGTTACACGGGAGCTGGTTGTGAGGGATGCCGGAAAGTTGGGCTGAAGTAACAGAGAAGTTTAAAGGGAGTTGTTTCTGAGCATGTGGATGGTGGAGTCCGGTCTATGATTTAAGTTCTTTGTGTTGGAATCGTTATGACGGCTGGGTAGCTGTCACAGTAGGTTAGGCCACACCAGCCAGAGAACTGTTATTATTATTACATCTTAATGAGGAAATCAATGCTCATGCGGGGCCACCTGTGTGTGGGGTTCTGTTCTGGGCCCTTTGTGATTAACCCTCTCTGCAGCTCTGAGAAGGAAGTGGGGACTAGTCACCATTTGTGAGAGAAGGTAACTGAGGCACAGAGAGGGAAGGTAACTGGTGAAGGTCAACCCAGCAAGTAATGAGGACAATCAGAACTGAGACTCGGGCCTACATGGACTTAAATTCTTACTCTTTCACTCTGCCATGCTCACTGGGGTTCTTGGATTCTCTTCAAGGTGGCACATTATAATGCTCTGGGAGTGAATTTGATTGAGGGAACCCCTAATGTCACATGCTGTGCTAATAACTCTGGTAAGCTCAGCAGTGAAGGAGCTGGTGGTGCAGGAGGTGCTTGTTGAGTTTTCAGTAGAAGCTAGGTAGAGTTACAGAATATTGGGATGTTTTGCTGATGGCATCTGGGAACTGACCTTAGAGGTGGTTGCTAAAATACCCGAGTGGCCTCCATAGGGGTCGTTCAAGGAAAGCATCAGCGAACAGGGTGGCAGCTTTGAGCCAACAGGCCACACTCTTCATATGATTTGCAACAAAACAACTACCACAGTGTCTCCCCCCCCCCCCGCCCACCTTCCCTTGGTGGCCACATCTGGAGGCCTTCTCCATGACCCCTGTGTGAGTTGGAGTGCCCCAAACTGAACAGACTCTCAGTCCTCCCCTCCTCCCCTCTGGTCCTCCCAGGACCTTCTCTCTGCTTTGGTGAGCTTCCTCCTCCATTTGCCTCTGATTTCCGCTGATGTCTTCCCATGCCTCACCCTCAGGCTGATCATGCCCATTCCCTGTCCCCTCCCGAGCTCTGTCACCACGTCCTGAAGTGTAGATTCACCTTATCTGATAATATACTATGTGCTTCCTGTGATGTCAGCTTCCTGGGAAGCTCTTTTGCCCAACATGTCTGTTCAGTCCCTGGCACTTGTGAAAGGCTCGGTGTTGGTTAGATGAATGAAGAAGCGAGCCGACATGTAAACCTCCATCCATCTATCCATTTATTCCTTCAGCCAGCATTATCTGGGGTTACTTGAGACACAGAGGAGCCGAGCTGGCCTCAGAGTATCCCAGGAATGGTATGGACAGGGGGGCTACATGGTGCTGGGTTGGAAGAGAGAGAAGTGTGACTGACCTGCCTTGGGGGCCTTGGGAGGTCTTCTGGAGGAAATGGTAAGGCTGGAAAGAAAACTGTTAAGAAAGTGAAAGTGCAAACTCTAGTTCTGGTGGGTGGTCCACTTCAGAGCTCTTCATTACTGGGGACCATCGGGGCTGCCCTGGCCTCAGACCCCCACAGTCCATTCAGCATCCAGTGCCCCTGCCTTGTCTTTCTGTCCCATCCATCTTTTTTATCCCTCCAGCCACAAAATGGCCTGTTGTCCTGGTGTGGCGACCAGGCCATAAGGTCACAGAACCAAACTCAGACGTAAGTGGTGGCAGTGTGCCCCGGGCCTCCTGCACTCCCAGAGGGAGTCCTGAGGGCTTTTGGACTGGGAGCGTGGCCCTGGATGAGAGGCTTTCAACTGCTGGGTCTGGTTAGGGGAGAACCTAGGGGCTTTACCGGCTGCGTGGGAGAGACGTTGATCCCCAAAGTGAGCACTTGTACCCTCAGGTGACAGTGTGGGTGTGGCAGTGTGATGATGCCAGATCTGAGATAACAGGCATGCGTGGCAGTGGCAGAAATTTTGCAGACAAGAACCAAGAGCTGACTATGTGGGGCGTAGACTTGTCTGGGTCCCTTGAGGTCCTGCCTGGGCCGTGCTGGGGAAGGGGCTGTAGAAACTAGTCTTTGGCTAGAGGACTAGGGAGTGTGTCATACAATTGTGGTTTTAATCAAGATGGACGGTGAAATGGGACACCCTCAGCATGGGGGCTGCTTTGTAGGGATGCAGGGCTGGGTGACTGCTGCAGAACGGGAACCTGGGTGTGTATACTCGCTGGGCTCGGCTGGGGGGAGTTGCATCGACGTGGACTCCTTGTCTGGGTTGCAAGCAACAGCTCCACGCGCCCTGATATGGGGCATCACATGCTAAGCCCCATGTGTAGTTTGGGGGTGCTTGATGCCTCTGGCTGCCTCTGCTCTGCCCTGGGGTGGGTGGAGACGACTTTGAACTTGAGCGTCTGTCTGTCAGCCATGGGTAAGGCCTGCAGAGAGGGAAGAGGTAAAACTGCTTGACATTGCTTCATCCCTGGCCTGGCTGACATTCCCACAGGGAGCGAAGTCTGGAGTGTCCTGTCTGACATGTGTGGATCCCAGGGCAGAGGCAGGAACCTGGTTCAGACTCCAGACAGAGGGACGTATCCTCATCTCAGAGCTGGCGACGGCTGAGCAGTGGAGACCGCGGCTCCTTGATCTTTAGCGAGGACGGTGTTCGGTGTTCTGTTCCGTGTTCGTAACAGTGAGGAGCATCCGCTGCTCCCTACTCCCCGTAGCTCCTCCTGTCTCAGCTCCTTGCTTTCCCTCCGTCTAGCGCTGTGCCTCTGGCCCATCCAATTCTTTCTTCATCTGAATCTTGGCCTCTTTCTTTCCTCCAGCTCGTCTCCTTTCTCTTTGCACCTCTGTCTCAGCTTCCAAATCTTGTGGGAGGTGTGGAGGGGTCTATGTCCGGCTTTCGGTGGTTGCCAGAGAGAACCTCATGGAGATGCAGGGCCTGGTGGGGGTTGGAGGCGAAGGAGGAGAGAGAAAGGAAGAGAAATGAGGGAGCGAACAAGAGAAGGGCACCCTGTGCGGGAGAGAGCTCCCAGGATCCTCTGAGGGGACCATCCAGAAATACCCCGACACAGAGCGAGGAAAGAGGCGTGGAGAGGGAAAGACCTCAGAGTTCCAAAATCTATGAGAAACACGGAGAGAGGCAGCCACTGAGGGCGGCAGACAAAGAGAACCAGAGATCAGCGAAAAGTCAGCCAGGAGAGCCATGCTGCCGGAGGGGTGCAGAGACAGTTGCAAACAGACAGTGTGAGTGGCTGAGAGAAGATGGAGGCTGTAGGCTCAGGTGGGGGATCAGGAGGGGAATCAAGGTGGAGAGCAGCCTGGGGTGACTGCAGGGCAGGAAGCTCACGCCCAGTGCCCTGCACATGGTTCCTGGAAAGCCCACACCCTGCCATACTGGCTGTGCTAAGGAAGGCCAGTGGGGTATCTGTCCCTCTGTGCAGAGAGGGTGACAGGCATGTGTGGTGTGGTGGGTGCCTGACCCCCCCCTGCCCTGCGTGACCACCTCCCTGCTACTCCTGTGCCCTTCGCAGGGTGTTCAATTCTCTCGCTCTAAGGGACCCAGGACTGTGGAAGGGCTGACTTCTGGCCTGGTGGTGAGGTGGGAGGGGTCAGAAAACAGAGAGAGAGTGTGACAGAGAGAGAAACAGACAGAGATAGAGACAGGGCGTGCTCACTCTGGTCTCCCCTTCATCTCTCTCTCCCTGGTGCATTGTCAACTTCCCTCCCTCCAATTATCCGTCTCTGAGCCTCTCTACTCAGTCTCTCACTTTCTCAGTCATCTCTCATCTGTGTCTCTGTCTAACGACCTGCTCTCTCTGACGTGGCCCCTCACTTCTTGTTGCAGACTCTCCCTGTCTTTCTGTCTCTCTGTGTGTCTCTCTCTGACGTGGCCCCTCACTTCTCGTTGCAGACCCTCTCTCTGTCTTTCTGTCTCTCTGTGTGTCTCTCTCTGACGTGGCCCCTCACTTTTTGGTGCAGACCCTGTCTCTGTCTCTCTCTCTCTGACGTGGTCCCCTCACTTCTCGTTGCAGACCCATGCTGTCTCTCTCTGTGTCTCTCCTGCCTGTGTTTGCTAGGTCTCCTCACCTCAGCCCCATCCTCTGGCTCACTGTGTTTGCACCTCTGAGATTTTGACCCTTCTGCTTCTCTGTCTGTCCATCTGCCCTTGCTCTGCTCTTCCCCCGCCACCCGCCTTTGCCTCCTGGTTTCTGTGGTCGTGTCTCTTTGAGTCCCTTTCATCTTCTGTCTCTCCTGCCTGTCTCTGCTTCTCATCGCCTGTCTCTGCATGTGTCCCTCTGTCTCTCACTCGCAGTCTCTTGCCTTGTCTCGCTGGGTCTCTTGCTGTCCATCCCTGCCTCTGTGTGTGTCTCTAGCTTCCCCCTCCCTTCCCCCTCTTTTTTCTGTTTCTAACACCCACACTCACATCCTACCTCAGGAGTAATTGCTTTTGTCTGGGTTGGACTGGACTTGTGGTGGGGGGAGGGCGGGGGGAGCGGGTGGCGCTGGGGGGGTTGGGAAGGACGGAGGTCGCTTGGTGGAGTTGAGGTGGTGTCTGCTAGAGCAGGGGTGTTGAGGAGCAGAGGTACTGCCTGCCCAAGGTGGGGGGAGGGAGGGGGGCCTGGGCCCAGCCTGGCGGGGGTCTGGGGCCTCTGGCAGGAGGAGAAGAGGGCAGACGGGCCTTCACATTCATATTTGGAGGCTACATAGCGATAAAGCGGGCCAGCTACTATTGTTGGTGGCAGCCTCTTGTCGCCTCACCACCCTCCCCCGCACCAGGAGGAAAGGAGCACCCCCTAAACACAGGTGTGTGCACCCAGTCACCACCACACATGTGGGGACACACCCAGAGCAACTGGCCACGCGTGGAAATACTTTGCACAGAGAGACACGCAGAATCACGTAGACACACACCAAAACCACACGGAACCTCGGGCACTCGTGGGAAGAAACACATACACACACACACACACACACACACACTCTCCACAGAGTCTCTGAGACACATGTCCAGCCACTCACTGGCGCAGGGACAGGGACATGCAGGGACTCCCCCAAGTCCCTGAATACTCCCAGAAGCTTCCATGGTGAGACACACGTGTGAGGGCGGGTGCACACCAGCACACACACCAGCATGGGAGGACTGTTTCCTGGAACACACACAACCTACGCCTGGGATTACCTGGGGCAGCTGAAACAGCCATTCTCACCTCAGGGCAGAGATATACACACATGTGCAGTTATGTGGGGACACCCAGGGCCAGGGCAACACTCATGAAGATACACATCCCCCTCCGGGATGCACCCACAGACATGACTCAGTCACCAAGACACACGGGGACACAGTCCATAAGAGAGCTTAAGGACCCAAAGACTCACAGCTACCTGGGGGCCACACGGGTGTCCTACGCAAATGGCAGCTCAGACACACACAGCTCCCCCAGGACCTTCTGCCCGGAGTCACACAAATCCCCTCCCCCACCACATGCAGGCAGCTTCCTACAGGGACTCATGGGAAGGGGGTCGAGGTAGATTGGGGCGTGCTCTATGGGTGGGCGGCAGGCCTGCCCAGGAGATTGCCACACTGCTGTTAACAGCCATTTGTTCTGGCATCCCCCCAGGTCTGTGTAGCCCCTGGATTCAGGACAGTGTCTCTACAAGCCCCCACCAGGTATCCCCTGCCAGCCCCCCCCAGCCACGGGGGTCCCTCTCTCTTCCTACTTCCAAAGGGCCTCAACTCCCCAAGCTGCTCCGATTGAGGGGTGCCTGCTTTCTCCTAGGGGAGAAATTCCCTCAGTTCATCCCAGCCCCTTCCCTACATGTATGACCCTATCTGCTTCCCTGCCCACTCCCATACTCACCCCCTCTCCTGGCTCTCCACGCATTACCTCTCTACACTCCCCAGCTGTAGGGGAGTGGTAGGGGGTCCCCGGCCCTGGCCCCTCAGAGGCCTAGGTGAGGGGGCCGGGCCGTGGGGGTGGGGGGCCTGGGCACGGCTGCGGGGAAGGGAAGCAAGGCAAGCGGAGGGCGAGAGAGGCAGAGGCAGGCAGGCAGCCGGCTGGCTTTATATCCCTGCCGTATTGATCTACCATGTCACAGCCCGGTCGATAGCCAGCTGAGAAAGAGAGAGGGAGAGAAGGGAGGGGAGGTTTGGGGGAGGGTAGCCGGGACCCCTATAGTCCTTGGCCCATCTGGAACCTCCTTGGAAGGCTGTGGGGGCTTGTTGAGCCCAGCTACCCCTCCCAAAAAAGAGGTCCCCATCTTCCCCCTCTTTCTATCAGCTGTGGCCCTCCTCCAGAGAGCCACCTTCGCCTGTATGAAAGCTCAACCACAGAGTTGTCTGTCCTCCTCTCGAGCTGTCCCTTGTCCTTCACAGGCAAGAAGGCAGCCCCCCCTGTCCCTCTGCGGTCACCAGTTAGGCAGGAGGCTTAGCGGTGGGACTGTACGGCTCTGGGAGAGACGAGAGTTTGAGTTCCCAGTCTTTGCCTTCTGAGTGTGGACAAGAGATGGAATCTCTCTGAGCACCTTCCGGGGCCACTACCAGTGAGGTGCTCAGGAGGCCCCACTTCAAGGTCCTCACCCTCATCGCTGTTGCACCCGGGATACAAACCCGGGTTAGATTGGCCTCTTCCCCGACCCGAGAGAAGGGCGAGCTGTCTCTCCTTGTCTCCGGCTTCTCACTCTCTCCAGTCTCAACTTTCCCATCTCCTGGCCTTTCCCTCTCCTCACCTCAGCTTCTCTGTCTCTTCAGAGCCTCCTTCTTTTAGCATCTTTCTCTTCTCAGTCTCTGTCTCCTACCCTCTCCCAGTACCCAGCTCTCTCCTTACACGCTCCTGCTCCTCTCAGTCCTCAGCCTCCTCTCTGCTGTGTTCCACCAGCTGTCCTCCCTGAGCTTCCCCTGACCCAGTGGGAAGGTGTCTTTCCTCAGCAGGAAGGGGAGTGAGGGGACCCTGGAGCTGTACTGCCACCCTCCACCCCAACGTTGGCTTTCTCTTCACTTCTAAGCCTCAGTTTCCCCTAAGCCTCACCCAACCCTGCCCTGGCCTGAAGGTTTTCTAGCTGCGGGAACCACAGGGGTTGGTGCAGATGGGAGGCAAGGCCATCCAGAGGGCGAGGCCAGGCCAGAGGGGTGCCTACTGGCCCTCCCTCAGCCCAGGACTGCCCTGGGTCCCAGGTGCACTCCGCCAGCCCCCAGCTCCCCGGGGTTCCAGTTCTTTGTCTGTCCAGAGCCCCCTCCCCTCCCAGCCCAGCCTCAGAGAGGTTGAGGAATCACCTTAGCCTTGACCCAAGGGGGCGGGCAGAGGAGGAGCAGGCGTCCCCCACCTCTGCCTCCTGCCCATGGCCATGCTGACAAGCTCCCCGCTTCTCTGAGTACGAGGCTGGCCCTCCCCCCCAACATCAGGGCTGCTGCTCCCTTTGTTAGGAGGGGGGAAGGGAAAGAGCCAAGCTGAGGGGACATGGCCTGACCCCCGACCTCTCCCTTTCCCCCTCCCATCTGGGTCCCCAGGGGCTCAGAGCCCCCTTGACGGACAGTTCTGACCATCAGCCAAATGGCTTAGGGAGAGAGCTAGGGCCAGGTAGGGGGGAGGGGAGGAAGGCCTAGTCTGGGCCCGCAGCCCACTGTGGGTGTGAGGGAGACCATTAAGAGAAAGGGTAGGCACAGATCAGCACTCACAGATGTGGGCTCTGGGGGAGCCTGATTGAACTGGGGGGCAAGGGAGCAAAATAGGACTCGGCCTGAGGCCAGCAACTCTGGGCGCCTGTGGGTAGGGGTCTGGCCTGGGCAGACACCCCACCCTGCCCCCATCCAGCCTGCTGCATTGAGAGTGCAGTGAGTTTTAAAAAAATTAAAAGGAAAAAAAAAGAAGAAAAAAACCAGGAGCAGGAGAAGCTGGGGGAAAAAATATATAAGAAAAAATATAATAAGAACTAAGCGGTGGCTGCAGAAGAGAGAAAGGGCAGGAGGCGGGGAGGGGGGCGCAGGGGGGAGGGCGGCTCGGGCCCTGGTCGCTGCAGAGGCCCGGCCGCCGGCCTCTGCGCTGAGCCCTCCGCGTCCCCCCTGCCGGCCCCCTCCAGCCCCGATCGATCCAGTTTCTTGGCAATAAAGCATTTTTATTGTCAGCTGCCCTGAATGCCAAATGTGTGCCTGGCCCTGCTCCCCCCAACCTGCTTCCTCCCCCCCCCTCCCCCAGCCCGCCGCCACCCCCTCCCCTGCGGTCCCCCTACCACAGAATCAGCATCGTCCATCACTGAGACCCCCTCCTCTTCCTCCTCATCCGTGTCAGCCACAGTCCCTGGCCACATCCTCAATAACCCACCGAGCCCCCGCCCTATCCAGACTGCTGGGCTTCCCTGCCTAACCCCAAACTGGAGGGAGCAGAGCGGTGGGCTCTGGGCCCGTGGTCGTGGGGGGTCCAGGGATGGCAGGAAGGAATGGAAGGGTGCTGGGTTGAGCAGGCAGGGCAGCATGGCCACAGGTTGAGGGAGGTGTTGGCAGAAGTCAGGAGAGTGGGCCCCTAAAGCGTCTGCAGCAGTAGCAGCATCAACTGCCAGCAGGAGACACAAATAAGTGGGGTTACCGCTGACCCTGCAGGGGAGGCAGCCACCTGTCCACTCACCCCTCCTCAGCCTGCCAGCTCTCCAGGGCCTGTCCCTGCCCTTCTGCCCAGTACTTGGTCACTCTCTCTGGGTTGAACACCCGCCTGCCTATGTATGTCTCAGTTCTACCCCGAATGGCCCCTTTCAGGACTGGGGACAGCGCTCTGAGGGGCAGTCTAGAGGGTGCTGGGAGGCGATTTGCAGCTGGTCAGTCAGGTCTGTAGTTTGACCTCTGGCTCTCTCCTCTCTCCTGCTTTCTCTCTCTCTGCTTTTCTCTGTCTCTGTCCCTTGCAGTCTCTCCCCTTTATTACTACCTTTCTCTCCTGGGGTTGGAAAGCTTCCAGACCCTTCTTTCTTTTGCTTTCGCAGTCCCCACGTATTCTTTCTCTACAACCCTCTCCCATTTCTCTGCCCACCAAGTAGGTTTTCCTCGGTCCTTTCCTGTCCGGTCCGCCTCCTCTACACACACATGGCTTGCCCCAGCCATTCTTCTCTTGGTTCATTCCCTCCTCTCATGGTTGTAAAAGAAGCAGGCCCAAGTCCTTTGAGTGTTAGCAGAAATAGTGGGGGAAAGGTCTTTCACTTTTCTTCCTGTGGGGGTGACCACGTCTGCTGGAGACAGAATGTGGCTATGTCCACAGGCCTACAGCTGGAGAACTGAGGATGCACCCCATATACTGGCCACAGGGGTGCTTGTAGAGTTTTGCTTAGATTTCTTGCCTGCCCCAAGCCTCGATTGTCCCCTAAAAAGGAAGCTGTTCAGGTTGTGTTACCCTCTCATGTGTGCAACCTGTACCATTGCAGCCTAGGGGAGTTTTATCCCCTCTGGTATAGGGATGGGAGCCCAGAGAATGTGGACACCCGCTCTGTGGGCTGCCCTTGCAGTAAAGAGGTGCGTAAGGCCTGGCTTTTCTCAGTCTGTGCAAGGGCCATGGTTTAGGGAGAAGTAAAAACAATGGATTCAGGATCCCCAGTCCCACCACCATCAGCTCCCCAGTGCAGGGGCTGTGTCCTTTGTCCTAAGCTGGTGAACCAGGTTCAAGAAATATCTGTAGAGTGAGAGAGAGAGAGAGAACGTAAGAGGCTGTGCAGTGGTCCAGGCCCGAAGAGAGAGGAGAGTTTGAGAGAAGGTGGTGAGTGGGAAGGAAAGGAGGCCTTCAGACCTATCTGGGGGGAACTGATGGGATATTGACGGCTGGGGACATTTGAGAGCCTTCAGACCTATCTGGGGGGAACTGATGGGATATTGACGGCTGGGGACATTTGAGAGGACGAGGATTCTAGATTGAACCGATATCGCCTTTCCAAGCGCCACCCTTTACCCAGGACTAGGACCTGATCAACCACCTCATCCCATTTCAATGTCACATGCCACCTCTGCCTAAAACAGTTCTTATTTTCACTGGCTGTGAGGTATCTGTTATGCCTTCAGATCATAGTTTTCCAATTAGTCAAAGGTTTTCTTTAACAAAATCAAGAAAGAGCCCTCTAGGTGCAGGTGACGAGAGGCCAGGGCCCTGGCACTAGGACCTGGCCTGAACTGAGGAAGGGCTGGGCCTGGGATGGAGAGGAGATTGGTGGGAGATTGGCAGAGGAATATAGGATTCCGGCCAAGGCCCGGGAAACCTGAGAAGAGGTGAAAGATCTGAAGATTGGGGGCCCTTTGGCTGTAACAACCATGCCACCACCTCCCTGGTTGCCCGAGGACCTCCCTTCTAGACCACAGCCACCCTGCGGAGCATGGAGCACATCAAAGCTTTCCATTTTCTGTCTTCACAGCTGGCTACAGGTTCGACTCTCTTCTCTGTCAGCCTGGCTGTAGATGCCCCTCCTTTGAGAGTCCCCTCTGACTGATGCTCCAATGGTCACAGATCGTCTCAGATTGACCCCTAAGCTCCTGCTTGTACAGTTCCCCTACGTGGAAGAGTAACAGTCGCTGTTGTTAGGTGCCATCAAGTTGTTTCCGACTCCTGTCAACCCAGGTAGAACAGAATGACACCCTGCTGGTAGCACACTCTTCCCACAGTTCTGCTGTGTGTGAACCTCCTGCAGCAGCCGTTGGTCTGTCCATCTCATGAAGGGTCTTCTGGTCAACCGCGTACTGTGTGTTCTCAGTGAATCCCTCACGCACCCTGTGTGGGAGCATTATCGTTATACCTACTTTGCAGATGGGCACACTGAGGATCAGAGAAGGGCAGTGGCTTGCCCAAAGTCTCTAGCCAGTGAGTTGAGTAGTGGAGCCAGGACCTCCACGCAGGCCCGTTTGACTCTGATTAGCCTTCATTGGTTCAGTTCGTCTGGGGCCCCTGACGAATGCCAACTTCTGTTGGGGCCGCTTGGGAAACATGACTGCTTCCATCTCTGCCGTGCACCCAGTGTGATTTCATGGGCACGTGGCTCCTCTTTGAGTCTCAGTTCTCTCCACATGCGTCACAGTCACCACGTCACGGAGTCAATGAAACGAAATGTAAAATGCCCAGAAAATAATGTTGCTGGATAAAGAGCCCTGCCCATCCCTGGTACTGTTCTCTTCTGAATCTTGCCCATCTCTTAGACCCCAGCTCTTTGGAGATTTTGTACTTATAGAATATTTCCCGGGACACCCAAGCAAGGTGGCCGCACCCTACCCAGACCCCCCTCCTGCACTTAGTCCCTCCTCTGGATCAAACACGTAATAAAGAGAATGTTTGGAAAAAAAAAAGAATATTTCCCCCAACAGACACCGCCAAGATTCATCATCATCCACTTGAATGGCCACTGCCACCCTATGAGGAAGGAATTATCATCTTGATTTTACAGAAGTAAGAACTGAAATTCAAAATACTCAAGTAGAGAACTTGTCCCAGTGGAGGATCCACTTGACATGTATGTGCCACGCATGTGTTGGGTCTCCTCCTTGCTCCTGAGTTGGGATTGACTCATAGGTGACCCCCCTGTGAGTTTTTAGAGGCTGTAAATCTCATGGGAAGAGATTGCTCATCTTTCTCCCAAGGACCAGCTGACGGGTGGTGGTTTCAAATTGCCTACTTTTGGGTGAAGGGAGCTCTGGTGGCCTAGTTGTAAGAAGCTGAGCTGCAATCCCAAAGGCTCATAGTTCAAACCCAACAGCTGCTCTATGAGAGAGGTCCTTCCTTTAGGAAACTCCTGGAGGAGGTGAGTTGAGCGAAGTGGAGTTGGGAGCAGGTGAATAAAAGGATGTTGGCTTCCACTGCGGTTGGGGTTGCCGTGTGAGCTTGAAGAATCTACTCACTCCCTCACTCACTGCTGTCAAGTTGGAGCTGACTCATAGCTGACCTTCCCGTGGGTTTCCACGGCTGGACATTACATAGGAAGAGATTGCCTATCTTTCCCCTGCAGAGTCACTGGTGGATTCGAACCGCCAAAGGGCCATGGCCTTTGAGCCAGCAGTGCAGCTCCCTGCAGGCTACGCCACCAGAGCTTCCGAGAACCAAATAGAGTTCTGTGGTGTGGATTCGGTTCACTCTGGTCCCAGAGTTGTCAGCTGAGGCAGGCACTAAATGGGAACTCTCTGATTAAATGGCTCACGTTGGCAGGACGGCCCCTAACAAGACAGGAAAGTGAGCTCAGGGCAGAGCAGGGTGCAGGGCTGTTGCAGAGTCACTGTGAGTCACTCGATGGCACATAACAAGAGCGACAGCAACATTGGTGGAGGGTCTGGCAGTGGGTCCCAATGAGCAATTGAAAATGCACATCTTGGTTTAGTCTCTTCCTTTCTTGAGGGTGACACCTGGGCCAAGTGACAGCCCCTCCCAGGCCTCTCTCAGCTTATGTGACTTCAAAGCTGGCACCTTTTCAACCATCTCAGTGGCTTTTGCAGAAGTGGAAGTTGCCCAAGAACTCAGGGTACTGATAGAGTGATGGGCAGTGTGGCCCACTGTCCAGGAGAGCATTGGTTTTGGAATCTCCTGGCGTCTCACCAGCTCTGCACCCAAACCAGCCCTCTCTGTGCTCCTCTGCAGAGTCCGTCTGCTTCCGTGGGTGTTTGGAAAGATGGCCCAGCCCTCTGCCTTACTCCCTGCAGGTGCTGGGAGCTGCTCTCATCAGAGACAGTACTGAAAGGCAGGGGTCTACGAAGTCACCATTCAAGGATATCATGCAAGGCTGACCCATTTGTGTCCCATTTTGACACAGAGATGGAAGACCAACCTGCTTGGGTGCAGGAGGGCAGCAGGACAGAAGGAGCTGGGGGACAGTGAATCACTGTGTGCCCGGTGCCCTGGTCTCCCTGTCTTCCACCAAGCTAGAAATCTAGGGGACCTCTTTGAGCTCAGACAGGCTGCAGCTCTACAGATAAGGGCAGCATCTGTAGGAAAATACCCCTCCGGTCCTCGCAGAGCAAGGACACAGCACCTTTAGCAAAGTGTAGAAGTGAATTTTGCTAAAGAGGCTTTTGGCCAAACCAAGAGTAAGTAGGGTGAGCACGGCTGGCTGAAGCCACCAGCAGGAGAGGACAGGAGAGCTTAGCAGGGGACCTAAGGCTTGATTTTGTCCCCACCTCATCCACTTCCTGGGAGGCCAGGTGGGTGCTCTCACCGGCTCCAGTGTGGCGGTCATTGTCCCTCACTTAGCTTTTGCAGCCACTAGACACTAAGCTTCCCTGGAGTTGCAGGTGTTAGGGACACAGCAGTGGCCAGGACAGACACAGGTGGGTGTGCTCATTGTCACTGCCCTAATTTTAATGTCGAGTGGAGCATCCACATCTATTTGTTATTAAAAATAAATAAATAAGCTAATGAATAATAAAAGAGCACTCCGCCAGCCCAAATGACGGAAGCGTGTCACAAGGCAAGGATGACAAGGAATGCAATTTTGTGCACCTGAGGTCCTTTTTAAAAAGGAAAATAAAACATAACAGGACAGAATGCTCTGTCCTCCTGGCATGTACATTCCCGGGGGCAGCGAGGGAGATGGATAACAAACAAGCATATAATACATGGAAACTGGAATGTCAGACAGTGAAAAGTGCTGGGAAGAAAAATGCAGTGTGGTGAAGGAGGGAGAGATGGGGAGAGGAAGGATTATGCTTGGTAAGATGAGCAGAAAGGCCCTTCTGTGGAAGGGGTTTAGGTGACCCCGGAATACGATGCGAAGGAACAACAAGAACAAGGATCCCGAGGCAGAGAGCAGTGTGGGCGGGTTGCAGAACAGAAGGCGGGCAGCATGGGGGAGGGAGCCAGGGCAAGGGTGGGCGACGCCATCCGAGAGATTCCCTTAGAGAGGGCAGAGGCCAGGTCACAGGGCAGGGGCCCAGGGACAGTGGTTGGGAAAAAGGAGTCTTGAAACAGCTTGGAATGACGCTACTCCCGCCAGGCTCGCTGGAATCTCTCAGCCTTGGGCCATTAGTACCCTGGACAGCGGCACCAGCCCTGCAGAGGCTGCGGTGATGGGCGCGCCCTGCCGAACTCCTCTGAGGTCAGTTTCTAAAAGTGCAGTGAACCAGGTGCGAGGTGGTGGTAGAGATGAAATTGAAATAAATACACATTGACTCTTGCCCCACAACTGTGTGGACAAGACGTTTAACGAGTCATTATGGAGTGAACATCCCTCAGGTGGAGATAAAGAAACCCCACCTCTGTGTGTCTTTTCCTAAGCACAACTCTCCCCGTTGAAGGAAACGTCTAGCCTCTTTTTGGGGGTAATAATTTTTTTTCCTTTTCTTTATGGTCATACGCCTCTTTATCCTTTCAAGTAAAGTGGAATCTGTGATAACTGAACTCAATAAGACTGCCTGTTTTTTTCTGGGTCTCGAAAGATTTTTTTACCTTTTAGGGGAGTCTTAACCTTTCCCTATCACTATTCTCCCGTCTCTCTTATTGCCGTCAAGTCAGAATGGACTCATAGCCGACCCTCCAGACGGTTTTCAGAGGCTGTAAATCGCACATGAGGAGATGCCCAGCTTTCTCCCTTGGAGCAGTTGATGGTTTCAAGCCACCTAACTTTGGGTTGGCAGCCCGATTCCTTACCCACTGGGCCACCAGAGCTCTCTCCTGTCACTAGTGTTGTTATGGTGATTATAACACTATGTGATCACTATTAGTGAAACATTTTTGAGTTTTCATTTTCTGACAGTTTTGTACTTTACACAGGTTTAGCTTTTGTACGACTGTTACAGTATGACACTTTTAATTCAGTAATGAATAGAGTCTCATTCTGAATACCAAATCATTAGGCTGATAGCTCCTTTGAGTACTCTGCTCCCCCAGCCCTGGCTCCCTCACCAAAGCTAGCTGTCACTGGTCACCTTCCTGACCCTTTCCTCTGTGCTTGCTCCAAACAAATGCAACTATAAAAATTATATAGTGTTCTGTACATGCTTTACACAAATTATATCAAACTGCATAAAGTCTTGTGCACACTGCCTTTAACTTAGCGGCGACTTGGAGAACTTTCCATGCCCATGTCCAGATGTCTGTTTCGTTTTCTTTCACATGGTATTCCAGCATCTACTGTGTGTTGCAGGCAGTTCTTGCTTTACAACGGGCTTCTGTTCTGATGGCTCTGTCAGAAAGTGACTCTGCTGTTAGTGGAATACCTTGCCCTCCTTCCCGTCTGAGTTTTTATAATTATTACCATTTATTGTCAGTGTCTCTTTCAACTCAATCTTAGTTTGTCTTGGCACTGGAAACATTCTGTGTGAACCTGCAGATGTATCTTAATACATGTATACATAGAAAATACACAAGTAATTTGAAAAAGATGGGTCTAACTGTGGTTCATTGTGCCTTGAGTACATCTCAAGCCAAGGAATTACCTCTATGCTGAATCCCTTAGCCATTAGCCACTGTTCTGTCGGTGTCGTTTGGGTGGTTTCTGCTTCTTTCGACTTCCAACCTCGATGTGGTGAACATGATGTAACTTCTTGTATCTCTCTCACCCCCTCACTTCTTTGCCATCAAGTCAGAACTGACTTTGAGCTGACCCTCCGTGAAGGCTGTATGTTGTACAGGAGGAGATTGTCCATCTTTCTACCTCAGAGCGCTTGGTGGATTCCAACTGCGTATTCCTCAGTTAACAGTGCAACTCCTTAACAGCTGGGTGACCTAGCAACAAATAGTTTGTTCCCAACAAATATATTTAAGGCTAATGGCTTATCTGCCAGTCCATGCTCCTGCCACCATTTCAGAGGTGAAGAATCTGAGGCTCAGACAGGGGAATTTGCTTGCCCAGGCTAACACAGCATATAAGTTGAGGAACCAATTTTCAAATCCTCATCTGACTCTTTATCTGTCAGTACAAGTAGTTACAGAAGATCTGTGATGTCCTAACTCAATGGACCTACCTGCTTCCCCAGTTACATGCAGGCCTAGTGCTGGGCTCCAGAAGCAAACTCAGCCCTGCCCTCAGAGCTCAGACTTCAGGGAAGTAATGCCAATGTTGAACCATTAGTAGCAGCAACAACAGCCATTAATGTTAAAATCCAGGGATACTAACAGTCTGGAACAACAAGTACAAGACAAAGTGAATGGAGGAGGGGAGTGGGAGGAAGAGAGAGGAAAATGGACTTCAATAAATGAATGAATGAATGAAACCCAGTCTTCCCGTAAATGCTCAGTAAAAGCACATGTTTTTTTAAAAGAAACAACAACAAAAAAATCCAGAGATGCTGCCTGGAGCCGAGAAGACTGTGGTCTTTGCTATTAATTAGACGTCAGGTGGAGTGAGGGATCACTTCCAGGGTTAGGAGTCTGTGTAGAGACTGGGGAGTAGAATCTGCTCATCAAAGGTGACCTGAAAGACAGCATGCAGTGGTGGGGGGGGGACCCCTGCTGATGTGATGAGCCCTAGGGGTCAAAGGTAAGGAGTTGCGCCGCCAACCCAAAGGCAGGCAAGTTGAATACACCAGCTGCTCCTGGGAGAAGGATGGGTAGTCTCCTCCCATGCAATTTACAGCCTCTGAAAACTCACTGGAGGGTCAGCTATGAATGGATTCCCGCTTGAGGGCAATGAGTTGAGTCTGAATTTTGGAGGCATAAAAAAAGGCCAAAGAAACCCACAAGGCCCAGATTCATGTGGACTTGGAAGGTCAACCCTGGACACCATTCTCAAGGCCAGAGGAGCCTGGAAAGATTCATTTGCTCGCCAGCACAAACTGCACATCAGACACTGTTCCAGGTGCTGGCAGCGCCACAGTGAGCAAGGCAGGAAGGGACTCCTGTTTTCAAGGGTTTACCTTTCTAGAGGGGGAAACAGACAACAAAACAAGTAGATGGTAATTTGATTCTGGAGAGTGCTCTGAAGAAATCAGAACTAGGCGGTGGCACTGAGTTACTCAGAGAGGGTCTCTGGAGGAAGTGAGTGACCTTTGGTTGAGTCTTGGAGGATGAGAGGAAAGAAAACAAGCTAGGAGAGGGCTGGGCAAGGGCAGTGGCTCATGGAGAGGCCAGGGCTGACCTGCTGGGGGAACGTGAGATCTTGCTGGGGATAGGGCTTGTCTTGGAGGAGAAGGGATCACAGGAGGGTGCAGGACAGGGGATGCGAGCCCTCGGGTTTCAGCCTTTGGACAGCTCCCTGTGGTGGAGCTGGTGGCCACACCAGTGCAGGGCCAGAGTTAGGGGTACCAGGGCTTGAGTCAGCACACAGGAGGCTTGGCACAGTGTGGGGACAGACAGGAGCCCCAGACTGAGGCTTGAGCCTCACCAGGGGAAGGTCTGTGGCTGGGCATCTGCTCCCTCACTTCCTGTGGTGGCCCTGATGAGTATATGGTGTCACTGTTCTTTGAAGCCCTGCTGTCTGAGTGACACATTCAAACCAAACTGAGGTGCAGTGAGCTCACCACAGCAGTTTAGGCACAGGTCGGGGGTGGGGGGTTCACCATGATGTCATGGGCCTGCTGAGGTCACGTGTCCCTATCCCATGAGGTCGCAATGAAGGCTCAGGGGAAACATCCAGTATAATCCCCCACGCCCTCCTTAGAAGAAATCTGCAAAATGTGAGCGAGCTCTCCCCTGTCTCTTTCTTTCTTCCACAGCTAGCTGGCCCATCAATCTGTCCTGTCTGTCTCTGTTTCTCTCTGTCCTGGGACTTTAGAGTTGGAAGAAGTCTTAAGACTTCTCTCCTTACTTACAGATGGGGAAACTGAGGCTCAGGGAGCGGAGCAGGCCGATTGTAGGTCGCCGGCCGGCCCGTGTCATAAAGGACACTTGGTTGGTTTTCTGACTTTTCCCTTCATGCACGAGCTAGTTCATAGTGCTGCTTGTTTTCCTCTTGTTTGGGGTGAAAATTCTGGTGGGCTTCTGGTGGATTTGGGAAATTGGGAGAATGAATGCAAAGAGGAGTGCTTGTGTCAGTGCGAATTTCTTAAGCAACTTACTGCCTCTGATATGCTTCTTCCTGAGCTTTCTGGGCACTAACCCCAGCATCTTGCCCTGGTCCATAGCTTGAGTCTCTGCTCTCCATCGCAGGTTCAGCATCCACTCAGCTGTCCTAGCCCCGCCCTCACTCCCAGAATCCCATTCCTGAATGTGCATCCTGAATTTGCACCCCCATCTTCATGCTCATGGCCCCACACCCTACTGCCTGGACCATTACCTGGCCTTCCCATTGGTCAGCCTGCCTCAGAGTCCACTCCGTCACCGTCCTCACACTAGTCTCTGATAGGGCTTTCTCACTCAATCTTCCTGCTCAGAATCCTGCCTAAGACATCGGATCCAGCCGCATTCATTGATGGCTGTCCTTTCTCATTGAAGCTGAGCTCTCCCTCAACTCCTGCTCTTTGACCTACCTGGGCCTCATTTTTGACACTCTCTCACCCTCATGCCCTACAGTCAGCCAATCACCACATCCCATCCCCACCGCCACCGCTGGCCCCCTGCCACCACGGTATCTCACACCCTCCTCACAGCTGACCCCTCTTGCCCTCCCGTAGGCCTCCCACAGCACGTGGAATCCTCCGCCAAAATGTCTATCGAATCTTATCTTTCTCCTCCTTAAAGCTGGTGAGTGTCACTCTACTTGAGGAAAGTCTTACGTGACCTACAAAGCCCTGTTTGATGTGATCCAGACATTGCTTGTTGCCTCAGGGCCATCATCTCCTCTGTTCCCATTGCCTTTCCCTGCACTGTTTGCCTCCGGATGGTTGCATTGCTGTGGTTGAAGTGTCACCTCCTCAGAAAACTCCTCCACAACAGGCCACCACCCATCTCACATAAACTTTCATCTTCTTCCTCTTCTTTTTAAAAGATTTTATCCTGGTTTATTTACAAAGTTTGAATTAATTGTTTTTCACAAAAGATCCTACCCATTTCCTTCACCCCACCCACCCTCTTTCTCTTCTTGAAAGCTGTCCCAACTTGGATTTATACACTTATTTGAGGGGCTTGAAAAACACTGTTTAACTTCTAAAGACTAGACATTAAGTGGGGAGAGAAAAGTGCATCTTTGTTTTGCTTTCAGCCACCATATTCTATGTGCCCAGGGATGGCTGGCAGCCGTTGTCACCTGCTAGTGAGTTTGCCCTAATATCACGGTGGCTCTTGGCACTAGGAAATGCAACGAGGCCTGGGTCTATGGCATCCTCAACATCAGCTGCAGATTGAATGATGACCCACAGGCTCATTTTCAGACTAGATCACCAGGCCTTTCTGGTCTGTGTTAGTCTAAAAGTCCCACTGAAGCAAGCCTGCGCATATCATAGCAGCAAGTCAGCCTCTAATAATGGTGCAGAGACCAGGAATTGAACTGGGGTCTTCCTCATGGCAAGCGAGAATTCTACCAGTGCACCAGTCCCAGTGATGGTTTATGGGAGTGTTTTAATCCCCTCTTGTCTTTCCCTTTGGACCATGAACTCCTCGAGGGCAGGTTCCAGATCCCATTCATCTTTCCATCCTCAGCCACAACACAAGCTTGACACTGAGGGGCAGGGAGGAAATATTTGAATGGAAGGAAATGGGGAAGGATCGGTCTACCTTCAGGTGAGATCAAGGGTACAGTTCACTGCTGAATGTCACATTGGTTCTAAAGGCTGTCCGAGTTGGGATGTGGCCTGTGGGGTGGGGGGCATCTCCGTGGACCTCAGCAGTCCGGGAGTGGCATGTTGTCTCCACTGGCAGATGGGGAGCATTTCAGGACACCAAGGAGGAGGACACGCTGTGTGACTCAGGGCAGGTGACTTCACCTCTCCGAGCCCCAACTCACCAGTAAAATGAGGATAGTAGACTTTACTACCTCAGAGTCTTTTGAAGATTAGAGATAACATTGGGGCTCAAGAAGCATAGAAGAGACGGCATCGATGCTGCTGCTGGTGAGGAAGAAGAAATAGAAGTGTGCTGGACGTTCCTAAGCAAAACTCAAGGCGATCCATAGCGTTTGTTATTGGCCGACTTTGACTTTGACTTGACTTTGGGTTGCAGGAGCCCTGAGGCAGGTGCAGAAATTGTCAAAAGAAACATGAGCCCTGAAGCCAGGAAGATGAGGGAGAGGTGAGCAAGCAGTGGCCACTTGCTGAGGCTGGGAACAGACAGGACGAGCCCTTTGTCTGCATGTTGGCCACCACTGCATCCACTTACTGCCTGTTTGGGTTCTTGGGCCAGCCTGCCCTGAGCCTCTATGCTGCCTCTACCCTGCGTCTGCTGAAGACCCCTGTGCTTGGATGGAGGAGGGTGGATGGACAGAGAGCTTGATGTCAGTGAGCCCCGGGTTGTGGTTCACCTTGAGGCCCAACCATTGACCCACCGTGTGGTCTGGGCCCTGTCTCCCCATCTCCCGGCAAGCTGAGGGTCTGGGGATGTCTCTCTGAGCACCCACAGACTGCAGCTCTGTGGTTGATGACAGTACCTGTGGGAGTAGACCCCTTGGGTCCCCATGCGGAGTGGGGACGTAGCGAGGGTGCTGAGTGGAGAGGTCACCAGAGACAGCTGAAGTCCAGAGAGCAGCTGGGAGCTGAGCCATAGAGGGGGTCCCCAGGGGCAGCCAAGAGGAAGAGGCCATGGCTGGGGGGAGGGCCTGAGGGGTGAGGAATTCCTCTCTGTTGTCCCCGGTGGGCCAGCTGCTCCCCCCCTCCGACTCCCCGCCGGGCCCCCGGGGGACCTCGCTCTAATAATGTATTTGATCGACTTGCCGGCCGCGTACAAGCGATTATTGTCTTGTCGGGAGTCAAACGTATCGATCCGGCGAGAAATATGAGCAGAGCAATGGGGCCCGCGTGTCAGTTACCAGCCCCGCTGGCCCTGGGGAGCCCCCTATGTCTCCTTTAATTACCGCTCAGCCCTGAGCCCAGCCTGGCCTCACCTGCACTGCCTCCCTTCTTGGGCTCCCACACCCCGAGTGGCCCCTCGCTATGCCCCAGCTTCCATGCCCTACCTGCCTTGCTCATCATGGCTTGAGGTCTCTTATCTAGTTGGGAGGCCACCATTTTGCCCCACCTGGGCCTCACTGCTTTAGCTGCCAGGTGCTACTACCCAGGGTGTCCTCTGCCCTTCTTTCCTCTCCCCACCAGGCTCACCTTCCTTCAAGACCCTGCTACCCAGGCAAGCCCAAAGAAACCCACAGGGGAGGTGTGGGGTGGGACTTTACATCCTCCAAGAGTATGAAAGGACTTATCCACTCCCCGCTCAAAAGCAGACCTGGGAGGCCAGCTCCCTAAGGGCCTTGCAGGGTAGATCCAAGGCAAACGCCTGGACCAAGGAAGATGGTGCAGGCTGGTGAGGAACAGCAGCACTGACACGGTGGGAGCAGAACCTCCCTCTGGCAGGGCCGACTGGGCTCACAGAGCAAGGAGGGCCCTTCTGGGGGGCGTTCTGACACATGAGTGACAGCTGAGGATCCTGGCATAGATGGCATCGGATATGGCCCGGTGGAGCATGGGAGTGGTGGCTTGGGAGGGGTTTGGCCCTCCATAATGTCCTTACATGCTCCAATCTCCAGTCCCCACCAAACCCCAAACAATCCTAAATCCAAAGGGTGCTTAGTGGACAAAGACGATCAAGGCAACTCTGGTCCCCCTCTGCCCGCTGATGTGGAAGCAACTGAGGCTGCTGTTGAAAGGACACTTGCAGAGAGGGAGACCAAGAGGCAGGATGGCAGAGGGGCCCCCTGTTGCTCTGTGTCCCTCCTCCAAGAAATTACTTTGGTGAGATGGGATGTAAAGTGGAGATGGCTGGAGATGCCCCTGTGTGTTGACAGGTTCCTCCTGAGGGTCTCCTCCGTACACCTGACCTAGAGGGCTGTCTGGGTGCACGAGTTCCACAGTCAGAGGGGAGACACTGGTGTGGACTGGCCTGCTACATGGGTACACGAGTGCAGATATGCCCAGAGCCCACAGGTCCACGCGAGCGGCTGAGAGGGTAGAGAGAGAGGGCTCATGATGGGGCAGGAGCACTAGACGTGTGTTCGTGGTATCCACGTGTGTGCGAAGCGCAGGGTCCGCGTGCAGAAACAGCTGGGCGCGCGCGTGTGTGTATGTGTGTGCGCGCACGCGCGCGAGCAGCCTGCCCCGTGGGCGCGCGTGTTGGGGGCTCGCGCGTCAGCATGAGCGTCTCCTGCGGGCCCCGGGGGTTGCTTGGAGGCGCCGGGCGGCTGGGTAGCCACGGCCACGGCGGCCAGGAGGGGACGGGGCCGCGCCGGCCGCGCCTTTGTTTGCGCCGTGCGCCGGGAGCCCTGCGCCTTTGTGTGACCCTCGCAGGTGTGCGCGCCGGGCGGGGGCGCGGAGGGGAGCGGAGCGGAAGAAGGGGCGCCCCCTCCGCGGCGGCCCCGCCCTCCGGCCCATTGGCTGAGCGCTGCCGCCCTCTGGTGGGCTCGGCGGGAAGCGCGGGCGCCGCAGCGCGCGGGGCTGACCGGCCGGCAGGGGACTCAGCTCTCTCCTCCACCGGGGACCCCTTGGGTCCCCGCAACGGCCCCTGGCTGGCTTCTCGCAGCCCCCGGCCAGCGCTCTGAGCCACCGCCTGCACTGCTCCTGCTTACTGCTCCTTCCCAGTGCTGTTTGTTCCCAGACGCCTCACCTGCAGACAGGTGCGCGGCTCGGCCCTGCCTCCCGCCAACCCGCCGCGGCCACCTCCTCCCCGTGCGCTCCTTGCCCAAGCACGTCTGTGGGCTGCTGGAAAAGTCACCTGACTTAGCGGACGCTCGGTCTTTTCGTCTGTAAAATGGGGTACACAGTAGTCCCTCCTGAGGGCGCTGCTGTGAGGCCTCGGCGAGGTGACGCCTGGCAGGTGCGAGGCGCTGGGATCAGCATCGGAAAAGCGACATCCGCGCCTCAAAGTTGCTGGCGAGCGTTCCATTTTTGTTACTGTGGGCCTTCCCTCTCTTCCTGACCGTGACCCCCCAGCGCAACTGTCCCTAGACCTTGGGGGGCATCTGGAGGGGTGAGCCCTTCCAGCACCTTCCCCTGCCCCCACCCCACCCCATCGGGGTGGGCTCCTGGGCAGGCACCGGCTTTGGGGCATTTTCCCTTCCGAAGGGGGCGGCCCGGCCCTGCGGTTTCCTCCCTGGGTGGCTTCCGGCGGGGAGGGCTTGGCCCTCAGAGGGCGGGGAGATGACACAGTTGTTCCCGCAGCCCCGCCGGCGAGAACATGGTTCACTCCAGCATGGGGGCTCCAGGTAAGAGTCTGCTCCGCGGATGGAGAGGACACAGGGCTTTGGGCTTTGCGCCTCTGACCTTCCTCCCCGCAGTCCCCTTTGCCCTTTCGCTCTGCCCTTTAGTAACCCCTTCTTCCCGCCCTCTGAGTCCCCAGTGCCTCAACCGCCTCTTTGTCCTCAACTTCCAACACCCCTGTCTTACCACTACTGTCTTGCTCTGTGGGGTGAGGAGGAGGTGAAGCCAAGTTTGGTGTGTCAAGCCCTTAAAGTGAATTGGGGGACATGGGTCATCTTTGGGTGAAGATTGCAAAGGAGTTGGACTTGGGGCAGGTGTTCTACTTTTGAGTGTCTGTGTTTTAAGTCATTCTGAATGTGACAGTCACGTACCTGTGTGTGAGTGAGTGTGGGGGGCTGTTTTGTGCACCATTGTAAGGATAACCTTGACAGTGATCTCTTGGCACACTCTCATCTCTGACAACCCCTAGATCAGCACTGATTCCATCATCCTGTGCCCCCCAGCCTGCCTTCTCTTGTCTTAGATGCTCTTCCCACGGTTGAAGTTTGACTCTGTTTGTATGCCCGTGAGCCAGCCTCCCCATCAAATTTCAGCTGACGGCGTGAACACTGTGTACCAGGCAGTATACAAGGAGAAATTTTTATTTGTCAGCTCAATTAATAGAAGAACACCTTTGCAGAATGATAAAAGAGCCCTGATGGCGTCGTGAGTAACATTTCAGGCTCCTAACCAAAAAGTCAGCAGTTCAAATCCACCAGCTGATGAGCAGTTTCCTTCCATAAAGATTTGCCAGCTTGGAAACCTGATGGATGGTTGCTGTGAGCTGGAACTAAGTGGATGACAGTGAATTTGGTTGGGGGTTTTTGCATAATGATAATGATTACTTGGCAGTGTTGGTGGGAGGGTTAAGTGAGACATTATTTGTAAACTGTTAGCATAGTGTCTGGAATACGCACGATAAGCATCCAAACGTGATGATGGTCATTTCGCTGTGGTCAGTTATTCTTGCTCTTGAGTATCTGCAGGTAAGGGGTGTTCGTCATCCTTCCCCAACACACTTTGCTGAGCCCTCCTGGGCTGGATGTCAGGAAAACAAATGGAGAAGAGGAAGCTCTGGTCCTGTGTCCCTGGAGTCCTCAGTCCAGGGCAGAGAGCTGGACCTGTCAGCCGATAGTGACAGCTCAGAGGCGCTGCGGCTGGCATGGTGTAGTGTGGGGCTTGTAGAAGCCCAGAGACAGCACAGAGGCCTTCCTGGAGGAGGGGATGGCTAAAGTGAGATCTGCAGATAAGTGGGTGTGAGTAAGCAGAGGAGGCAAGGTGGGCTCTGAGATGGCTTGTGTTTATTTATTGTAATGACTGCGTAGCTGAGCTGTGTGTACGTGTATGTGTGTCACACAGAGCAGTCACAGAGTCCTCTGTCTGCACACACAGTGTCTGCTTCCACACTGACTCTGTTCCTATGTGGGGCTGAGTGGGGACCTTGTATGTGCGTGAACATCAGGGCTCTGTGCTTAAATGGGCTGAAGTGACTCAGAGAGTGTGAGTGTGTGTGTGTCCAGTCATATGTGGCTGTGTGTATATCTGACTCTGTGTGTGTGTGATCTGAGAGTGTGTGCATCTGGTCATGTGTGACTGCGTGTGTATCTGTGTGTGACTGAGTATGCAAGCCTGTATAGATCTGGCTGTATGTGACGGCATATGTGTGAGAGTGTCTGTGCCTGACTCTGTGTGTGTGACTCAGAGTGTGTGTGAGTATGTACATATCTACCGACTGTATGTGACTGAGTGTGTATGTGTGTGTGTGTGTGTGAATGCCTGACTGGGGCTGCTCGTGTATATGTCTGAGCATGTGTTTTGCATACCGACCATGTCATCATGCCTAGTCATGTGTCTTTTTCTGCAGCCTGTGCCCCTTCCTGCCTGTGACCTGTGCTCACCTGTTTCAGGAGTGTGTTTGCATGCTCTCCTGCCGTGCCCTTGGCTGGCCCTTGCTTGTTGTTGGCACAGCTGTGAGGCCACCTCTCTTGCTCTGTTTGCTGTCCATATCTCCATCCCTTCCTCCTGACATCTCAGGAGCGCTCCATCCTGCAGCACCACCCAGGGCCAGCTGCAGGGCTAGGCAGGTGTGGGGGGAGGCAGGGGGGTGTGAGGCGTTGCTCTTGGGGAGCCACAAAGGTTCCCAGCAACAGGGACCCTGCCCACAGGGGCTCCCGGGGGCACCGCCTTGATTGAGACTGGCTGCGGGGGCAGGGGACCCAGGGGACAGGCCAAGTGGGGCTGGGAGGGGTGAGGGGCAGCCCTTGGGCCCTCTATATTTAGTCCCATTTTCGGTAAGTGCTAACGAGAAGCTGGCTCAAGTCTGCTAAAACTGGCTGGGGGAAATGCAGAGGAGAAGTGAAAGTCCAGGGAGGGCAGAGAGGGAGGGCAGGGAGGACCCAGAGCCCAGCAGGCAGATCAGCCAGCGGGACCAGGGCTGGGGACCCTTGGTGGGCTTGACCCAAGAAGGGAAGGAATCAAGTGGCCTTGCCAGGCTGGGCTTTGCTTTCCCCTGTCCGTTCCACTTAAATGTCCTCACCAGGGAGGGCCAGGGGAGGGAAGTGACACTGAACCATAATTGACAACTGACTTTCTGTGTGACTGAGGCATCCAGAGGGCCCAGAAGGTGCCAGTGCATGTTAGGATGGACCTGGAGCGTTAAAAACCTGAATTCTCGGGTCACACCCCGGCCTGAGTATGGGAGCAGGTGGCTGCAGAATTTCTTTGGAAGCTGAGATCAGGGACCCTGCCCACTAGGTGGGCTTAGCTGGCCTCTTGAGGGTCCCTCCAGTTCCAGCCCGAGAGTCCACCATTCAGGTGTTACATGTGGCTTTTTGTCCCTAATTTGGCAGGTGGGCATGATTTGATGAGGCCCTTATCTTTGGGCTTGGGGAGCAAGGAAGAGAGGGCAGAGAGGTGTGCACGGGGCAAGGATAGAGTGAGCAGGTCATCCCAGGAGCAGTGGGCACAGGTCAGGGATGGAGTGAGCGGGCCGTGCTGGAAGAGATGGGCACACGGGGCAGGGGTGGAGTGAGTGGGCCGTGCCGGGAGAGGTGGGCACGGGGCAGGGGTGGAGTGAGCGGGCCGTGCCGGGAGAGGTGGGCACGGGGCAGGGGTGGAGGGAGTGGGCCGTGCCAGGAGAGGTGAGGAGAACTTGAGGTAGACTGGCTGAGAAGGCTATATGTTGGACTGCTAACTGAAAGGTCGGAGGTTTGAATCCACCAGGTTGCTCTGAGGTGAGGCTGTCTGCTCTTTTAAGATCTCTTGTCTCAGAGACCTGATGAAGGGACGTCATGAGTTAGAATTGACTTGGCCACAGTGAGTTTAGGGAGAAGAAAAGCAGCCCAGGTAGCTTGGTGTGTTACTGGCTGGGCTGCTGAAGGAAATGTCAGTGGTTTGAATCCCTCAGCTGCTTGTCAGGCAGTCTGACTCCAGGCACTGTGTTTCTGGGAGGCAAATACTCACATTCCCTCAGACCACGGTTGTCTTTCCCCATGAGGGACCTTGACTTAGAGCCCAGTTAGGGGGAAGGTGGGGTTGGATAACAGCAGATTTCGAGGTCTTTCATTCCAAGAACAGAGTTTCAGCTCTGGATAGTGTGACTCCAGATAGTAGCCCTGGGCTACTGTGTGTGATGGAGAGCAGTGCAGGCCAGGAGGAGCCTAATGAGAGAATTGGGGAGGGCTTCATAGAGGTGCTGATATGTGAGCCAGGGCCCCAAAGAGAAGTTGGAGTTTGCCCAGAGAGGAGGAACTGGTCATCAGGCAGAGAAGAGCAGAGGCAAAGGCCTGGAGGAAAGGTGTCCATCTCTGGTCCACACACCCTGAGCAGGTTGGGGACCCTAGAATGAGCCGGACCCACCTTTGGACGCTTCATCAAGGACACAGCCTGCACTGGGTCCTGGATGAGCAGGAGGTGGACAGAGTGGGGAACAGCATCCTAGGGAGAGGAGACACTGGAACCTGGGGAAACATTTGTTAAAGGGCAGAGAGACAGATGGACAGAGGTAGGACAGGTAAGGCTCAGAGAGAGCTGCAGGAGGGTGAGGGGAGGGGCTGTTCCTTCATTTATTACCGATCCTGAGCTTTGTGCTGCCAGGGATCCAGGGATCCATCGCAGATATCCTGCCCTGCGAGTCTGCTGGGAGGAAGATCTGGACGCAGCCTTGGGACAGCGGGAGGCCAGGGGCCACGGGGGGGCCGAGGAGGCTCGAGGCCTTTCTTGGATGGGATGAGGTCAGAGCTGCTGTGGTCTTTAACAGGAGGGGCATTCTCTAGCCAGCCAGGGTGTAGAAGCTTCCTCCAGCACAGAGGGGCTGAAGAGCTTCTGTGTGATGGAAAGGGGCCAGGGATAGGTAGTGGAGGAGAGAAGGGGTCACCCCTGAAGGCCTGGCAAGGAGCATGAGGTGGGGAAACTGAGCTGGACTTCCAGGGTGGTAAGGAGGTTGGGACTTAGGGCAGGTCAGCCAACACCCAAGGCGGCCATTGGGCCAGTTCCCACTCACAGTGACTGTGTGGGACAGGGCGGAACCTCTTCACAGGTTTCCAAGACTGTCATTCGTTATGGAAAGAGACTGTCACATCTTCATTCTGCTGAGCAACTGCTGAATGTCAACCTGGGACTTCTGTTGGCACCTGAGTGCTTAACCACTGTGCCACCATGGTTCCTCTGGTGTTACTGGATTAGTCAGAATCTGACTACTGTTTGCTGTTTGCGCAGCTGCTCTGGAATCAGGAGTGAGGTCTCATCGCCAGGCTCCTGGGGTGTCTGCCCACCTGTCCTATTAGCCCCTTAAGGATCCTCCATCCCCAGAAGATCCTAGTCCACGTCCCAGTGTCCACCAGCCATCACCTCCTCAGGACTCTGTGCTTTGTTCATTACCTGCCTTAATATTTTTTTCTTTTGTGAAAATATATAATTTACATATAGTAAAAACCTAAAATTTTAAGCTTACAGCTTGGTGAATTTTGCATACATGTAGTGACAATATGTCAGAATTGAAGCCAATACGTATAAATATTTTTTTAAAAAGTCAGTTCAGACTGCGGAAATACGCAGTCAAGGCCTGAACTTCTTAAATAAATAAAACACAAAACTAAAAAAAAAAGTCAGTTCACTAATTCATACTCAAGGTGGACATTCTTCCTGTTTCTGAGGCTGTAAACCTTTACAAGAGGAGAGTACCCATCTTTCTCCGTCAGTGGGATTTGAACAACACATCATCAGCCCAATACAGCACCCACTATGCCACCAGAGTAGGGATTCATGAAAACACCAAGCAGATCAAGATACAGCCTGTTCCCAATCCCCTGGTCAGCTTCCTCATGTCCTTTCCATTGCACCCCAAAACACCCCACTAATCTGATTGTTACCCTCTGAGGCTTGACTCCCAGGTCTTGGGGGATGTTATTGCTCCCAGGAGCTCCCCTCCTTTCTCTCAGCAGGATATCTGTGGACATAAGGAGTTTGTGGGAACTGGGAGTTTATCCTCGGTTACACTGGAGCGTTCCATGCGTGGATACACCCTGTGTTGTTTATTCATTCACCTGCTGGTGTAGGCTGGGTTGCTGCCAGTACCGAGGTCTCAGGAAAACCTGTGGTGAACGTTTGTGTCCATCAGTTTCATGGGCATGTGCCCGTTCCCCTGGGGCAGCTGCCCAGGAGTGGCCCTGCTGTTCTATTAATTTCTACCGAAGAGTGCTTGTACTACTTTACACGCCCACCTGAAATGTAAAGCCTTGAGATTTTCGATTAGGAATTTAAAATCTGAGTGGTGTTCCTGTTACGTTATCCTCGCATAGTAAAATTCCTGAACACCCTGCTCCAGTGGGTTCTTTTTCCCTGTTGCTGAGAATTTCCTGTCCCTCCCCTGAGCTGGTCATCTTGAACTATTTTAGGATCAGAGCGAGCTAGAGTTGAACAGCTCCTTTGATAAGGATGGCGTTGTGGTTTAGGTGAAAATTTCAGACTGAGTTCTAGGGGCAAATTGAAGGTCTTGAATAAGATCTGAGGTTGAGTGCAGAGTCAAGGTCAAGTGAAGGACTCGGATCATATGGACTTAGTGAGCAGGGGGTGTTGAATGTCACCACACACCAGAACTGACCCAGTGACAGGAGAGTTTCAGTTGAAAGATGACTGAATGGAGTCCCTGGGTGACACGAATTTGACTGCAAACCAAAAGATTGTTGTTGCTGCTGCTGCTGTTGTTGTGTACCTTCAAGTTGGAACCGACCCATGGAGAATTTTCAGAGGCAGTAAATTGAAGCAGGAGCGGCATCCACTTCCGTAATAGCTTGCCTCCGGAAACACTGTGAATCTGGAGAGAGGACGAGAGACATACAAGTGTTGACGACTCTCCTTCATAGGGTCGCTAAGAGTCGCCTGCGACTCGACGGCACTTAACGACAACAAATTGCATGAGAGGAAATCGCTTCGAAACTTGTTCCTTTGCAGCACAATTCCTTTCTACTAAGCCACCAGAGCTCCCTGAGGTCAGTGGTTTGGGTCCACCCTTAAGGGCCTCAGAAGGAAGCCCTACGGATGTGCTTTGGGAAGGCCACACCCCGACATCTCGGGGAGCCCGGTTCTGCTCTGCGGTGTGTGTGGAATCTGCTTCACTGAAAAGGGTCTCGTTTTGTATTTTAAAGAGATTGAGAGTGAGGTACATTCAGCCTGGACGTGCCTCGGATCAGGGCCAGAGAACACTGGGCTTGAGACGTTGTCCACATGGGTTAGGGCTGGAGGATGTTGGGAGTGAGGTGAGAAGTCGAGGTTGGTGCCCACTGTGGTCCTGGTTAGAATTAGGATCTCTGGCCTCATGAAGACCTGGTGGTCCTTCTCCTGTTACAGAGACCCTTTCGTAGAACCCCACTACCTTCCTCCATAAAATACCAACTGCTGACGGGAGTTGGTCGTTGTAAGGCGTGAGGCCCTGCTGGGTGTTATTCACCTTCTAGGCCTGTCTCTGGTTTGACAGGAAGTTGAGCCTCAGGGGTGAGTTCGGTTCCAGGCTCATAGGGTTGCTTACAGTTGTAGTTTTGGGGACCTGAGAGCCTGGTTATTTTTGTGACATTGGTTTTGTTCCATATTTTTCTCTTGGTCTGTCCTGGATCCTCTGCTGTGACCGCTCTCAGCGTGGTCGGCAGGGACAGCGGGCACCATCCAGTTCTTCAGGTGTTGGAGTCATGGAGGTTGAAGTTCATGTGGTCCGATCGCTGTTGAACCAGAGGAGGGACTTTTCTGTTGGTTTGTGTCCTCTCCTTCTCAGCTTGATTCCTGACACCCTCCCTTGGAGGCTTGGTTCATGTCTGGGGCCCAGGAATTACGGAAGGGAATTATGTTTGTAGGGGTGATATATTTAGACTGGGCTGGACGTACAGAGGGGTTCAAGGCTGAAGTTCCAGGCCAGGGCTTGGGTTAGGTTAGGGGAACAAGGTCCAGGGCAGAGCGGATGGAGTGGGGAATGTGCCGAATGCAAGAAAGCGAGCCAGGTGGGAGTGAGATACAGACAGGAAAGTGGTGGGCCGGGGCTGCGAGGGTCCGAGGGCGGCTGAATCACACGTGTAGGTCTGACAGCTGAATCCCGTCCCATCACACCCCCCGGGTCCCACTCAGAGCGGAAAACTTGTCTCACCCGAAACCTTGCGAGGCAGGACAGCCGAGGTTGGAGGAGGGCTACGCTTGCTCTCACCCCTTTGGAACATCGCCTGCCACTTCCCGGGGGGGCTGATGGCTTCTCTTGACCCCTCCTGCCTCCATCGCAGGGCCTCACAGTGGGTGACACTGGTGTGCCAACTTCTGAGAAGATGACAGGGATCAGATCCCCGGCCTCCCAAAGGCACCTCTTGGGTCCTACTGGACCAGGGCAGAATGAGGGTCTGTCTGTTGGGAGGATCACGTCCGAGGTAGCAAGGCCAAGGGCTGGAGCTAGGGGAGAGGCATGGGACTCCCTTGGCTTCCCAACTCTCACCCCTTCACTCCTCCTCTGTCCCCAGAAATAAGAATGTCTAAGCCCCTGGAGGCCGAGAAGCAAGGTCTGGACTCGCCGTCAGAGCACGCAGGTAGGGGGGGGGGGCAGTGGGTCCTTGTGATCACCTGGAGGGTGGCAGGGAGGGGGCAGGTGTGGTGGGAGACCCCCGGTCACAAACTGGTGCCAACTCTGCCCTCTCCCTCTCTTTGCAGACACCGAAAGAAATGGACCTGACACTAACCATCAGGTGAGGAAGGCAGTGGGGTGAAGGGGGCCGAGGGGGCCGGGGCAGAACGGGGCCGGGAGGGGCAGAAAGGGTGTTGAGCAGCTCTACCTCACTGGCCATCTCCCCACCCCTATTTTCTCTTCTCAGAACCCCCAAAATAAGACATCCCCATTTTCTGTGTCCCCAACTGGCCCCAGCACCAAGGTAAGCACCCTTAGAATAATAGCCAGGGAAGATAGGGAAGTGGCCTTGGGGTGGGCAGGATCTGGGAAGGGCTGGTCAGCCTGGACCCAAGGAGGTACCTTGTCGGAGAAGTTCCTCCCACCCTTTTCACCCTCGGGTTCCCGCCCCAGGCCTGTGACTCACCCAGGCTCCTTCCCCTTCCCTGGGGGGTGGGGGTGACCAGGGAAATCCCCCCCAGGGCCCCAGGGCGATGAACAACAGGAAGCTGAGGGCCCGCCCCCATCCCGACTTCCCTGACAGAACAGGGCCTGTGCCACCCCCCACCTCCCGCCCCAACATACCCGGGGAGAGGGCCAGAGATGCAGTGAGGGGTCTACGTGGTGGGGTTACAGTGAAAAAGATGAGGGAGGCAGGAAGTGGCCAGACCATGTCTCTTCCAAACGCAGGTGGGCCAGGCCACTGAGCACTGCCGGGCCACCTCAGTGCTTCCCGAGCCAGGCAGATCTGGGTCAGCAGGTGGCCCAGGGGCCTGAAGGCAGCACGGGGGTGCGGGCAGCAGGGACATGAGGGTCCATGGGTCTCTGATCACAGGTAGCAGGGGATGGCCGGGAGGCTGAGACCTTGCCCTCTGTTCACCTCAGACTTGCTCTGTGACCCTGGGATAGTCACTTCCCCTCTCTGGGATCTTTAGTTTCCTCTTGTCTAATATGGGATGGGACAGGGTAGGGGCACAGGCTGGAGGGCATCAGCGGTCCCCTCTCCCTCTGCAGTTGTGGGCGGACAGAGTGCTCTGTAAGCTGCTGTCCTCCGTCCACCGTGAGCACTGGAGTGAGAACCCTGGGCAGAAGGGGCTCTGACCTTCTCTGTCCTCAGTCTCGTAGTATCCTCCATGCCCAGGGTGTGTCCATCCTCCACTTCCCCCAACTCCCTCCTTGGCTCAATCTCATCTGGCCTCCTCCATCTTCTAACAGACTGTGTCCGTCCTCTGCACCCCCCCCTTGGCTTAGTCTCCTTTGGCCTCCTCCATCCTGGGCCCCTAGTCTCCTCCATCCCGGGCCCCCAGCCTCGTCCATCCCGGGCCCCCAGCCTCGTCCATCCCGGGCCCCCAGCCTCGTCCATCCCGGGCCCCCAGCCTCGTCC
>NW_006400052.1:2230588-2250772 GCF_000299155.1 Elephantulus edwardii | reverse complement strand
TCCCGGGCCCCCAGCCTCGTCCATCCCGGGCCCCCAGCCTCGTCCATCCCGGGCCCCCAGCCTCGTCCATCCCGGGCCCCCAGCCTCGTCCATCCTGGGCCCCCAGCCTCGTCCATCCTGGGCCCCCAGCCTCATAGTGTGCCCCCTCCACCCCCAGGGTGTGTCCATTCTCTGCCCTCCTCCCCCAACTCCCTCCTTGGCTCAATCTCATTTTTACAGTTTCTCTTCTTCCCTAGCAGCTGCTCCAACTTCTCTTTGGGGAAACTGGATCATTGTTTTCCTGGGTTTGCCCCAACCCCATGCAATATATGGTCTCTGGCCACCCTCATCCTGCTCCTTATTTTTTCTCTCTGTCACTCTCTCTCTGGTGTTTCCTGTCATTGGTCCTCAAAAGGCAAAGGTTGTGGTACTCCCCTTGAGATTCTGAACTGCCCCCCCTTGTACATGAATTTATATCAGTTTTTCTAATTGGGTTGATTAAAACCACCACCACTTTTATTACGGAAAATGTAGGCCAGACTCAGAAGTAGAGTACAATGAAACACCCACAGCCCCAACCATTGACTTCAACAACGGCCAGCTCCCAGCTCATGAAGTGACCTCTCAACCCCTTTAAAAATACTTTATTCTATTTTGTTGTGAACACTCCTCCTTTTTTAAAAAAAAAATAACTTGCTCGATTTTGTTATGAGCTCTGGTGGCCTAGTGGGTAAGGAGTTGGTTGTCCTGCCAACCCAAAGGTTGCCTATTCGAATCCCACAGTTGCTCTGCAGAAGAAAGGTGGGCAGTTCAGGTTTCCACGAGCACAGCTCAGCGACACTGCAAGCTGAGCAAGGCTTCGCCCTCTTTTCGGGATTGTTCCTCCCCCATTAGCATTAACCCACTGCCCCTAAGTTTCCTGTCTGTTCTTTCCAATTGCTGTTGTCAGTCTGATCCCATAAACATAGAGCTTAATGAATTGACTCACTTTTTCAGTAGCTAAAAGAAATGTGCTGAGTTTTGGTGTTTGGGTTTTTTTTTCCAAGTGGAAACATTATTAATAGAAAACCAGAATCACTTGCCATGGAAGAAATAGATTGGCTGTTTAAAATTTACCCAGAGACTCTTACCAGCTGGAAGGTCAAGACCTGAAGCCTGGTTTCCCTTAGTTAATTAGGGAGATCAGCCAGTGTTGAAGAGGTGTTGAAAACATCCCTGCTCCGTAGGGAAGCCTCATCTTTTTCCTTTTGGCGTGTGTGTGATATGAACGAGTCAGCAGAGCAAGCCGATCTCCTATTCAACCATTCATGCACATTTTATTTTGTGAAGTTAAATAGAGTTTCTTCTTAAACTGACCAAATGGAATGAAAGAGCACAAAAAAACCCCTGTCTTCTCACCCTGGCATTCAATGTTGTATTTTTAAGACTTTTTCCTTAAAATTTGATCCATGTTGCAAATGCATACGCCATCCCCAGTACAGTGCTCTGTGGGTCTCCCCAGCACAACCCATCCTGTCACCAGAGCCAACCTTCCCTAACCAGCGCTGGCCACTGCCCTGACTCCTCTTGACCTCTTTACTCCACCCTGTATATGTGCTGTCTCTTAAACTTTCTGTCCTTGGTCTCCCATCATTTGAGATGTGTCACTTGGTCACCGAGGCTTTACTGGCCTGTTTGAGTTCCATATGCCACCCTCCTACCAATTCGCTGTGTCATCTTGCGCAAGTTAACTGTCCTCAACCTCCCTTTTTGGCAGAATGGTCCCTGTTGTCTCTAGGCTGGAGAATGTGATTCATACACCGTGCCCCTCATGTCCTCCTCTCTGCCACCCTACAGACCTTTCAGGCAAAGCCACCCTTGTCTGACTTTACCTTGTCAGCTCCTTCAGATCTATCCTGGGTGTATGATGTGGGGTGCACTCACATTCATGCTCAGAGAGGCGGGTGGGGGCTGAAAGGTGGGTCCCCATCAGGACAGCAGAGATACTTTGCTCAATCATCCCAGATTTTTAAATGAGCAGCTGTTTGGAGCCAAATGGCAGCATCAGCCATCCCCCCAACATCTGCCCTCGTCATACATCAGCACGGTCTCGCTCTCTTCGGCCTGGCTGTTTGAATTCGTGGTCCCTGCTTTAAAGCCATTACTTTCAAGCATACCGTGCTCTAAGCCTGGCTCCAGTGGACAACCACGTGAGGAGCACGTTGGGCCAGAGCAGAGGGGTGTGGGACCCAGGGCCCCCAGTGGTGCTGTTTCTACTTTGACAGACGGGGAGACTGACCCCAGGAGGGGGATCATGAACGGTACAGGGAGACCTGGTTCTGGAGGCAGCCAGGGTGCAGGTGATGAGGAAAAGAGAGGGTGGCCTGAGGCTGCTGTGCCGGGCAGGGCCAGGTCAGAAGCAGCAGCCTGGCCTGTATCACCTCCCTCTTCCTGGGTCGGCCCAGGCTGCCACCCTCCACCCCACACATGCCCTCTTCTTTGGTTCACAGGTGGGCATTCTCTCTGGCCTCCACCTAACATTCTGGGGTCCTGGACCCTGCCTCTCTCCCCCCCAGATCAAGGCTGAAGACCCCAGTGGTGACTCAACCCCAGCAGCACCCCCGCCCCCGCAGCCGGTTCAGCCTCATCTGCCCCAGGCCCAACTCATGTTGACAGGCAGTCAGCTAGCTGGGGTGAGTATTGGGGAGAGGTGGGGGGACACAGGCCTGCTGTCTCCCGTCAAGTCTCAGGAGTGTTGGCACCAGACGCCTCATTAGGGCCACGGCCCCTCTCTCATGCCTGCCTCTCCCCTCGCTGTCTTCTCTCCTGTAAGACTTGGCCCCTGACCTGCTTGGCCCAGGCACTAACCCTTCTCTGCCTTCTCTGCTCCTCCCTGCCCGCCTGCTCCGCTGGGCCCACTGCCCACAGCTCACGGCGCTGATGCCGGCCCAGCAGCAGCTCCTCCTGCAGCAGGCCCAGGCCCAGCTCCTGGCTGCCGCCGTGCAGCAGTCCAATGCCGCCGCCGCTGCCAATGCCGCCGCCGCTGCCGCCGCCGCCTCCTCCTCTGCCTCTTCCTCCTCCTCTGCCTCCTCTTCCACCTCGCAGCCCCCGGCTTCCTCTGGGGGAGGTGACCTGCCACCACCACAGCCTGCCAGCCAGCCCCCCGGGACCCCACAGCTAACCCTCTCCCAGCCCATCCAGCTCACAGCACAGGTAAGGGCAGCCCTGGTGACCACGCTCCCTCCATGGGCCATGGGGGCCCAGTTGGTCCCTGTGCACTGCTCTGAGCTGCCAGCCACGCAGCTCCCAGAAAGCCTGGGAAGCCTTGAAATCCTGCCTCCCCATTGTACAGAGGGGTAGAGTGAGGCCCAAGAGAGGAAACAGGCACATGCAATGTTCTAGGAGCTGGAATAACCCAGGAGGTGGGTGTACTGCTCCTCTATCTACAGGTGAGGAAACCAGGAGTCCCCCCCCCATGGACGGTATGCGTGTGGGTGTACACAAAGGGCCAAGAGTTCAAATCCTTGCCCCACACCCTGATTCCGGCTCATCTGGCAAGATGCCTTTTCAGAAAATGGCCTTGTGTTCTAGTGGGTCAGGAAGGGCAGTGTGTTCTCATGCATTCTAGAGAGTCCTGGTGCCAGTTCAGCTGTAAACAGGTGGCCAAAAAGTCATTCGGTGTGAGCAGAGAAAGAACTAAATGGGCTTCCCCTTGGGGCGAGCGTGCCAGCCCCATCCGTCCTCGGCGCCGGTCAGGCTGTGTGGTGTCTGTGAGCCTTTGAGCTCGTGGCTCATGGTCTAATGCACCAAAGGACCCTGGAAACCATTATTAGTAGTTCACTCCCTCACAGACCTTGAGACGCGCTCCTCTCCCTCCGTCCGCCCCAGCGGGAGGCGCTGGCCAGCCCTCGAGAGGCTATTTCCTTGCACAGGGTTTGCCTCTTCAGGTGGACAGATGGGCACCAGACCATGATTGGCCAGCTTCTCATTTGGGGTTTGTGTTTTTCAATGTGGAGCCAATAGCTGTGTCTTTAGAATTCACTATCACTGGGCGTGCTTCTGTGGAGACACAGAGCTATCTGTCCCCACTGCCTCAAGACAGCCCACCCAGACTCGCCCTCCCAGTACCTGGCTCCCCCCACTAATAACAACCAGAGTCTGTTGGGTACCCTCTTCATACCAGGCATGGGACCGATAAGGAATTCACGAATGTGTATCCAGCTCGCCGACTGGCCCACTGGCCGAGGCTTTGAGCGCAACGGGCAGAGCTTCATGGGACGTGTCTTCCATGCCCCCCATTCAGCCACCGAAGACTTTAGTCACAGGCGTTCCATTTGCCTCATACCACACACTGCCTTTTTGCTGAGCTTCAGGGCTGTGGTGCCTCCCACTGCGGCTGAGCTGTTATGTCTCTCATCGCCCTGGCTTTTGTTTCCCCTCCCTTCACAACAATAGCTCCTCCTCACCCTTTGAACCTCAGTTCAGGATGGATGCCCCCTCCAGGAGGCCTTCCTTGACTTCCGGCCCTGGTACCCTCTAAGGACTCCAGCACATGCCTCTCCCACCCTGGCCTGTGTCTGAATGAATTAACTAACTCACTGATATTGAGCTGAAATGGACTCATAGCTGACCTTCCAGAGGTTTTTCAGAGGCTGTAAATCCCATGGAGGAAATGACCCGTCTCTTCTTGTGCAGCGTGCCTTTGGATTGGCAGCACAACTCCCTACCTCACTAGGGCACCCGAGCTCCCTTGTGTCTGACTACATTTTAAAAATGCTTGTTAATGAGGGAAAGATGGAGAGGTAGGAGGTAGAGAGATAGGGCAACCTAGAACCCAGCAAGGCCATTCTCTCCTGTGAGCAGCAGCCACATCCCCAGGCTGCCATGGCCCCCCATCAGAAGCCTTCCTGTCTGTCATCTGGTGTCCCATCCAGTCCAACTCTTGGGGTCTCTGGAACCCCCTCACTGCCAAAGTCTTTGGTTTCATTTCTTCACTCCCCAGCTCCTGCCGGCTCTGATCTAGCCCTATCTGTCATCAGCCTATGCAGAGTGGGACCAGGTTTTCTGGGAGTTCTATTTTTTTTAATTGAGATTTTAATGAAAGTTCACAGAGAACTTGGATTTCCATTCATTCACTGTTGCATATTTTCCTCTCTGCCCACCCATCCCCTAGTTTACTTTTCTCTGAATAAAAAAAAAAGAAAATCTTTCATCATTGTATAATTCCCCACCCCTACTTCAGTCCACTTTACTATGCAGTAAAGTGCACTTTTGTCATGCAAGTAATACCTAATCATATATTCCTTTTAAGCAGTTCTCTCCCTCATCTATTCAATGCAGTGTATATTATTTATCCCCTCTTTTTTTAGTTTTCCCCCAACCCCAATGTCAGTCCTGTTTTATAACAGTGGTGTTATGTGAGAAATATTTCACGCAGCATAATGTCCTCCAGGGTCACCCATTTTGTATATTTCATGAGTTCCTTGCTTTTCAGTACTGTGTAATATTCCATGTGTGACTATACCACAGCTTCTCTATCCATTCATTTGTTGATGGGCACTTGGGTTGTTTCTAGCTCTTTGTTATTGCAAACAAAGATGCTGTAATCATGGGTGTGCATATATCTGCTTGGGTGGCGGTTATGGTTTCTTTAGGGTAAATTCCCAGTAGTGGAATTTCTGGGTCAAATGGTATTTCTTATTTCCAACTTTTTTTTAATTTCTTTTTAATTTTTATTGTATTATGTTTACATGTACTGTCAAATCAGATCTGACTGGTACAGGAGGAGATTGCCCCCTCCTTCTCCAGCAGAGCATCTGGTGGATTTGAACCACGTACCTCTGGTTTTGCAGTGCAGCATCTTGCCACTAGGCCACCAGAGCTCCCTAATTTCCAACTTTTTGAGAAAGCACCATACAGCCTTCCATAGTGGTTGCACCATTTTACATTCCCACCAACAGTGAATAAGGGTTCCAGTTTCTCCACAACCTCACCAGCATTTGTTGTTTGCTGTTCTGTTGAATTTTGCTCTTCTTACTGGGATGAGATGGTATCTCATAGTTGTTTTGATTTGCATCTCTCTTAGAACGAGGGATTTTGAACATTTCTTCATGTGTTTGTCATCTGAATGTCTTCTTTGGTAAAGTGTCTGTTCATATCATGTGCCCATTTTGTGATTGGTTTATTTATCTTGTTGTGGTGGGGAGTTCCCTTATTGTCTCAGGCTGAGGCACCCCGTGTCAGCCCCACACAGAGTCCCATTCTCTTGCCCTCTCTGCTGCTTCCAGTCTCCACCTTCCCCGACCCAGGTCCCTTTGCCTCCAGGTTGCACTTTGGTACCTAGTGTGCTAAGTTCTTGGCAGGAAGCTGAGGACTAGAGTGAATTAGCAGTGTAATACATACCCACGATACCAGCACCAGAGCTCCTATAAAAGGAAGAGAGAGAAATTTACAATATTGACCATTGGCAAGTATTTTTTAAATTTTTTAATTCATTTTAATGAAAGTTTATAGAAACTTAGGGTTTCCAGTCATTCATTGTTACACTCTTCTCCTTGAAAAGTAAAACTCTTTCATTGTTATGCAACCCCTCCCCTCAAGTCCATTCTACTGTGCAGCCTTCATTCTGGATTCCTGTTATGTCAATAATACCTACTTATATATCCCTTTTAAACAGTTCTCTCCCTCATCTGTTTCAATGCAGTGTACATCATTCCACCCCTCCTTCTCTGTCTTTTCTCAACCCCAACGTCAGTCCCATTTTACAACAGTGGCCCTATGCAATATTTTTTGTGACTGTGATATTTCACTCAGCATAATGTCCTCCAGGGTCACCCATTTTGAATAATATTTCATGAGTTCCTGGTTTTCAATGCTGTATAGTATTCCATTGTGTGACTATACCACAGCTTCTCTATCCATTTGTTTGTTGATGGGCACTTGGGTTGTTTCCAGCTCTTTGCTATGTGAACAAAGACGCAATAAACATGGGTGTGCATATATCTACTTGGGTGGTGGTTATGGTTTCTTTAGGGTAAATTCCCAGTAGTAGAATTGCTGGGTCAAATGGTATTTCTATTTGTAAGTTTTTGAGAAAGCACCATACAGCCTTCCATAGTGGTTGCACCATTTTACATTCCCACCAACAGTGAATAAGGGTTCCAGTTTCTCCACAACCTTACCAGCATTTGATGTTTGCTGTTCTATTAAATTTTGCTATTCTTATTGGGACAAGATGATATCTCATAGTTGTTTTGATTTACATCTCTCTTAGAGCGAGGGATTTTGAACATTTCTTCATGTGCTTGTTGGCCATCTGAATGTCTTCTTTGATGAAGTGTCTGTTCATATCCTGTGCTCATTTTTCAGTTGGATTATTTACCTTTATCTTGTTGTGGTGGACCATTTTAACATGATTGAGCCCTTCCCCCCCCATTATAATAGTGTAAATTAAAAAACCCACTTTTAACCACACTTCCTCCCTATGATTCTCATTTCCATTAGTCTTTTTTTAAAAGTTTTATTTTGTGTGTGTTTTCAAATTGGATCTGAATGGTACAGGAGGAGATTGCCCCTCCTCCAGCAGAGCATCTGGTGGATTCAAACCACGTTTGGGATTGCAGTGCAGTTTCTTGCCAGTAGGCCACCAGAGCTCTCTTCCATTATTAGTCTTTCTACCCTATAGGCAAATGCATCCTTTTGATTTTAACTGGTTGATTATCCTGAAGGTGACCAAACTTTTTTTTTTATATTTTAATGAAAGTTTATCAAGAACTTGAATTTCCATTCATTCATTTTTGCACATTTTCCTCCCTGTCCCCCCTGCCAGTTTGCTTTTTTTCTTTTGGAAAAAGCTCTTTTATTGTTATACAGTGTGTCTCCTCCCACCCCCCCCACCCCCACTTTACTATGCAGTTCTTATTCTGGACTCTTGTCATGCCAATAATACCTAATCATATATTCCTTTTACACAGTTCTCTTTCTCGTCTGTTTCAGTGCCGTGGACATTATTTATCCCCTCTTTTCTGTTTCCCCCCCAACCTCCATATCAGTCCTGTTCTCTAACAGTGGCATTATGCTGTATTTGTGTTTTTCTGACTGAGATATTTCACTCACCATAATGTCCTCCATGGGAAGGTGACCAAACTTATTCTGAATGATTGTGCTACTCATTGCCATCAATCAGAACTGATTCATAGCTCCACTGGGTGTCTGAGACTGCAAATGACGCAGGAGAGGATTGCCCGTCTTTCTCCTTTGGTGGATACGAACTGCCAGAGAGGCACAGGCTTGGGGTCAGCAGCGCACCTCCCTGCAGACTGTGCCAACTTGATTATTCTAAGAAGTGCTTTATTCCTCTCTTCACCAACATATTTTGTATTGTGATTTGGGTGAAAGTTTGCAAGACATAATTGCCTTTTCAATAATTCCTGCACATTGTGTTCCCCAACATTAATTACGATACCCACAGCGTCTGATCACTATTCATTCCAAATTATCTTTCCTTTCACTCATCTTGATAAGTATTTATTATCTGTGAATTCATTTCCTGCTTCCCTTCCTCCCTGTCCCCTCCCTGTTAAGCATGCTAGAATGATTCTCCTTTGGGAGGAGCTGTGGAGGTGAAGGCTGGAGCAAGGCTGTGTGTCCTCGCATGTCCCAGGCCCCCAGTACAATGAGAACCCACTGGAGGGTCCTCCAGATTGGAACCGGCTCTACCGCAGAGAGTTTGAGTTTCCATTTTCTTCCCCTTTACTGAGATCGTCTGATACAATTTCTGTCGTGGCTGCTGGTGAATTGGCTTTCCACCCACCGCAGAATTTCCCTGAAATTTCAACTAGAAGGTCATAGTGTGATGACTCCTCTCCTCACAGGTTAAGACAAATTGACACTTCTGGAAGGTATTTGCCATTTCCTTCAGGCCCTTCATGGGTACTATTTGAACCTTACAATCAAAGTAAGAGGCCTCCTATTAATATTCTGTAAGCCAGAAGTTTGAAATGAAGCTGTCAGCAGGCCCGTCTCCTCTTGGAAGTCTCTGGGGGTCCCTGCCTTGCTCCTGGTGTTCACAGTAGTGAGAACGATGGTTGCTGGTTCTTGTGACGACCCTCTGTTAGGTTTCCAAGGCAGCAAATCTTTGAGGGAGGAGACTGCCTGCCCGTCCATTTCCTGAGCGGTAACATGGGTTGGAACTCATGACCTTTTGGGTGTCAGCCCAGCACATTACCACTATGCCAGGTCATGCCTGGCAGTCATTCTCATTCCTTGGCTGTAGTGGCCTCACTACAGTCTATGCCTTAAGCCTCCATGGCTTTCTTCCTGCCTCTTCTTGTGCCCCTTCCACCTTTTTGTTTTACTTTGTATCTTAGGGGTTCTTTTATGAATTTTTATTTTATATTGGTTTGTTTACTAAGTTTGTACACATTGTGTTTCACACTATTCTCCATTCACATTGTGTTTCATACAAGCATTCCTATTCATTATATTTTATAAAATTAATCACCACTGGACTGTGCCCATCATTACCCTGTCTTTTCAGGTCCCTTTACCTCCCCCCACCCCATCAAATTGTGGAATCCTGTGATTTCGTCCCCACCCATCCTCACCCCTGTGCTCCCACCCTTTCCCGCCGTGGACCCCTATACATGTTTTACTAGTTATCCTACTATTTATACTATATTGGCCTTATGCAGTATTTGTCTTTATGAGAGTGAGTTAGTTCATTCAGCATAATGCTTTCCAGTTCCTCCCAAGTTAGGTAGTAGTATTTTTTTAAATTGTTGCTCCTGAGTACTTCATAGTATTCTATTGTGTGAATGAATGTACCACAATTTCTCAATCCATTTGGTTGTGGTTGGACAATTGGGGCTGTTTCCATGTTCTTGCCCTGTACCCCTTCCTCTTAAAAAAATATCAGTCCCTGAATTTTAGGTGTGCCCTAAATTCTGGACAATGTCATCTTGAGATCCTTTACAGATTAAATCTGCAAATGAGCTATTTCCAAACAAGGTCACATTTTGAGGTCCAGGCAGACCTGATTTAGGGGACATACAACAATGTATTACAAGCAAAGGGAGCTCTGGTGGCCTAGTAGCAAGAAGCTGCACTGCAATACCAAAGGCTCCTGGTTCGAATCCACCAGGTGCTCCGCTGGAGAAGGAGGGGCAACTTCCTCCTATTCCAGTCAGATCCGATTTGACAGTACACAACAAGAAAAAAGAAAAAACAAAACAAACCAATATATTACAGCCATGCTCTGAGACTGAGGTGGGCAAGGCCCAGCACAGAGAATTGTCTTCCCCAAATCACAGAGCAGGAAACATGCCCAAGACTCAACCCCCTGAGTTTCCCAGCTGGAAGGGACCTTGACACCCACCGTCTAGCCCCACTCCCGTTCTTGGAAGATAGGGTACAGTTTGTCTGGTGCTCTCCAACAGCTCATCCCACCACCAGAGCCCAAGAACCTGCCCCCCTGCAGAGCACAGTCTGCCCAGATTGGTGTGCACAGTCCCTGTGCCTCTCCGAGCCCTGTTCATTCCACTCTGGACATACTTGGTCTGGATATGTGTTAGAATCAGGCGTTCGGAGCTGATCAGAAATAGCCACATCAGTGCGACAGACCTGCACACAAACCCCAACCCGGTTGCTGAGGGATGAGAGGCACAGAGGGGTGTGCGCTGTGGTGAGGCGTACACCTGGGGTGCACAGCTGGGCCACTTTGGAGCTGTCAGGCCATGGGGCCCAAGCCAACTCGAGTCCTCCCCTGAGGCTTCTCTTGCCCCTGGGGAACCAAGCCCAGATCAGAACTTGGACACTTCCCCTCTGCTTTCACCCATGTATCGGGGAGCTCTGCTGGCATCATGGGTTAAGTGCTGGCTGGTAACCCAAAGGCCAGCAGTTTGAACCCAGTGGCTGCTCCACAGGACAGCTGCTGTGGTCTCTTCCTGGGAAAACTTAAGAGGCCTGGAAGCTGGTGGAGGGTCTTCACGAACTGGAGCCATGGCTAAGGCCGAGGTTTGGTTGCTCCATTTAACACACAAAGGTGCCCCTCAGCCCTTCTGCCTCCAGTTGATGACCAAAAGCTCCAGCTTCAGCTAATTACAGCCAGACCTGAGGTTTTGCCTCTTTTATTCGGTGAGATCATTTGCTGTGTGATGGGTGGGAGGGATGAGAACACAGCCATGACCCTGCCCTGCTCAGGGTTGCGGGAGCTGCTGCCCTCCGCGCAGGCTTGGCTCAGGTTACAAGCTGCCGTGGAGTCACAGCTCTTCCTGGCGAGGGGCCGCACCCTCTCCACTTGGTAACGTCACCGCGGGGCCCCCAGCGGCCGCAGAGCGCGCGCGGCCTCCAGGTGGTGGGGAACGGCGCCCCCTCCTGGTCGGCGTCTGCCTCGGCCCAGAAAGCTTACAACCCAAATTCACTATCTCGGAATCAGGCTTGGTCCTGGCAGCTTTCCATCGCGTTTCTGAGGCTGTAAACCCTTTTTTTCTCCGCCCACGATGGTGATTTTCTAGTATTAGAGGAGTCACAGGTTATAATTCAGGTTGGAAGTAGCGTACAATTCCTCCATCAGGGCAGCTGCTTTTGTAGGCCCTCTGGCCTCAGCCTTGCCGCTCTGGACAAATCGACAACACTCTTTAGTTGGTAGGTGTTGCTGGGTGAGCTCTACCTCTGAGTGACCCCATGTACGACAGATCGAAACCTTGCTCAGTTCTGCAGCGTCCTCGCGCCGATGGCTGTGCCCACTGAGCTCACTCTGCCCATCCTGGTGGAGGAGCTTCCTCTCTTTTGCTGACTCTTCACCTCTCCAACCATGATGTCCCCTTTCACTCCACGTTCCGGTTATTACTGAATGTTTGCAGCGGTTCTTCATTTGGAATCACATCACGTCAGGTGCTGTAGTCTGGAGGTAGCTGAGCACCTCCCTGACAGCTGGAAGCCCCCAGTGTCTCTGCAGGGGACGGCTGGGCAGTCTCCTCCTGTGGTGTACAGCCTCTGAAAGCCCCCTGGAAGGCCAGCCATGACGGATCCAGCTCAGTGGACGGTGGTCATCTTTGAGGACCTAGTCTTTTCAATCAGTATGCATTTGAGAACTGGGCAAGGAATGAGAATGACAGAAATAGAATCAGTACCTTTGAGCTGTGGTGCTGGAGAATAACACAGACTATCCCATGGACTGCTGAAAGTACAAACAGATATGTCTTGGAGAAAGTGCAGCCAGAGGGCTCCTTGGAGGCAAAGGTGATGCAGCTTTGTCTCACATCCTTTGGGCGTGTTGCTAGAAGAAGCTATTCCTTAGAGAGGGACATCATGCTGGGAAAGTGGGGGGACAACAAAGGAGAGGGAGACCCTCAACAAGATGGATTGACACAGGGACTGTGGCAATGGGCTCAAGTGTGTGTGAGAGTGGCACAAGATAGGACAGAGTCCAAGTCTTTGTTCATCCATCCCTATGTTCCAGGCTTGCTGGGAGTCGCACTTGACTCAGTGGCACCAGCACCAGCAACAATATCTGATTTGAGGAGGCAGCTCTCCCCTAGTAGGATTTTGAGGACCTTCCAGTGGGAAGGTTTTCTTTTGTTTGACTAAAAGTTGGGGCAGGGATGGTTAGCTCCAGGGGTTTACCAGTCTCTACTGGAGCAGCAGCCCTGACCATTTTTTAAAATTTATTTTTATTGTTTTGTGTGTGTATACTGTCAAATAGATCTGACTGGTACAGGAGGAGATTGTCCCTCCTTCTCCAGAAGAGCATCTGGTGGATTCGAACCTCTGGAATTGCAGTGCAGCTTCTTGCCACTAGGCCACGAGAGCTCCCTAACCCTGACCGTTTTTATGATTTTGAGTTTTGTTTCACCTTTTTCCCTATTCTGCTTAGAACTTTCTATTGTGATCCCTTTTACAAAATCGAGAATCTTAACAGGATCAGGCTGCCTAATGTTCTCCCTCAGAGCAGAGCAGAGCAGAGTTCAATCTCCTCTGCCCCTTTGGTTGGCAGCCCAAAATGTAAAGCACTACGCTGTCATCCACTATGCCCAGGCATCTTTCTGGGTGGAACAAACAGGCAAGTCTGCGTCCTCAGGGAGCTGACAGCCACTTCAGGTGGGGAGGCAGCCAGGAGGGAGCTCACTGGTAGAAAGGAAACGTAACAGAGAGTGAAGGTGCGAAAGGAAGACCCTTCATCAGAACCGGTGGGCAGCGAGGCCTCTGAGGGGAACATTTGATGGACATGAATAAGGAGGAGGGATCAGCCACATGCAGGTCTAGAGGGACAACTGACTATGCCAAGGCCCTGAAATGAGGGCTTCTTTCTGGGTTCAGTACCGGGAGGGAAACCAGTGTGGTTGGATCAGAGCCGTGGGAAGTGTGGAAGGAGAGGGAGCGGGAGCCTGGCTTGTGCAGGCCCTGGACCAATGTAGGCAAGACAATGGAGAGCTCAGGATGAGTTTTCTTTTGAAACACGGCCCAGCACTCCCAGTCCGGCCCTCCTGGGGTTGGTGGATAGAACTGAAGAAGCATATGAACTGGGATAGGAAAATAAATGACATCTTGATATATTTTTTTTTTAAATTCTTCAGCAGAAAATGAACAAGACTTAGGGCACAGTCTTTAAGCAATCAGCTGTTCACCAAAAGGTTGATGCTTCAAATCTACCAGCCTTCTCTGTGGGAGAAAGATATGGATTCTACTTCTTAAAGATGAACCCCTTGGAAATCCTCTGGGTATCTCTACTGTGAGAGTCAGGATCAACTTGATAGGGATGAGCTTAACAGGAAATGTGGCATTTCCTTTCATTATGAACATAAACAATGAACCGTAGTAATATTAATGGCCCTAGCACTTTGTCTCCAACCTAAAGCACATCTGTCACCTGACACAGTTGATGCAGGCCTCTTGTCTGTACTTGACGGTTCTTTGAAATGACAATAGTCATCAGACCTATTACTTCAGTTTGTTAATGTGCTGATAAAGCGGCCCAGAAGTGAATACATCAGTGTGAAATAGGTTTGGTAACTAATTACATCAGTATACTTTATTTCATTTGAAAGAATATATTTTTATGTAATTTCATTAATTTTGTTGTTGTTGAAGGAATACACAACAAAGCATAACCAGTAGCCACACCCTAAATATTTTATTTTATGCATTTTCTTTTTTTCATTCTGAGAAGGGGACAGCAGATTTTGTCAGAATTTAAGGCACACAAGTGTAAACAGCTTTCTGATTGCCCTGTTAAGAGTGGACCATCTGGGTGGAAGGTGAGGGGACGCTTGGACCAGGATGGGATGGTGGAGGAAGAAGTAGGGTTTATGAATCGATTAAACAGAATGGGTTTCCCTGGTGGCATAGTAGGGTATGTGTTGGGTTGCTAATCAAAGGTTTGTAGTTCAGCTCCACCAGCCACTCCTCAGAATAAAAGACAGGCAGTCTCCTCCCATTAAGATTGACAGCCTCAGAAACCCCGTGGCACCTATCCGTGAGCTGGAATCAACTCAGAGCCATTTTTAGTTCTTGTCATCTAGCTGTAAATTGCATGAGAGCAGACAGCTTGTCTTCCTCCCCGGGAGCCCCTGGTGGACTAGGACCTCCCTTGGGCTGGCAGCGCTGCTCCCCACGGACTGGGCCACCAGAGCTCCCTGGGTCCCAAGGAGATAGTTCTTAAAAGAGCAAATGTTGAAGGCAGACTTCTTACTCACTCACTGCTGTTAAGTCAGAACAGACTCAGAGTTGACCCTCCAGTCGCTTTTCTGAGCCAGTAAATCCCATGGGAGGAGACTGCCTGTCTTTCTTCCTCGAGACGCTAGTGGATTTGAACTGTCTGCACGGTTCACGTTGCCTGGATTGGCCACACAGCTCCTCACCTGCTCTGTCACCAGCACTTCCTCACGTTTTGTTACTCGTTAAGCTAACCTATTGACTTTTTCTGCAGCCTTTAAAAGTTTAAATCACTGTTGTTATTGTTGATCATATGCACAGCTAGATATATGCCATTTCACCAGTTTGCACCTGAGGAGGGTTGTGTTTTTTTGTTTTTAAAAAAGTCTGAGTGGAAGTTCACAAAGCAATCTGTTTCTCTTCCACTATTCTGACATGTTTTGTCATGTAACATTAGTTATCATATAATCCCCACAATGTAGCCACATTCTGGGGTGTTTGAAAAGGACCATCAGGTGTCTTCACATGAAAAGAAAGGTAACTAGAGAGCGAGCTCTCCCGGGACCACAGAGGAGCCTCCTGTTCCCATGGCTGGGAGACGCCTCCTGGGAGCCCTGAGCTCAGAGATAAAGCTCGGAGACCCATGATCCATCCTGTGCTTAACTGCATCCTCCAGGCTCCAGTCCCTCGGGGCCCCGGGTGATGCCCAGAGGTAGGTGCAGGGCTGAGATTCAGGCCATCCCGTCTGTCTGTCCCCCACCCTGCCAGGACATACAGCAGCTCCTCCAGCTCCAGCAGCTGGTGCTCGTGCCTGGACACCACCTCCAGCCGCCTGCTCAATTCCTGCTGCCGCAGGCCCAGCAGAGTCAGCCAGGTAAGGTCCCGGTCGGCCCCAGAGATGCCCAAGTGCCCCCCAGACCTTGTCTCAGCTTCCCCTCACTCTGCGTGTCTGTCCTCCCCTCCTTAGGTCTGCTACCGACGCCAAATCTATTCCAGCTACCTCAGCAAACCCAGGGGGCTCTTCTGACCTCCCAGCCCCGGGCCGGGCTTCCCACACAGGTGAGACTGTGCACCAGAGCACACTAGGCATGCCGGGCACACTGGCAAATAGGCACAGCCCACAGGCACCTGCGGCCGAGCTGGGCATCCCGGGGGTCAGCCCACCTCTGTCACTGCTTTGCTGTGGGGCTGCCTTCTGCATGCCTTTCTCCCTATAGGAGTAACAGTGGCACCAACCAGGAGTTCCTAATCTTTTCTTCTTTTATTTTCAAATTTTTTTAAATTGTGATGTTAATGAAAGTTTATGGAAAAAATGGATTTTCATTCATTCATTGTTGCACATTTTCCTCCCTACTCCTGTCGGTTCACTTAAAAAAAAATTAATTGTTGATAGTTTCCTCACCTCCTGCCCCCAGTCCACTTTGCTATGCACCTCTTATTCTGGACTGTTGCCATACAAATAATGCCTAATTATATATTCCTTTTAAACAGTTCTTTCCCTCATCTGTTCCAGTGCAGTGTTCATTATCTGTCCCCTCTTTTCCTAGTTTTTGCCCAACCCCCCGTGTCAGTCCTGTTTTATAACAGTGTTGTTATGCAGTATTTGTCCTTTTGTGACTGAGATACTTCACTCAGCGTAATGTCCTCCAGGATCACACATATTGTATAATGTTTTACAAGTTCCTTGTTTTTCAGTGCTGCATAGTATTCCATGTGTGAATGTATCAGTTTTTCTATCTATTCATTTGTTGATGGGCATTTGAGTTGCATCCATCTATTTGCTATTGTGAATAATGCAGCAATAAACATGGGTGTGGTTCCTACTCTTTTCAGGCTGTAGACTCCTTGATGGAAGCCTTGAACTTGACCCCTATCTCACCCTCAACTGCACATGTGCACAAAGAGTCTGGAAGTGTGCAGGTTAAGGATACTTCTGGTCTCCTTGAGCACTCTAATTAGAAGGATCTCTGAGGAAGGGGGCTCTTGAGTGCTTATTCATGGCCACTGTCTGTACCCGAGATTGGAAGTGGGGCTAAGAGTCATGTTTTATTTGGCCTACATGATACTTCTGTAATTAAAGGAGTTGTGAACAAATATTCTAGAAAGAGCTAGACTTGGGGGTTTTTCCCAGCTTCCCTTGACAAACCAGACAATCAGGAGGGACTGGATCTGCTTGGTGGGAAGAGTGCAGCAGCTGCTGTCAGACAGGTGCTGGTTCTTCAGGCCACCAGGGCGGCCACCTGCCCAGCCTCCAGGGTCTTCCTGGAGTTTAATCATAATGATCTTTTACCTCTTCTTTTCACGGAACTCAAAGTTTTTTCCTACTCATTTTTTTTTCTTTCAAAAGTACATCAACTATTTCAGACAGACTGAAGTTTCAAGACTAATACAGGTATCCTCTGCATAGCTGAAACTCATAATGCTCTGAAAAATCTCATTTTTTTTTCTTGTAACTTCTTGTAACTCATTTTGCTGTGCTATGAGCCTGAGCATGACGGCTTTTCTTCATCTTGAGCTTTGAGGCAAAGCTGCTCTTTTGTCTACTGATTTGGGGGTGCCCTTGACATAGATGGAGCCGGGTTCACGAGACCTGTGTGTAAGATAGGCCAACCAGGAATTTTTTCTTCCCCCCTGGCATATGGAAACTTATTACTATGACATTTTTATCAAAATTTAAGATCCTTCTTGCCTTTGTATAAGGCCAAAAGAGATACACTGGCCACTTTGACAGTCTTAAAGTGGATTCCAAGAATGTCACCAACATCATGACCTTTGGCGACCAAACCCAGCAACAAAAACGTCACTGTTTTCCTCGATAAAATTCAAGAAGTCCTCGTTAGGCACGAAGGCTGTGATTTTCTTGCCGTTCTTGATGAGCTGGACATACTTTCTTCTTTTTTTTAATTTTTATGTGAGTGTACCGTCAAATCAGATCTGACTGGTACAGGAGGAGATTGTCCCTCCTTCCCCGGCAGAGCATCTGGTGGGTTCGAACCGTGCGCCTCTGGGATTGTAGTTGTAGCTCCTTGCCACTAGGCCACCAGAGCTCCCCTGGACATACCTTCTGATGGCAGAATTTGGCTTGCTTGGCCTCAGCACCCACTTTCCCCAACACATTTCCCTTTGCATGAGAAGCACTTCCAAAGGGGTTTGCCTTCAGAGCTGTGCCCAGGTGGGCTTTTTATACTGTTTCTCATGCCACTCTGGCCACATCGCTGGTAGCTATGTAGTTTCCTGGTGGTACAAAGACCTCAGTACCTGCTCACGTCAGTGTGGCCATGGATCCCGGAGATAGAGCGAGACAGCATTCTTTTTTCTTTTAAATAATATACTCTATGTCTTCAGTGAAAGTTCACACATCAGATTAGCTTTTCATTTGACAATTTGTGTATACATCATCCAGTGGCATTAGGCATTAGTTACATTTGCCACAATGTGAAAATTGTGTTCTGTTTGTTCCATTTCCAGCACTCTAGTTTCTCTGGCCCATTATCTCTTCATTCTTGCTATTGACTGATTGCTGGCCTTCTGAAGATACACACACACACACACACACACACGCACACACAAATAGGGTACCATATTAATAGGCAATAGCTCTTATTTTGTTTCCCAATCTGCTATTTCATTGAAAGTACATCTCAGGGGCGATTTTGTTCAAGGTTTAGAGTGTCTCTGCGTGTTAATCTTAGGGAGCCCTCAAGTCTCAGCTGGTCCAGTAACCCTGACTTAAGAATCATTGTTCTGTTGTGAGTTGTCCTCCTGTTCTATCAGGGTGCTGCCTTGGTCAGACCTGTGAGCAGTGGAAGGGAAGCTGGGCACCATCTAGTTCATCTGGTCTCTGGGTAGATGAAGTCAGGGTTCTTGGAGACTATCAACCCCATAGACTAGTTTCTTTGTGACTATGGTTTCTCTTATGTGGGCTTTCTAAAAGAAATAAAGTTCTGATTTAGAAACATTTGGCCCCACGATTATGGATATGGGGTCAAGGACCCATGTAACAAATGTCTGAACACACTACCCTTTTACCAAATGGATAATACATGAAATCAGGGTGCTCTTTGGAGGCAAGGATTGTAAAACTCCATCTCACATATTCTGGGCATGTTGTCAGGAGAGCAGTCCTTGGAGAAGAATACCATGCTTGGAAGGGTAAAAGAGGAAGAATCTTAACAAGAAACAAGATATATTGACACAGTGACTGCAACAATGGGCTAGAGCATGTGAGATATGATGAGGATGGTAGCGCAAGGTTCAGATCTGTTGTTCATAAGGTCACTCTGAGTTCCAGTCAACTTGATGGCACCGAACAACAATAACAGTATATAAGGGCTCCAGATTGCCCATGTGAGCAAACGGGGTCAAAGTTCAGACAAGGAGTGACAGTGAGTGGCAGTGCCTCCTGCAGGCTGGGGACAGAGACTCCCACTCCTGGGGTCTGGGGTCAGGAAAGGGCTGGGAGGACAAGGAGGGAGGAGGCTGTCTAGCCATTGCTGGGCCCCATCCAGGTCCTCCATCCTGCATCCCACCCACTCCCCACCCCACCAGGCCGTGACCCGCCCCACGCTGCCCGACCCGCACCTCTCGCACCCGCAGCCCCCCAAATGTTTGGAGCCCCCGTCCCATCCTGAGGAGCCCAGTGACCTGGAGGAGCTGGAGCAGTTTGCCCGCACCTTCAAGCAGCGCCGCATCAAGCTGGGCTTCACGCAGGTCTGGGCTGGGTGGGTGATGGGGTGTTGCAGGGGGATACCCCGCCAGGTGGGTGTGAGTGGACCCAATGCCAGCAGGCCCAGCCCTGATATCTGCCCCCCATTTCGGCCCAGGGTGATGTGGGTCTGGCCATGGGCAAGCTGTATGGCAATGACTTCAGCCAGACGACCATCTCCCGCTTCGAGGCCCTCAATCTGAGCTTCAAGAACATGTGCAAACTCAAGCCCCTCCTGGAGAAGTGGCTCAATGATGCAGGTGGGCTTGGGCTGGGGCTCCTGGGCAGGAAATGGGCTGGGTCAGGCCCCCTCAGGTTGGGTGATCCCCTTCATGTTGTGTAAGGTCCCCTGTCACTCTGGATGAGGCTCCCAGTCACACTGGCTAATCTCCCCCATGCTGGGTGATGGCCTCTGTCATGTGAGGTGAGGCCTCCCATGCTGGGTGAGGTCCCCTGTCACTCTGGCTGAGGCCCCTAGTGACTACTGACTGATCCTCCTCATGCTAAGCAAGGCCCTTTCAGGCTGGGTGAGGCTCCCTCAGGCTGGGTGAGGCCCCCCTCAGGCTGGGTGAGGCCCGTCATGCTGGGTGAGGCCCCCTCAGGCTGGGTGAGGCCCCCCTCATGCTGGGTGAGGCCCCCTCAGGCTGGGTGAGGCCCCCCTTAGGCTGGGTGAGGCCCCCTCAGGCTGGGTGAGGCCCCCCCTCAGGCTGGGTGAGGTCCCTTGTCATGCTGGGTGAGGCTCCCTCAGGCTGGGTGAGGCCCCTCATGCTGGGTAAGGCCCCTTGTCATGTGAGTGAGGCCCCCCTCAGGCTGGGTGAGGGCCCCCTCCATGCTGGGTGAGGCCCCCTCAGGCTGGGTGAGGCCCCTTG
>NW_006400052.1:2198851-2230086 GCF_000299155.1 Elephantulus edwardii | reverse complement strand
CTCATGCTGGGTGAGGCCACTCAGGCTGGGTGAGGCCCCCCATGTTGGGTGAGGCCCCCTCAGGCTGGGTGAGGCCCCCTCAGGCTGGGTGAGGCACCCCTCAGGCTGGGTGAGACCCCCTCAGACTGGGTGAGGCCCCCCCTCAGGCTGGGTGAGGCCTCTTGTCATGTAGGTGAGGCCCCCTCAGGCTGGGTAAGGCCCCACATGCTGGGTGAGGCCCTCCATGCTGAGTAAGGCCCCCCTCAGGCTGGGAAGGCCCCCCTCAGGCTGGATGAGGCCCCCCTCAGGTTGAGTAAGTCCCTCTCAGGCTGTGTGAGACCCCTCATGCTGGGTGAGGCTCCTTGTCATGTGGGTGAGGCCCCCTCAGGCTGTGTGACGCCCCCCATGCTGGGTGAGGCCCCTTGTCATGTGGGTGAGGCCCTTCTCAGGCTGGGTGAGGCCCCCCTCAGGCTGGGTCAGGCCCCCTCAGGCTGGGTCAGGCCCCTCTCAGGCTGGGTGAAGCCCCTCCTCAGGCTGGGTGAGACCCCTTGTCATATGGGTGAGGCCCCCCATGCTTGGTGAGGCCCCTCATGGTGGGTGAGGCCCCCTTCAGGTTGAGTGAGGTCCCCTCAGGTTGAGTGAGCCCCCCTCAGGCAAGGTGAGGCCCCTTGTCATGTGGGTGAGGCCTCTCATGCTGGGTGAGGCCCTGCATGCTGGGTGAGGCCCCCCCATTCTGGGTAAGCCCTCCCTAGGCTGTTGTGGCTCCCCTCAGGCTGGATGAGGCCCCCCATGCTGGGTGAGGCCCCCCTCAGGCTGGGGAGGCCCCCTCAGGTTGAGTGAGTCCCCCTCAGGCTGGGTGAGGTCCCCTCAGGCTGAGTGAGGTCCCCCTCAGGCTGGTTTAGGTCCCTCCATGCTGCCCCTCATCTCTCCTTGTACAGAGACAATGTCTGTGGATTCGAGTCTGCCCAGCCCCAACCAGCTGAGCAGCCCCAGCCTGGGTTTTGACGGGCTCCCCGGCCGAAGACGCAAGAAGAGGACCAGCATTGAGACAAATGTCCGCTTCGCCTTAGAGAAGAGTTTTCTAGCGGTGAGGCCCCACACAGCTGCCAGGTGCCTCGGGGTGGTGGGGGAGCAGCCAGGCTGACTGTGAGTGCCCCTCTCCTGCCTGCAGAACCAGAAGCCTACCTCAGAGGAGATCCTGCTGATCGCAGAGCAGCTGCATATGGAGAAGGAAGTGATCCGCGTCTGGTTCTGCAACCGGCGCCAGAAGGAGAAACGCATCAACCCCTGCAGTGCGGCCCCCATGCTGCCCAGCCCTGGAAAGCCGGCCAGCTACAGCCCCCACCTGGTACCCACAGCCCCCACCCCTTGGCACATACCCCGCCAGAGGCTCAGCCTGCCTGCTGTCCACAGTGGTCCCAAGGTTGCAGCACAGTCATGCAGGCGTGCGCAGCCTCTCCCGGGGGGATATGGGCATCCACAAACACTCAGTCACGGGGACAGCCAACTACAGAGACACCATCAGGTAGGGGTGCAGATACTCAGGACAGAGAGAGGCACTTAGTCACCCCGCGGTAACATAATTTACAGCCATTGACGGTGGTTAAGCTCGGCTGCTAACCCTAAGGTCAGTGGTTTGAGCCCTCCAGCCACTCCGTGGAAGAAGAAAGAGGCAGTGTGCTCTGTGAAGATGGCGGTCTTGGAAACCGCAGGGCTCTGCTCTGACTGATGGGGTTGCCTTGGAACCAATGCAGCAGGAAAAGGTTTGGGTTTTGAGACCGCCTGGCCTACACTCAGGCCCACATGCAGCCCCGCTGGGTATCCTTTACCCAGTCTAGTGTGCTGTGACTTGGAGAAGCAAGGGATGCAGGGGAACCCTTCTCCAGCCGGTGTGGAAAGGAGGTACCCCCTGAGCAGAGTGTTCAAAGACAAGGAAGAGCTGGCCATCTCTGCAAAGGAGGGCGAGAAGGGCGCCTAAGTTATGCTAAGGAGGATTTATTTCTGTTTTAGGGTTTTTTTCTTTGCTTGATATAAGGGGTTTTGTTAATTAACTTTAATGAAAGTTTACAGAGACTTAGGGTTTCTATTCATTCATTGTGGCACTTTTCTCCCTGCCCACCCCTTTCCCCCTAATTCACTCTTCTCCTTGAAAAGTAAAAGAAAAACACTTTCATTGTTGTGCAATCCCTCCCCCCAAGTCCACTCTGCTGTGCAGCCTTCATTCTGAACTCCTGTCATGACAATAATACACAATCATATCCCTTTTAAACAGTGCTCTCCCTCATCTGTTTCAGTGCAGTATACATCATTCCTCCCCTCCTTCTCTGCCTTCCCTGATGTCAGTCCTGTTTTACAACAGTGGCCCTAGGCAATATATGTCCTTTGGTGACAGATATTTCACTCAGCATAATGTCCTCCAGGGTACATTTTCTTTTGTCCTTAATCACAATTCTCACAATCACACAATCCTTGTTGTAAATCTCATTCATTTCCCCTGAGCCTTCGCCCTCCCCATTCCAGCTTGTTGTTATGTGTCAGCTCATAGTGACTCTGTATACCTTTCTAAACCTTGCCCTAACCTGAGCCAGTTTCACTGACTCCGACACACCTAATCCCATTGCCCCAGTTAACATGTCAATGCATCTCTTCCTCTCCTGCACTGTCCCTCTACCCCTCCAAGCATGATGTCCTTCTCCAAGGACTGGTTCCTCTTGGCCATGTGCCCAAAGTATGTGAGACAGAGCTTTAAACTCCTAGCCTCCAGGAAGAAACTTGGTTTAACCTTCTCCAAGACAGATCTATTTGTTTTCTTGGCAGTCCATGGTATGTTCAAGACTCTTCTCCAGCACCACAACTCAAAGACATCAATTCTTCTGTCATCCTTAGTCATTATCCAGCTTTCTGATGCATAGCAAGTAATTGTAAAGACCATGGCCTGAATCAGACATGCCTTATTCTCTAGACTGACATCATTGCTTCTCAGCACTCACTCTGGGGAGGTCCCTGACAGCAGACTTTTCCAATGCAATTTGCTTTTTTATTTCCTGACTGCTGGTGCCAAGAGTGTTGATTGTGGTGCTGAAATCGTTAACAACCTCAATCTCTTCTCCATCCATGAGCTCTTTTGATCTTATCGGTTGGTTCTTTTGAGCTGGGGAAGCACAAGGCCAAATCTCAAGTGACTAAGGAGGCAGCAGTGGGATGGTCTCAGGAAATCTTAACCATCTGGAGACACAGATTGTTCTGTGTGCACTCTCTCTCTCCCCCCCCAATTCTGTACGTGCACTCTGTCTCTCCCCTCCCCCGTTCTGTACGTGCACTCTGTCTCTCTCCCCTCACCCCATACACACGTGCACATGCACGCGTGTGAAACACCCCCCCCCAGATCTGCTGGCCCCTTGCTTCAGTCACTACGAGCAGTTTCTCTTAGAAGGACAGTGTTTAGGATTCTCGCCCTTATAGCACTGATGACCCCAGAGGCGCTGGTCCAGTGTGACCAGGACAGGAAGGTGTTACACAGTAGGGTTAGGCCTACCCTGAACTGCGCGTTTCTTCCCAATGACAGTGACTGCTGCAGGTATTTGGCAGATGGCACAGGGCCAGATAGGGTTTCCTTCTGAGGCACCTCCCAACGATAACAAGGGCAATGTGGGAGCTCTGGTGGTGCTGCGGCTAAGGTATTTGCCACTCACCAAATGGCTGGTGGTTCAGATCCACCAGATTGCTCCACAGGAGGAAAATGTGGTAGTCGACTACTGTAAAGGTTGTTCTATGCCATCAATTTGGAGCTGACTCATAGCTCACTCTCTAGCAGGTTTTCAGAATGACTGAAACAGTACATCGACAGAGAACTACCAGAAATACAAGCTGGGTTTAGAGGAGGCCATGGCACTAGGGACATTATTGCCAGTGTCAGATGGATCTTTACTGAAAGCAGAGAGTAGCAGAGGCATGTCTGTGTTTCATTGACTATGCAAAGGCATTTGACTGTGTGAATCATAACAAATTGCGGCTAACCGTGAGAAGAATGGGAATCCCAGAGTACTTATTTGTGCTCACACGAAACCTATTCTTGGACCAGGAGACAGTCATCAGAACAGAACAAGGAAACGCTGCGTGGTTCACAATCAGGAAAGGAGTGTGTCAGGGATGAGTTCTGTTCCCATACCTTTTCAAACTATATGCAGAAAAGATCATTCAGGAGGCTGGACTTTATGAGGAAGAGTGTGGCATCAGGATTAGAGGAAGACACATCAACGAACAGTGCTATGCAGGTGACACAACCTTATTTGCCTAAACTGAGGAGGACCTGAAGCATTTGCTGCAGATAGTCAAGGATGGTAGTCTTCAATATGGATTGAAGCTCAACATAAAAAAAAAAAACAACACCACCAAAAACAAAGATTCTCACTACTGGGTCAAACGGCAGCACCATGATACTGGGAGAAGGGATTTAGGTTGCTAACGATTTCAGCTTGCTTGGTTCCACAATCAGTACATTTTGGGATTAGCAGTCATAAAGTCAAAAGATGAATTGCATTAGGGAAATCTGCTGTCAGGGACCACTTCAGAATTTTAAAGAACAATTAATATCAGTCTAGAGATTAAGGTGCACCTTATCCAGGCCATGATCTTCACAGTTACTTGCGATGCATCAGAGAACTGTACTGTGACTAAGGATGATAGAAGAATTGATGCCTGTGAGTTGTGCTGGAGAAAAGTATTAAACATAACATAGACTGCCAATAGAACAAACAGGTCTGTCTTGGAGAGGGTGAAACCAGGCTGCTCCTTGGAGGCAAGGATTTTGAAATTCTGCCTCATGTACTTTAGAAATGTTACCAGGAGGGTCCGGTCCTTGGAGAAGGACATCATACCTGGAAGGGTGGAGGGACAGTGCAGGAGAGGAAGACGCTGAAGGAGATATATTGATATAACAACTGGGATAATGGAGGTAGTTATGTTGGAGACAGTGAGACTGGTTTAGGATAGAGGGGGGTTCAGAGCTATTGTACATAGGGCTGCTATGAGTTGAAGGCAACTCGGTGACTCATAATAACAATAAATCACATGGAAGGAGATTGCCCAGCTTTCTCCCGAGAAGAAACTAGTGATTTGAAATACCTTTGGGTTGGCAATATAATTTCCTACCACTAGGGCACCACAACTCCCTTCGGTGGTATTACAGCCCTGGAGATCCTGCAAGGCAGTTTCACTCTGTCCTAAAAGATGGCTGTGAGTCAGACTTGAGGGGACAGTGACAGGTTTTAGGGTGAATGTGAAAAAACACAAGGTGAAAAGCATATGGCATAATACAAGTATATGCATAGAGCTTTGTACCCTGAGTCCTCCTCCCCTCTCCTGGCTGGCCCAGCCCTCGGGGACACCAGACGATTGCCTGGAGGCAGTGGCCTAACTAAGTGTCCTTTCCTCTCTCCCCAGGTTACACCCCAAGGGGGCGCAGGGACCTTGCCGTTGTCCCAAGCTTCCAGCACTCTGAGCACAACAGGTCAGGGAGGGCAGAGGCCGGGGAGGGGGGCATGGGAGGAGGTGGAGCGGGCTGGGAGCCGAGCTGCTCACTGGCTCTGGGCGCCCATGGGCTTGGGGTGATAGGGCATGGGGAGGGCAGCCACTCAGCCGGAGCAGCTCAGCTGTGACCTGCTCCAGGACCTTGGCTGGTGCTCACCCCAGCCTCTCATTTTACAAGCCATGTGAATGCAAGAAGTTACTTTACCTCTCTGAACCCCAGTTTGTATAAATTTATTGTGAATTTGTAAGACAGAAGACGAATGTTTGTGGTGTGAACTGTTAACACGCTTGGCTGCCAACCCAAAGGATGGATGTCTGAGTCGGAAGGAAAGCCTGGGAAACCGCTTCCAAAACTTGGCCAGTAGAAAGCGGACGGAGCACAGTGGCCTGACCCTCCATGGTCAGGGGGGACCATGAGGTGCCAGGCTTTGTATTGGTTCACTGTGCGCGGAGTCTCCGTGTGCTGGGGGCTGACTTGACAGCTGCTAATAACCTAGTGGCACACTGGTTAAGCACTTGTCTCCTAACTGACGGATCAGTGGTTTGAACCACCAGCAGCTCTCCAGGAGAAAAGAGCTGGCTGCTTGTTCCCATGTAGATCACAGCTTGAGAAACCCTATGGGGCAGTTCTGCTTTGTCATGGCTGGTGACTGTGAGTAATAAGCCTACTGAGTGGCCCACAACAATACATGTATTTTGTGTATATATATAGTGAAGGGCGCTCTGGTGGCCTAGGGGGTAGGGAGGTGTACTGCTAACCCAAAGGTGGCATCTTGCTGGTGGTTCAAGTCCACCAGCGGCAACACAGAAGAATGACAGGCAGTCTCCTCCCGCATGACCCCTGGAGGGTCGCTATTAATCAGTTCCAACTTGACAGCAATGAGCTGAGTTGATTATTCTATATGCTGTGTATGTTACACATTCACAAACATAAACATATACACACACATATACTCTTGTGTTCAGCCCATTTCCAGGGATTGGACATGCTTAATGTTGTATATGAAACTCCAAACCCTCTATTAGGTTTCTGAGGTGTAGATCTTAATGGGAGCAGACTGCCTCATTGTCCTCCTGTGCAGCAACTAGAAGACACGAACCACTGACCTTCTGATTAACAGCTAGACACATAGGCCACAATGCCCCTGGCACCCCTAACACTATATATATCCAAATATAAACCCAAACCCACTACTATCAAGTCAAGTCCAAGCCGTAACAAGGCTTGTTCAAGTTTCTGAGGCTGTGAATCTTTACCAGAGAGCCCTGGTAGATTCAAAGCTCCTGCGTTCTAGTTAGCAGCCTGACACATTACACACCACACCACCAGGGCTCTGTGTGCATATATGCATATGTGTAAATAAAATCAAGAAGAATGTCTGCCTCGACACAGGGTAAGAAATTAGTTAAGTAGCCATCAGTAATTAGTAAGTGAATTAGTAAGTCAGTCCTCAGGGATCCTGTGGCTCCCTTTTGTCTGCAAGGTTCAAACCCACCAGCAGTCTGCTTTCTGGAAACCCTACGGGGCAGTTCTAAATCAAGGTACCTGGCATCTTTCTAAGCTCTTTGTAAAGTACAGTCGTCACACCTATTTGATGTTGGGCATCTTAACATCCCCATTTTCTACATGTGGGAACTGACGGCCAGAGAGGTAAAGGCACTTGCCCAGCGGCATAGCGAGGACCTGACTGGGCTAGGACTTTCCACCCTCGCATGCAGTTGGGGACCTCAGGTGGGACGCTCAGCGAGGGCGTCTCCAGCCCTGTGCTGTGCACACGCGTCCCCGACCCTCACCGCTAGAGGGAACCGCAGGCCCGCGTCTGTGCCTGCCTCCTCCCTCGCTGCTGCTACGGGTATCTGCGTTTTTGGGGGTGGAGGTCCATGGTTCGAGCACCGGCAGCGCACCGGGCAGGAACGCGCTGCGACCATTAGGATTACTGTCATCGTGGTCGGGGCACCAAGAAAAGGCTCTGGGAGCGGAGCCGAGGGGGGTCTGGTCTCTGAGGGGGCTGCGTGCGCTGGGCGGGTGTAAGCTCAAGTCTCCATCTCTCTGTCTTTCTCTGGCAGTTACTACCTTATCCTCAGCTGTGGGGACGCTGCACCCCAGCCGGACAGCTGGAGGGGGTGGGGCCGGGGGCGGGAGCGCGCCCCCTCTCAATTCCATCCCCTCTGTCACTCCCCCACCCCCGGCCACCACCAACAGCACAAATCCCAGCCCTCAAGGCAGCCACTCAGCTATCGGCTTGTCGGGCCTGAACCCCAGCACGGGGTAAGTGGGCAGCTGTAGGTGGGGGTGGGGCGGGGCTGTGGGGAGAAGCCAGGCTGCTGCTGCTTCCGAGGATGGGCGCAGCACCCCAGTCCCGCTAATGCCTCTGCTTTGCCTCCTGCAGAAGCACAATGGTGGGGTTAGGCTCCGGGCTGAACCCAGCCCTCATGAGCAACAACCCTTTGGCCACCATCCAAGGTGCGTGCTGCCTCTTGTCCCACTCATCATCACCAGCCCCCCATTGCTGCTCCAGCCATGCCATCTCTCCCCTGCTCGCCGCATCCGCTCACCTCTTCATGCCTGTCTCACTTCTAGGGGAGGTGTGAGGGGAGCTGCTGGAGGGATCGGTGGGAAGGGCGCTCTGGGCAGGATGCTGCCCAGCCCGTGCACCCCCAACCTGGCCTCTCTCTCTCCCCACCAGCCCTGGCCTCTGGTGGAACCCTGCCCCTTACCAGCCTTGATGGCAGCGGGAACCTGGTGCTGGGGGCAGCCGGCGCAGCCCCGGGGAGCCCCGGCCTGGTCACCTCACCGCTCTTCTTGAACCACGCGGGGCTGCCTCTGCTTAGCGCCCCGCCCGGCGTGGGGCTGGTCTCTGCAGCCGCTGCGGCTGTGGCGGCCTCCATCTCCAGCAAGTCTCCTAGCCTCTCATCTTCCTCGTCCTCCTCATCCTCCTCATCTTCCTCGTCCTCCTCCTCCACTTGCAGCGAGGTGGCAGCACAGACCCCCGGAGGCCCAGGGGGACCAGAGGCTGGATCCAAGCCCGAGTGAGGGCCTTCGGGCCTCCCTCCTGTTCCTCTGACCCCGCCTAGGTGACCTGCCTGCAAAGAGGGCAAGGAGACCAGCGGTCAGGGTGTTCAGAGGATCCCCAAAGCTGGAGAGACAAGGGAGGAAAGACCAAAAAATCCCCCAACACAACCAAAAAACCCCCCCAAACCAACCAACAAACCAAAAAGAATTGCAACAGAAACCAGCTGCCGCAAAGGAACCAGAGGTGAAAACCAAAACAAAATAACCCTCACCAAACCAAAAACCAAACCAAAAACCAGTCTCGAGCCAGACCTCAATGTGCTCACTGCTGACACCAAATACGAACCCAGCCAGGGGCCAGAGAGCCTCCAGTGGACCTCACTGAGGCCCTGGCAGTGGAGCTCGCCCCTCGCCTGCTCCCCCACTGGGGGCCGGAGAAGGCAAAGGAGAATGTGCTGGCTCCCTGGCCCCAGCTTAGGCCTGCAAAGACGGGGGCGCCGCCTGCGTCAAGATGGAGTGGGGCTTGGAGCCACCCACCCAATGTTCTTTTCCAGAAGTGATGGAGAAAGGGCCTGAACAACCTTACACCAAATATTCAGTAGCTTCATCCAAAGGATGTACAGAATTTTTAGCGTTGCGCTCAACCGAATGTGTTCCTACCCAGTGTCCCCTCTCCCCAAACCCTCAGCTTTCCCCACCTGGGTTGGGGGTTCTTGTTTGAACCTCTTCACTCCTCCCAGACAGAGGAGTGTTCAGGGGGAAACCTGGGGAGACTTTTCACTCCCCCACCTCTTTCCTTTACCCTCGGAAAGGTGGGCTAGGCCAATTTGCCAAGTTCTAGCTCTCGTATGTTGCCCCCACCCCCACTTTATCATCCTCCTCTACTCTGGAATTTAATCCCCTCCCCAAACTCTAGGGAGGTGAGGTTCCAGATGTGAGGGGGATAGGTGAGGGCATTTGATTTGTCTTCCCCCCCCATCCTTGTCTGTCAGTTTCCCTGAAAGAAAAAAAAATTCATATTCCAGTGCCTATCCGTGGGATCCTTCTTCACGTTCTTTGACGTTAACCAGAAACCAAAAAAGAGAACTCACCTCACTCTTCCTGCCCCGCATCCCCCAACACTGGCAGATGCCTCTTCCTCGCCCCCCTCCACGCACACACGCACGCACCCCGAGATGGGCTTTCTGAGGTGGCTTCTCCATCAGCGTCCACATGGCGGGGACAGTGCCATGACCTGTGAAAGGGCACCATGGCAGCCATCACTCCCACAAGAACTGCCTGGAGTCTGGGCGGGACTCTGTCCGCCCCGGTTTCACCCCCATGGTGGACAGAGGACAGACGTCATTGTCATTGCTGGAAGCCACCTCGCCTTCCTACTGTTGTTGGAGGGCAGCAGAGTTTTGAACCAAAAACAAAACCAAGCAAACAATAAATTAAAACTAAAAAAAAAAAAAGAATTTATAGATAGATATATATATATTTAAGAGAAAGAAGACAAGGACTCTTGGAGAATGAGAAGGCGCCGCAGGGTGGTCCAGGCCTTGGGCCCCACGCGGATGGAAGGCTGGAAGCTTCTTTCTCTTCACAAATACCTCATGGACGTCGTCTTCGGGAAAGCCGGAGGGGGTGTGGCTGGGGCAAAGCCTGTCCCTCAGCCTGGGTGATGGACACGGGTGGGCGGGGCTGAGAGTAGGTGTCAGGGACTGGGGTGAAACAGCCCCGAACTTCCCGCCCCCCCAATCAACTGAAAAAGCTTTAAAGGAAAAAAAGAATAAGGAAGCAAAAAGAATGGACGAAGGAAAACAACATACTCTTTCGGGTGGTTCGATTCCCCTTTTGATGTCTTTTTCTGTTCACGCTGTCCCCCTCCCACCCCCTTTCTCTCTCTTCTCCCTCTTTGTTCTCTCTTCTCAATCTTTTTCTGTGTCTCTCCTCAAACCAAAGTGTTGCTGTGAAGGACACGAGCCATTGAAATCAGAGTGGAGCCCGCTGCCAGGTGGCACGTACCCTGGGTGGCAGGAGCAGAGGGAGGGGCTAGCTGGGAGCTGGCACTGTCCAGTCCCAGAGAACCCCCACTCTCTGCTGGACACTAGAGGAGAGAAGAGCCTCCGATGTCACCCTGGGCCCTGAGGCCTCAGCGTTCTCGTTTCCTCATCTCCCTTCTCCCACCTGTGGGCAGAAACTGCTGGGGGCCTCGGGTGCCTTGTCTGGCCGAGGTGGAGTCGCCACCCTGCCCAGCCCTGGCACCAATGGGGTCTGACACCCCATCCTCGCTGGAATGTAAGCATCTCTGCTGACCCAACTCCTTGCCCTCACCCTACCTCTGAGTTTGTCCATTTTGATTTCCTGAAGAGAGAAGGAACTGGCGAGAGAGCCTGGGCCCCAGCCCAAGGGTGGAGAGGTGGCCAAGGGCTCCTGACCAGAAAGAAGGACAGCTGAGCCGAGCGGAACGAACCAAAAGTCCGATGGAAAACCCCTCCGAGAAGACAGGCAGCACGGAAGGCATGGTGGAGATGACTCAGAAACTGATTCTAGACCAAAAAAAAAAAAAGGAAAGCAAATCCAGGACTCACCACCACCCACTTCACCCTGCTTTGTCCCCATCAAGTCCTGCCGCCTGGACCTCTCCCCACCCTGGTGAGGGGGGAGTGGGGCAGAGAGCAGAAGAGGAAGCAGGGGCAGGGATGGGGCAGATGCCCTGATGTTGGTGGAGGGACCCCCGTGCAGCCGGGGGTGGTGGGGGCCCTCCCCATTCAACCCCTACACTGGGAAAAGAAGAGAAAAAAAATTCCCGGGAGGGGAAAAAAAAAAATAACCAAATCCCAAGCTTTAACTACAGCTGTGAAACCAAATATTGGGAAGGGGGTGGGTGGGACGGAGGGGCCAGGATGCCCCAGGTCTGCCCCCTGGGCCCCTCTTCCCCCGAGGACTCGAGATAAGGCACCAAATACCTCATAGAACTTTAATGTTAAAAAAAGGAAACCAAATATCATTGGCTGGGGGCCAGCCAGGGCAAGGGGCTGGGGGGCTGGGGGAGCCAGGGTCGGGAAGGTGATGGGGGATTTCAGGCCCCCCACCCCCCTCTGTCCCTTCCACTCCAGTCCCCCGTCTCGACTCCGGGAAACAAAACTATCTCATTGTTTTTATTTTGTGGTCTGTACAGAGCCTGTGTCCGTGTGTCTGTGTGTGTGAGCGAGAGAGTTGGGGGTGGGGGGCTAGGGATGTTTGTGGGGTTTGGGGAGGGAGACCCCAGGCCAGGCTCTGAGAGGGTAAGATGTCTGAGGTGGGGGGCCAGGGGCCTGGGGTAGAAAGAGAGATGAGTGGATTGGAAAAAGAGGGAGCCCTCTAAATTTCTCTTCTCCCCAACCCTGACTTCCTACTTAAGGGAGAAACCTCTTACTGGGTCTACCCTAATGGTGGGCCTTTGAATCGTGCCAAAAAAAGAAAAGAAAAAAATTATGCCAGTAGCTAAGCCACTTCTCTCTCTGTTCTCTTCTGGGGGGGGGGGGAGCTGGAAGTGGGAGGAAGGGATGGGGAAGGGGTACCTGTGGGGTTGGGTGGAGTTGGGGAACCCAGGCCCCTGTAGGAGTTAAAGCTAAGATCTGGACGGCTGGGGGCAAGGACAGCAATTTTCCATCCATCTCCTTCCTGGGGAAAGTTGAGAGAAGGTCTCTAAGCCCCGACTCTGGAAAGGTGAGCTGGGGACTAGCCGGGTGAGGACAGAGCTCTTGACCTGACTAGATTTCCTCACCAGTCCAAGTCCCAGGGCTGGGGAGACTGAATGAAAGAATGAGACAGCAAGACTGAGACACACGGGCCCCCACTGGTCTCCTAGTGGGACAAGGCTAGTGCGAGAGATAAAGGCCTCCAAGAGAAAAAAGAAACAAACCAAAGATTTAACCATTAAAAAAAAAAAAAACAAAAAAAAACCCACAGACAACTCCGCTACCTTTTTATACGTTGGAAAAAAAAGTGAAAAAATTAAAAAATAAAAATTAAAAAAAAAAAAACAAAAACACACAACAAAAAACCCCAAAAATAACACACAAACACTCCAAGCCGCGGTCCCCCGGTGTGGTTTGAATTTTGACCTCAGCAGTCTCCAAAGCAAGACAACGATGACAAAGGTGGAAAAAAATGTATATTTTTAAGTATTTGTCCTTGAGATGTTAGCTCCTTGTTAAACAAACCAAAAAGGAGAGAGGGAAAAAAAAAATCCAGAGAGGTGTTACTGGAATGGAGACAACTGCTTACTATGTGTGACCGCTCCCTTCTGCCTCCCCTTCCCCCACCTTTCCTCCCCCCACCCCAAAGCCCAGGGGCTCACTATTTATTTATTTATGTAATTGCAGGGTGCCTGTGGAGAGGGCCTTCACACAGATCATGGTGGGGGAGGAATGTTTGGGGTAAAAAAACAAGAGGCCTGATCTTTGGTCCCTTATCTCACTGCTGCCACCATCACCTTCCACACCTAGGGCTGCACTGGGACAAGGTGGCCATTTCACCTTGTGGAGATCCGGTCAGCTCCAGATCTGGTCTGTCTGGGGTAGGTGTCTCTTACCTGAAGGACCAAGATGAAATGGGAGGGGGATAGTGGACAGGGTAACCGAGGAAGTGAGTCGGCCCTGGAGCAGACCTGTCTTTCCTCCTCCACCGAGTCAGCCCCCCCTCAGTTCTGTCTGAGCCCGTGTTGGTCCCCCTCCCTGCCCTGCCTACACCCTCCCACCCTGAGTCAGCCCCACTCAGTTCTTTCTGAGCCCCTGTGTTGACCCCCTCCCTGCCCTGCCCATCCCTCACACCCTGTCTCTTCGTGGTAGCGGGCTAGCGTTTCAGTGTTCTTAACTCAAATCTGCTTGTTCATTGTACAATGTGGTTCTTTTAAGGCCCCATTTTTGTAACTTGAGTGTGTCATTCATCTGAACAACAAACTTCAAAAAATAAAAAATTAAAAACTGTACAGAGAACTAGTGCTGCCAGTCCTTGGTCTTCTCTCTGCCCCAGGAAGGGGGGGTGGGTAGCAGGGTGGGGGTGTTGTACTGAATGGGGGATGGTTTTCCTTTTGATCGAGAAGGGACTATTCAGTCATCTGAACAAATTTTTTCACCAGAAAAAGCAAGTCTTAGAACTTAAGATGTTCCGGGTGTGCAGTAGGTTCTCTAAAGTGTGGTCATTAACTGGCTTGAATTAAAATCTCAATTGATGGTGAAACATCATCTCACATCCTTTAGGCATGTTGTCAGGAGTGGCCAGTCTTTGGTGAAAGATATCCTGCTAGAAAAGTGGCCAGTCGGGGAAAGAGGAAGACCCTCCACAATATGGTTTGACATAGGGACTGTAACAATGGGCGGGAACCTAGCAGAGATGGTGATAGAGCAAGGTTCAGATCTGTTGTTCACATGGTCTCCCATCCAAGGACTAACCAGGCCCGACCCTGCTTAACTTCCAAGATCAGACGAGATTGGGCGCATTCAGGGTGGTATGGCCGTAGACTGTTCATAGGGTCTTGATGTCTGCTAACAACATCTGTAAGCAGAGTAACACAGTAGTTCCCTTACAGGGACAGGATACGTGTAAATGCGTGGGACAGATCTCTAGCACATGGCCTTCAATGAAAGGCTTTGAGAAAGCAAGGAACCTGCTAAATACTTCTCGCCTTCATCTCTGGAGGACCTTTAAAAAAAACCCTTTAAAAGCAGAGCTGAAGCTGTCTGGTGGCACAATATATATACCCTTTTCAGAGTGCTACTTCCATCCACAGAAAATACAGGCACCACCTTGATGTCATTTAGCAGGAACGACAGCAAGATCTCTACACTCAAAGTCAGAAGTGGTGGGTCACTGTGCGCTCTCCCCCACCACTGAGCAGGCCAAGTTTCCTTGCCACGCTCCCATTCTCTGATGTATGCCTGGCACGCTGGTGTCGGCTTCCTCAAAATTCAACAGCAAAGGGTGGAGATGGGAGACAACAGGAGAGAGGGCCCGAGTGGGAGGGTCTTCAAATCTAGTAAATTGGTTAAGTACTGGCAGGGCATAATTTTTGGCAAGATTGAAGGAAAAAAGCATCTCTTACCCTCTCAAGTCAATAGGGAGGGATAGACAAGCTCTGGTGGCCTAGTGGCAAGAAGCTGCACTGCAATCTCAAGTCAATAGCGATGAAGGTGTGGGATGTAGGGATGGAAGTTGAGAACAATAACCTCATCAGGGTCATTTGGTACAGTCTCCAGCCTGTGGGTTGATGAAGTCAAAAACACAGACCTCAAAGTACATACCACAGCATCTTGAAAAGCAGACAGCTACTCCAGCTTACTGCTTGTCTTCATGCTTCTACCTGTATCCCCATGAATACGTCCAACTCTGGACTTGTTCAAAGTGCAGATTCCTGGATCTCGCTACAGGTCTACTTGCTGAATCTCAATCTCTGGGAAAACTGGCAAATCCTAGCACATCGTAAAGCCAAAGAACCTTTGCGTGCCCACCACAAACAGCGGCAATCAACAGGATTTAACTGGTGTCACCTTTTTAAAAGACAATAGTTCCTTACCTGAGGATCAGGGGATTTTCAACAAGATGGTGGTATACAACAAATGCCCCGAGTTTGTGCACATAAACATTTATTTCTCAGCGTGGAAATGCAAAGTACACACTCCAAAAAAAGAAAGAGGGAAGGATGATCACTCCACCACCCTCGAGCCATTTTTCTCTGCTTAAAACATCTTTGTATGAGGTCAACCAGCACCCTCCCCTCTCCATTCCTGTCCCTTGACTCAGCCTAGTTTGTTTTTTTTTAGGAAAAATAGATCCTTCCAGTTGTTCTGTGCACTTATTAGATATAGCTATTAATGGAGTTAGGAAGTTTTTCTATCTCTTCAGGAGAGGAGGCACAGTTCAGGAGCAATCTTTTTCTGGAAATTAAAGGATCTGGCACCCTGCAACTTTAGGGACATAATGCCTTATATAGTGTATTACTAACTGAAAGGTCAATGGTTCAAATCCATTAGCTGCTTCTCTGAAGATCTACAGCCTCAGAAACTGGTAGAAGACTGACCATTAGAACTGACTTATCAGGCAACAGGTCTAGTTTTTAGTTCGAGGTCATGTTGGGCAAAGGTGCCAGGGTGGTGTCAAAAAGTCTGTGTTGGATTACTGAAAGGTTGGCTGTTTGAACTCACCCAGTGGGGCTGCAGAACAAAAGGCCTGGCAATCTGCTTCCATAAACCTTATTGCCAAGATAACTATGAGGAAGGCAGGTCTCCTCTGTAAATGGGGTCACAATGGTGTCAGAAGACACAAGTTTTGTTTTTTCTTTTGTTAGCATGCTGAGTTACGATGGCTCAAGGATCTTCTATAGAGTCCAAGGTTTCTGAAAGACGGTGCATGGGTAGATGCTTTTTCTTTCAAAAACTGTTAATAAGCACCAAAATCCTGCTGGCATCTAATGCCTACTCATAGTGACAGCACAGGACAGAGGCTGGCCTCATAGGGTCTTCCGAGTTGTCATCTTTCTTCCCTAGAAGAGCTTCTTAAAAGTAGTTTGTTTGGGTTTTTTAACAGTTCTATTAGTGGCAGAGGAAACCTGATTTCTAACATGGTTGAGCAGCACCTAAAGCAGGATTTTTCAAACCATTTCTTTAAGCCTCACGGCCTACAGGCAGTCACAGATAGGAGTTGAGTGAGGTCTTTTTCTTTACCCTGATTTCACTAACATATAGTTTCCCATTCAGATCTCCTTCACTGAGTTTCCAAATAACACCCCTCCTCCCCCCCCCAAAAAAGGATCTTGATCAATAGGAGAGGGTAGAATGATTGTTCTTTGGCTATGGGTCTTAGCCATTAAAACTCTATGGAGTAGTCAAGCAGTTACTGTTATGTGCTGTTGAGTTGCTAGTGACTCAGTGACCCTATGTACGCCCTGAAACCTGCTCTATCCTGTGCCTACCTTATTGTCTCTGACACATCTACCCTCATTAACCCAGTCACTGAATTAGTACATTTCATTGAGAGTCTTCCTCTCTTGTGCTGTCCCTCCACCGTTCCAAGCATGATGTCCCTCTCTGAGGACTGATCCTTACTTGCAAACATGCCCAAAGTAAGTCTGGCAAATGAACTTGTTTGTTCTTCTAGTAGTCTATGGTATATTCAATCCTCTTCTCCAGCACTACAGCGCAAAGATATCAATTCTATCATCTCTAGTCACCATTCAGCTTTCTGACACATAGCAAGTAAATGTGAAGACTATGGCCTGGATCAGGTGCACCTTAGTCTCCAGACTGAAAAAGTGAGGGAAAATGTGGGGTTGCTGTCACAGTTAAAAAGTCATTTCTAGATTAACTTTTAAATACAATGTTGTAAGTAACAGGATAATATCCATATGCATATAATGAAGTCCAATGAATACTACTATCATTCAAATAAATGCACCAACAACTATAGCCAAAGAGGGGGAACTAGAAGATTTCTACCCAGCTTTTGTAGTCAGAAATCGAATGAATCAAGATGCATGAATAATAATAATAATGGCTGACTGGAATACTAAAGTTGTGAATAGAATCAGTAGTTGGAAAACAAGGACTTGGTGACAGAAATGAAGCTGGAGACAGAATAACAGAATTCCGTATATTCAATGACTTATTAACTGCAAATACTTTTGTAAGAAACACAAACACAGGCTATACACATGGATTTCACCATGTGCAAGAATCAGATGAACTGCATCTGTGAAAAGAATTGTTAGAGAAGCTCAGTCTCAGCTGTGAAAACTAAGCCAGGTACTGACTGTGGAACAGACTGACTGCTCATATGCAAGTTCAAGCTGAAGTTTAAGAAAATCAAATCCACAGGGATAGCCAAGAGTGAAGAGTTAACAACTGATAATTTTCTTATGGATTCTAGACAAGACCAGCACAGCCACTAAGCCTTCCCAGTCAGACCTCCTTGTCTCCTTCCTCCCTGCCCATTCTCTGCTCCACCAAGTATCTTGAAGGCACCAAAGCAAAGAGAAAAAACACAATGGAGGCCAATACCAGGTGCCGGCTTTGCCCAGTTTTGGGCTGAATGACCTCAGTTCAGTCATCTCACCGCTTTAGAGTTCAAATTTCCTTCCCTACAAAACTTTGACCTCACTGGACTAGTGAGAAGATACAAAATAATGGAAGACTGCACTTGAGACTAAATTTGCAGACACCAGTCACTAACACATCTGTAAGCTGAGCCAAATTTCTGCTCCAGGCGGGCTTCAGGGCCCCTCTTCTTACTAAGCTTCCTACTCTGTCCACACATTACTTGGAATGTTCTCTAACTCCACAGATGGGTCTGGTTCACGGAACCTCCACTCAATGCACCCCAGAGATGATGACTTTCCCTACCATTCATTTACTCTTAGGAGTGTATGAGAAAACCAGACGGCCTTGGGGTGCACAGTCCACATCAGGGCAGGATATTGGGGAACTGGTGGTGAGGGGACAGAATTCTCCAAATGGTTTGGACACCCACCAACTGGTACAGCGTCAAGCTTTACTGTAGGGCTGTGGAGCCCTCTAGTGGCCAAGGAACCGTGTTGCCTCCACCTGGCACCAGCAGGGTCTTCAGCTGAGAACTGGTTAGAAGTTAGGTCTTGTGGAGCCCGGCTTCCTCTTTTACTGACCCTCCACCTTTCCAAGAAATGGCCTCTTAGCAACACGCTCAAACTATATGAACTGAAGCTTTGCCATCCTCACCTCTAAGAAGCAATCTGGCTGCACTTTCAGGGGATTTTTTTTGGCAAAAATCAGTGACCCTATGACAACAGATCTGAACCCTGTCCTATCTACCCTGAGCTATCCTCATAGTTGGCATTCTTGAGCCCATCACTGCGGTCACTGTGTCTATCTTGTTGAGAGTCTTCCTCTTTTGCTGACCCTCTACCTTTCCAAGGATGTTAGGAGAGGAATGGCCTAACAAAGGTTTACTGTGTGCCCACCATCTGCCAGGGAGCTCTCACAGACCACAAGGAACTGCAATGCTAGCTCAGTGTCAGCACTATTTTGGCAGGTGTACTGCTGGAGAAAGATGGGCAATCTCCTATGCGATTTACAGCTTCTTGAAAACCCACTGGAAGATCAGCTATGAGTAGGGTCTAACTTGATGGCAAGGAGATTTGAGTGTTTTTTAAAAGTCTACTTGCCAAGCCTGGTTCAAGGCACCGAGAACACAGCTGTGAAAAGACTCAGTAACTATCTCATTGCTCCAGAATTCCACCCCACACAAAAAGGCCTGAGGAGAACACAAAAAAAATGTCCAACTCGGTCTTTATTTATCGATAGCTGCACCCTGTGGCCACCAGGGCTAACTGGTGGCAAGTAGGGAGCTCGGGGGGAAGCTTTGTGCAGATCAAGGATCTCAAAGCACCCCAAGAAAAGAAATCCAGTTACAGACCTTACTACACGATGGTTGAGAGGGAGGGCACACTATGTACAGAGATTAAAGGGATTTGGGAAGAGGATCTCCAGTATCAGGACATGAGGATGCTGAACAGGAAAAGGGTCCAAGTCAGCCACTTATCTGGACACCCTCGGCCTCAGCCAGGGGGTAGATCTCGATGGCCTCTACCAGGGGCAGGGCCTCCACTGCAGTCTCCATCACAGCCAGGCCCACGGCAGCCTCGGCTTCTGCCAGCTGCTGCCGCACGGCTGCCTGGTGCTGCTGCTGATGAGTCTTGCGGTGCTTCCAGAGGTTGGAGAAGGAGCGGTAGCTCTTGCCACAGTCGGGACAGGAATAGGGCCGCTCTCCTGTGTGGATGCGGCGGTGTTCTGCCAGGCGCATGGAAATGGCGAAGGCTTTGCCACACACTTCACAGGCAAAGGGCCGCTCACCAGTGTGCAGGCGTCGGTGGTCCTTTAGGTGGGTACTCTGCCGGAAGGCCTTGCCACAATCTGGGCAAGGGTAGGGCCGCTCACCCGTGTGGATGCGCCGGTGCACCTGCAACGATGTCTCTGTGCTGAACAGCTTCTTGCACTCGCTGCACTCCAGACCCCGGCGGCGAGCAGGGGCTGAGGGGGCCGTGGCAGCAGGACCTCCCAGAGCTGTTGGGGGGGTGACTGGCATGCGTGTGGCCCGTGGGGCTCGGGGGGCCGGGGGCTCCTTAGCTAACACCTCTCCGGGCCCAGCGGCTGCATGGGCTGCCTCATGGGCCTGAAGCCGGGCCGCCGAGCCCACCTTCTTGCCACAGGTGCCACACTCAAAGCGCCTGGGTGCCTGGGTGGCAGCAGCGGCACAGCGGTGCTCCCGCAGCCTCAGCGAGGAGGGAAAGGCAGCCCCGCAGGAGGAGCACCGGAAGGGCTGGCGCCCAGCATGGACCACCAGTTGATGCACCTCCAGCAGCCTTCGCAGCAGGAAGGAGCGGGGGCACTCGCGGCACTTGTAGGGATACTCGCCCGTGTGGTGGTAGCGGTGCATGAGCAGGCGGTAGGGCCGGTGGAAGCGCACCCCGCACTCCTGGCAGCGGTAGGGGAAATGCTGGGCGTGCACCAGGCGGTGCTGCCTCAGCGTGGAGCTCTGCGTGAAGGCTTTGCCACAGTCACCGCAGCGGTAGGGCCGCTCCCCCGTGTGTGTGAGTCGGTGGCGGGCCAGATTGGCTGGGGAGTTGAAGGGCTTGGAGCAGTCAGGGCAGGAGAAGGGCCGCTCCCCCGTGTGTGTGCGAAGGTGGTTGCGCACGTGAGACTTCTTCTTGAACATCTTGCCGCAGATCCCACATTTGTGGCGCCGCTCTAGTCGGTGGACAAAACGCTGGTGTCGGGTCAACTGCAGGGCTTTGCCAAACTCCCGGCTGCACAGGAGGCAGCGATAGGTGCCCGGGGTTGGGGGCTCTGCTGAGCTTTCCTCGGACACGGGGGGCTCAGGTGCTGCTGGCTCACCAGTCTCCGCTGGGGCCGGCTCTGGTAGACCAATGACAGGCTCCTCTGGGGGAACTGGAGTTGACGGCAGAGGGACGCCCCCTGCCCCATGGGTACGCCGGTGATAGAGGAACTTGGTGAGATTGACGAAGGTCTTTCCACATGGACATGAATGCAGTGGATTTGGGGTGTGGGCTCGCCGGTGGGCGAGGAGGAGGGCCTCTGTGCCAAAAGCCAGGCCACAGTCCACACACAGGAAGTGCGACTCGCTGCTATGGTCCCCAAGGTGCTGGTCCAGACTAGAGGGGCTGGGGAAGACACGACTGCACAGTGGACACTTGAAAACACCCTCCCGATGACTGCGCAGATGCTGCTGCAGCTGATGAGGTGACAAAAAGAGCTGGTCACAGGCTGAGCAAAAAAGTTCCTGGGCAGCGGCCCCTGCCGACTCCCCGCTATTGCTCCTCCGGGTCCTGCGCCCTCGGCGATCACGCCCGATGGCTTCACCGTTACGCAGCTCGTAACTGTGGTCTGAGGCTGGCAGGGGATCAGGCTGAGTCACAGGCACCTCTATGGGTGTTGCGGCCACCACAGTCTCTTGTTTTATGGCCGGCTCCTCAGACTCGGGGGCAGGAGCCGGGAAGTGGGTGGCCTGGTGCTCGAGGAAGTCGGCTGGCAGCTGGAAGAGCTGGGAGCACTCAGAGCACTTGTACAGGAGCAGCTCCACCTCAGTCACAACCTCGGTGGTGGTAGCGGCAGCAGAGGGGACGGCCGCCCCTTCCCCACCTTCTTCTGCCTTTCGGTAGGAGTGCTCCACAGCCACACGAGCCTGGCCCACAGGGGGCACTAGGACAACTGGGGAACCCAGGACAACGGGGGCTGGGGACTTGGTGGGTGTAGCTCGGAGGTGTGTCTGCCTGTGGCTCAGCCACAGCTCCTGGTTGGCAAAGAGAGCCTTGCAGTCCACACACTCGTAGTGGATGGTGCTGGAGCTCAGGGCTGGGGCCTTGGGGGGTGGCTCGGCTGGCACTGCCTCCTGGGGCGCCATCATCTTCAGATGCAGCTCTTGATGCTCCAGGAGCTGGCTAGGTGACATGAGGAGCTGCCCACACTCCAGGCACTGGTACTGGCTCTCCTGAACGAGGGTCTGGTAGAGGCCCGAGCCCGTGGAGGCCTCTGTGGCCACAGTAACGCCAGGGTCAGCCACACCCACCAACTCGAAGTGCTGCTGGGGCACGTGGGAGTTCTGGTGCACCAGCACCTCCTCCAGGGATCCATAGAGCTGGTTGCATTCAGAGCAAACATAGCGGTGCTCAATGTACAGGACTGTCTCCTCCGACTCCTCTGTCATGGCGGCAGCAAGGCCCTGGGCTGGTAAAGGGAGAGAGAGGTTGGGGCAAATCACAGCCAAGTGACTGCTACCTTGGTCCTTCTACGGGCAGCGCTTTCCCTTTTCCACTCTCTCCTCCCAAAACCTTACATTTCCTGCTCCAATTTCTTCCTTAGTTTTCTCATTCCCCAACACCCTTCCTTCTGATCACACAAAACACAAATCTTCCCAGCAGTCTCTTCCCAAGTATCACCTCTGAAATCAACTCACATAAAACCCTACCCACTAGATCCTTATAACCCCATCAATCCCCCTTCCACTCAAGTACTTCACAAGTGATCCCACAAACCTCACCTTAGACCTCTCTGCTCACGTCTTTTAAAAATCCTGCTACTCTACTCCCCTCCTCAAGCTACTACCCAGACCACTCCTAATGCCTTGCCACTCCACTTCCAACACCCATCCACAGGCAAGCCTCTCCTTCAACTCTTTGAACTCACCCTCTGGTACTCCTGTTTCCCACATGAATATCAACTTTTCCTAATTACATTCTCTCCCACTGATCTAGCCTGTCTACAAAGCTAGACTTTCCCCAACATAACCACTTCTCAGTGGCATCCAGATGCTCCGTTTTTACAATACTGAAAACATCTGTGAAAAAACTTTCTTCTTTCTTTACACCTTCTCATCTGCTTAACTCTTTCAAGGGTACCTGGTCACCTTCTTCACATTATTCACCCCTTTTTTCTGCACTCAGACTACACTATTCTGACCCTCTCTGGACCCTTTCCCCAATACCCTCTCTCTAACCTATCCCAAATATTCCCAGATCACCTTGTCACCTTAATCTAATCTCTCCCTATCAATGGAAGTCTTTTTTCCTCCATTCTAATCCAGTCCAGGCATGCCCTATTCACTCTTCATATGTGTTTAACATCGACTTTGTAAAAGAGATACTGCACACTTTTTAACTCTTCTTTCACAATGGCTTAATAACCCCTTTCAAACATACTTCTCTTACTGACCCAAACGGCCTTTCCCAGACCACCTCCTCCAGATGTCTTTTCCTTACAACCAAACCTCCCTCAACAGCCTACTACTCTGGGCATACTTGAACCTCCAATTAATTCATCAATCTAACATCTCTTTTTAAGGCCATCTGGCCCCACCCTTCACCCTGACCCAACCCTTCATACTTCTGAAAAGGAAAACTACTCTTCGGACCCCCAGAAACTATTTTCAGGTTATGTAACTCCTTTGCACTGGGAACCTTCTCCACCTGATCCAGTTACTTTTAAGTCCCACTTCTAATGGGACATAATTGATCCTTCACGTTAATTGATCCCGAATCCCCACCCTTGGGCCTCTCCTTCCCTCTAAACCCGCCCTTTATAAATGCCTCTCGCAAACGGACAGTGAGGCTTCGTCTCCCATACTCTGGGCATGCTGTTAGGAAAGGCTATTCTCTGGAGAAGGTGGATTGACAGTGACCACAGCAATGGGCTCGAGCGTGTCGGCGACTGTGAGGACGGCACAGGTCAGGGCAGGCTCGGCCCGCTGTTCACACAGGGTCGCTAAGAGTCTACTCCAAGGCACTTAATAATAACACCACCACCACCTCTTTTGTCCACACCCCTCTAACGGCTCCAGTCCTTTCCAAAAATAACTAATTATTCTCTTTCCATTAACTTAATCCCTTCTTTTCCTAAAACGTATACGCCTTTCCCCCGGCACCAGAGTGCCCTTTCACCTTACCCCTCCCCCGGTCCGGAGCCCGTCCCACCGCCAAGCCCTTCGCCTCAGGATATCCCATGGGGCCCCAGAGTCCTCGGCCGGGGCTGCCGTAACGCCTTCCCTTCGCACACAGCTCGCTCCCAGGCCCCGGCCCGAGCTCCGCCCCTCCTCGCACGGCCCTCCGCGCCTCTCTAGGCCCCGCAGCCCGTGAGCCTCGCCGGCCGTTGGGGGCCGCCCCACCCCTCACTGCCCAACGCACCCCCACCCTCCGCTGGCCCTCAGTGCGCAGGCGGGCTAATGAGAAGGCCGCAGCCGGGAGACGGAGCCGTCCAGCCGGCCCTCAGCGTACGCGCGCTCGCACTCACCCGCCTCCGCCGTCTCGTGTACCCCGGGCCCGGGCCCGGGCGGCCGGTCCCCTTGGGCAGCCACTCTCACGCAAGGCCCTCTTTAGCTCGTGCCGTCGCCTCTCGCCTCCTCCAAGGCCTCCCTCTCGCCCCCAGCCGCCCTCAGTAAAGCCCCTCCCACCTTCCTCCTCGGTCGCTTCGCTCACGGCCGAGCGCACCCAATCACCGCCCGTCTGACTCCTGCCATTTGGCCAATCAATGCTCAAGTCTCTGAGGTTTAGGCCAATAGTGCGGAGCGCGGGGCTGTTCCGCAGCGCTCAACCAATCCTCTAGAGACATTTTCTCACCGGTCGGCCCCCGAGTTGGTCGTGCCCGCCCCCTTAAGTCCATTGGAGGATGCTCCTTTTCCACCTCCGGATTGACTTCGCCTCTGACGAATCAGCGCGGGCAGCGCGATGATGTTACCGGGAGAGCGGGGCTGCGGGCGCCATGTTGGGGACGTCGGGGCGGGACTCAGACTTAGCGGTCGGGGGGATGCTGGGGAATGGAAGCTTGCGACACCTGGAGGGCGGGGATGCACTGGTGGGAGTTGAGGCGCCGGCACCCCAGGGGTGAAAGTTAGCCCCTCGAGAAAAGGAGAAACTAATGCATGCGGAGGCAAGAGTAGGGGAAATCAAGGCTCCACACTCACTTCTAGCAAGAAGTTAGCAGGAAGGAAGGGACAAAACCCCGAAGCTCCCTGGGAGAGGGAACAAGGAGAGGGGCTCAAGAAAACACGACAGCTAACGGAGGAAATAATGGCACGTAGAGGAAGAGGAAAAAGAGAGCAGGTCATTTCTTTGGAAGAAACAACAAAACATTTCATTGCAGTCAGAATTGCCTGAGAGCTGACCCTCCAGCAAGCCAGGGCATAAACTGCACACGAGATTACCCATCTCCCTCTGTCAGAGCAGCAGACAGATTGGACGCAGCAGATTTTCTGAGTGTATAAACCGCACCCGAGAAGATTACCCATATTTTTCTGGCAGAGCAGTTGGTAGATTCGAACTTCTTGACTCTGGATTGACAGCTCAACTCCTATCCTTTGGGCTACCAGAGCTTCCTTTTGGATGAAAAAGAGTGTAAAAAGGGGTGGCAAGGAGAGGACCTGAAAGATCTTCAAGTATAATATCCTAAAGGAAGTCATCCTGTAGCCGATTCAACTGTTTCCTTCACAATACCATCTTTTCTCACCTGCCCCTTCTGGCCCTTAAATCACGGAGTGAGTTAATCACTTCTGTTAGAAACTGGGCCCTGAGAGAGGACAGCAGTAAAAAAGCCTGGAGAGATTGATTTCATCTAACCTTAGATGCAGAAGTGTAGGGTCAGAGAACTTGAGTAATTTATCCAAGGTCAAAGAGCTATGGCAGGTGTTGAACACACTAAAATCCAGGTCAAATAAGGATGCCGATGGCTTTGTGTTGTGGTGTTGGAAAAGAGCACTGACTCTCCCTCCCTTGGACTGCCAAGAAAATAAACTTTCTTGGAGAAAGTGAAAAGGGTGTTCTTTAGAGGCAAAACTGTTGAAACTCCATCTCACATACTTAGGTCATGTTGTTAGGAGGCGCTAGTCCTTGGAGAAGGGCATGATGCTGGGAAAGGTGGAGGGTCAGTGTAAGAGAAGACTCACAACAAGATGGATTGGCACAGTAGCTGCAGCAATGGGTTCAAGTATTTGAGATGGTGAGAATGGTACAGGATAGGGCAAGGTTTCAGATCTGCTGTTCATAATAGGATTGCTTGAGTCAGAGTCCACTCAATGGCACATAAAAGTAGCTTTAGGTGATGTTTTAGTTAACAGAGGTGTGCTAACACAAAAGCAGCATCTCTGACGATTCAAGTAGGTCCCTGGCTTCTTGATTTGAGTGATTTACAGCCTCCTGAAAACCTGCTGAAGGGGCAGCTATAAGTCTGTTGCAACTAAACAACGAGAGAAAGTATCATCTACAACGAGAGAAAGTATCATCTTAGTATGTAATATATCAGACTATTAACAGAAGAGTTTGTGCTTCAAATTCACCAGCCACTCTTGAGAGAGAAAAAGGGGCATTCTCCTCCCATAAAGATTTACAGCCTTCAACACTTAGGGAGGATTCCATAAATTGGATTCCCCCCACCCCACCCCCACTCCCAATGTACAAAGGAAGGAAAGGCAATCTGTTTCCATAAAAATCTTAAAGTCTTGAAAACCATATGTTGTTGAGTACTGGCAAGTCAGAACTGGCTCATAGCTGACCATCAAGTGGGTTTTCAGAGGCAGTAAACAGCTCAGGAGATTCCCCATCTACCTCCCACAGAGCATCTGGTAGGTTATGTACCTTTGAGTTGGCAGCTCAATTCCTTGCCACTGAGCCACCAGGTTTCCCTTCAACTTGGATCATCATGAGATCAAATCAATCCCCCTAACACCCGAACCAGGCTGCCTGGATTAGAATCCAAGGCTTGCCATTTAGTTGTGACCTTAAGCAAGCCAGTCACTCTGTGCCTCAGTATTCTTATCTGTGAAATGGGCATGATAGCAGCCCTTGTCTCTTTGAGTTGTGGGGTGCAAAGTTAAAGCTATGTAAGAGTTATTTTCATATTTGAGTGAGCTTTATAATAACATCTGAATTTGACAGATAATTATGTTCAGTTCTTTACATGCGTTGTTATGTGCCATCAAATTGAACCTGACTCATAACTTGCCCTTCAGCGTGTTTTCAGAGACTATAAATCATACAGGAGGAACTGCCTATCCTCCCTGCTCAAAAGCAACTGGTGGGTTCTAAGCATCTGCCTTTGGGTCAGTAGTGCAATTCCTTACCCACTAGCTCACCAGAGCCTAGGTGTATTAATTCTGCTTATCCTCTAAACAACAAAAAGGACTACTGTCTTGATTGTACAAAGAAACTGAGGCCCTGAGAAAGTAAGTAACTTGTCCAAGTTCCTGGAATTGCTGATATAGAGCCAAGATTTCAACCGAGGAGTTAACGCCAAGGTTTACCCTCTTGGCCCCCAGGCTCTACTGCTTGCCAGGTGGGATGCTCTATAGTTGAGTGCTGAAAGAATAAATGCGACAGTAGAGGAAAGATGGTGAAGAGATTGAGATTGTTCACAGCTTTAGTTTGCTTGGCTCTACAGTCAACACTCTTGGCACCAGCAGCCAGGAAATTAAGACATACTGTGATGAGAAAGTGTACTGTTAGGGACCTCTCCAAGGTACTGAAGAGCAATGATATCTTTCTGGAGATTAAGGTGCATCAGATACACGCCATGGTCTTTGCAATCACTTGTTATGCATCAGAGAGTTGGACAATGACTAGGAAGGATAGAAGGAGAATTGGTGCCTTTGAGCTGTGGTGCTGGAGAAGAGTATTAAGTGTACCAGGACCGCTAAGAAAACAAACAGATTAATCCTGGAGAGGGTTAAACCGGGCTGCTCCTTGGAGGCAAGGATTCTGAGGCTTCATCTGACATACTTCGGACATGTTGTAAGGAGAGACCAGTCCTTGGAGAGGGACATCATGCTTGGGAGGGTGGAGGGACAGTGCGGGAGGGGAAGACCCTCTATGAGGTGGATTGATTCAGTGACTGGGGTAATTGGGATGGGTGTATCAGAGACAGTGTGATTGGCACAGGACAGAGCAGAGTTTAGGGCGTTGTATATAGGGACCTCACATAACAACAACAAGAGTAAAGAAGCTGGTGACATCACTAAACTTAAAGCTGGGCCCAACTTGCTCTACAGCAATACGGCTTTGCCCTTAGGGTGAAATCTAGGTGGGAGTCATAAAAACCTTTAACAATTTACATGCCTTTAGGCAGGTTCTGGATCCTTCTGAAGCCTATTTTCACCCTTTAGAAACCTTTCTTTGAGTCTACTTCCTACCTTACATAATTGTGAAGATTAAGTAGACTTTTTTTTTTTTTTTTTAATGAGAGTTCCTGATTGGCTTCTAGGGCCTCTTTTTTTTTTTTTTTGCGACAAACGACATTTATTCACTAGGGCCTCTTTTTGCGTAGACTTTTTGATTGGACCAGTCAATCTGTCTTGGCTATTTAGGCCCCTTTTCTTCAGATGATAAAGAAGTGATGTAAAGTTTCTGTCAGTCTTTCTAGAGGTTGTGGTGGTGGAGCAAATACATCTGTGTTCTGCCTGTGCTGGGGTCCCTGTATCTTCAAAGGCATGTCTGGCGTGTCTGGAATTGAAGGGATAAGGGCAAAGGTCAAATTCATTGCCTTGGAATTGGACTCTGCTCATAGCCAGTCCTCTGGTTGCATAGAAAGACATCGTCTGTCCCATCTTTCTCTGATGGAGTTGCTGATGGATTCAAACTGAGAGGCAACGCCTTTGTGTTAGCTTTGCAACTCCCTGTGGACTATACCTTGTTCTCTTGTGTTGTTGTCTTCTAAATACTGAACAGGGTGGTTGTGTGTGCATGCAGGGTTGGTGGTCTGATGTTTGTGTTGAGGATACCCTGCCTACCATCTGCCCTGCTCTAACCGTGTCAGGCGGGTGTTTGGTCGGAGAGTTGCCATGTGCCAGATGTGTGCATGCACGAGGCATTGGATCACGTGTGCTGGGGGCCCCACGTGAGTGTGTCTGTGTCTCCTCCCCATCACGAGCATGGGGGTGGTAGTGAGTCATGGGCTCAGCCTTCAGCGCCAACTGTCATGTTCCTTCCCCCCAAGTTTCACCCCCCACTCCAAGATCTATGTTGCTTCTCTCCTCCATCCGCCTGCCCTGCCTGGCTTCCTCTGAGGCTGTTCAGTCTCCCGTTTCTCCAAGCTTGGCCCCTCTCCTCCTCTGCCCTTGTGGTCACCCATTCCTGCTCCATTTCCACAGCCTCTCTACTGTGATGATGACAGGACAAGGGCCTCCTTCACCCACCCACAAATCTCGAGGGGGTCCCGTGTAGTCTGGAAAATTCCTATACTCACCACCCATACCCTCACCTCCCTGGGTCTTTGTCTTCATGAATTGGCCATTCCTGCCTCAGTGGGCCTCTTGTGTCCAGGAGCCACATCCTTGTCTCCGTGAGTTCCCTGGCCCTACATCCCTAATTTTGTGATCCTCTCTCTGCCTCTATGGCGTGCTTCCTTGTGTCCACTTCTGTGGAACTCCCCTTATTTCTGGAGACATCACGTTGAGTCCGTGGTCTTCTGGTACCATGAACCATGGCCAAAGAGGTGTGTTTTGGTCTTCAGAGGACTTTCCACAGACCTGCCTCCGTCTCCATTGCCTCCAAGGTCCTTCTGCTTCTTTCTGGGCAGCCCTTTGACTGCAGGGGCCTTTCTGTCAATACTGGATCTTCCCTCATCCTTGTCCTGTGGGCTTTGAAGGCCCCAGCTCACCTCTCTGGGTCTTGATGGCTGCCTGTCTTCTCTGCATTCTTCTTCATCTTCTCCCAGCTCTGAGAAGGCCTCCTTCCCAGGTTTCACCTCTCCATGGTCTCCTGTGCCTCAGGCTGCCCAGGCAGGGCGGTGGCATGGTGTGGTGGAAGGGGTGGCCCTGGGGGTGGGCGCTCTATCCAATGCAGCTCCTTCCCCTCATCAGCATTCTCCTCTCGGCCCCCCAGCCCCGACCAATACGGCTCCCCCTCCCCGGCTCCCCTCCCTCCTCGCTCCCCGCCAGCCTCCCTCCTTTGCTCCTGCCCGCCCTCCTCCCTGTCTCCCTCCCTCCTCGCTCTCCCCGCCCCCCGCGCTCCAGGACCCAGCGCGGGCGGCAGGCGGGCGGGCAAGCAGGCAGGGAAGAAGGAGCGGTGGTGGCAGCCAGCAGTGGGGAGGCAGGCCCGGCTGGCGGCCCGAAGTCCGCGGCTGCTCCTCGCAGGGGACCCGGAGTCCCTGGCCAGGCCCTCCCATCGAGGCCTTGCGCTGCAGGCACCCAGGGACACCCCACCCTCCTCCTCCTTCCTCTCCCACCTGCTCCTCTCCATCCTTCCCTAGCTCCCCCTCTTCCTCTACCCCATCCCTCCATTCCGCCTGTCACGGGCGGCTCACTCCTCAGCCTCTCAGGGTCTCCCAGCACCCTAAACTCCCAGCCCCTCGGCCTCTCCCCACCCGCCCCCAGCATGCTTTTCCCGTGGGGGCTGAGGGTTTGAGGACTCCAGGCCCTAGCCTCCTCCAGGGCAGGGCCCAGGATCCAGAGGGGAGGGGGGGAAGGGGGTATCCCCCTTCCCCCCATCAAGGCCTCCCCTCCCCCGCCTCTCCTGATGGCCGGCTTCCTTTTCTCCACCCAGTCCTCGCCCCCTGTGGCCCCCCCAGGCCGGCCCGGCTAGGGGAGGGGGCAGGGGCCCTTTCCTGGGCCGGCTTCCCCCTCCCCCGGCTCTGCCTGTGCCCCCTCCTTTCCTTTTCACCTTCCTCTCCTCCCTTCCTCTCTCCTAGCCCTCCGATTGCTCCTTCCCCCTCTCCTCGCTCCCCTTCTCTCCTCCATTTTCTCCTTTTCCCTTCCTCCCCTCCCTGGCCGCCCTCTCCTCTTCCACCTGTCCTTCCTACCCGCCCCCCCCCTCCTGGGAGCCACCGGTTTGGATTAGCTGGGGGCCACCACCGGCGGCGGGGGAGGGGGCCCCGTGGACTGCCCTCTCCCCCCCGCCCCAGCCACACCACCACCCAGCGCCTGAGCATCTCCCATTGTCGTTTGCGGGCCTCGAGGGAGCCCAGCCCTCCGTCCCACCAGGATCCGTGAGTGTCTGCAGGGCGGGGATTGGGCCGGTCTGCCAGGGTCCTGCAAGGTTGGGCTTCCCACTGTGGGCCGGCTGGCTCCCCACCTTACACCAGGCAGTGCCCTCCCCAACCAAGGGCCTGCCCCAGCCCCTCCAGCCCCCCAACCTCCGTCCTTCTCACCTTTTCCTTACCTCTTCCTTCTGGGTGCACAGCTTGTCCTCCGTCCAGGTGCCTCCGGCAAGCTGAGGTTCTGAGGGGCTACCTGGCCCTTAGTTGTGGTAGCTCACTCCATCTCAGTCCCTGGCATGTCTCTGACCACTTTCTCTGAACCTCCGTCTGCTGTGACTGCCTGTCCCTCAATCTCTAATTTTTTCGGACTGTCTCTATCTCCCCCTACCTGGATTCTGAACCTCCTTCCTTTCCCGCTCTGGGTACATCCTAGTCCTGTCTGGTCTCTGTCTCTTGCATCTGTCTTTCAGTGTCTCTAGGGCCTCTCTCTGACTCTGCCCAACTTCTCTCTGCTTTTCTTAGGTTGTCTCTGTTGATAGCGTTCCTGCTCTTGCGCTCTGTGGAAACTGTCTCAGAACTGTCTGAGCCCTGTCTGTCCCTCTTGCCACTTCCATTTCCTTGCTTGTTTCTTCTTTACCTCGCTTCACTTGTCATCTAATCTAACTCTGGGCTTGGAGACCACCTGCTTCCTTTCACTTTCAGCCCCCCCCCCCTAATCCAATTCTTCCTCTCTCCTCCATGCCCGCTTC
>NW_006400052.1:2137903-2198751 GCF_000299155.1 Elephantulus edwardii | reverse complement strand
TGAGCACCCCTTGCATAATCCAATTCTTCCTCTCTCCTCCATGCCCGCTTCACAGCCCTGTCTGCTCCCTCACTCAGTCTCTACTCTGGTGACCCTCTCCCCTTCCTCATCCTCTCTCTCCACTTCTGCATTCCCCATGAATCTTCTGTCCCAATTCCTCCCTGAGTCGTTTGAGGTTGGTGGGATTTTTCTCCCCACAATGTAGCCCTTCATGCCGTGTGTGGAAACACTTCCGTGGGGGCTTGCGTCCCACCTCATCTCTCCCTCCAGGCCTTGGTTTCCCTCCCGAGACCCTCCCTCTCTCCACTCTTCCTGGGTGCCTTCTCCACGGACTGCCGTCTCTTTTACCTGTTTGTCTTCTCTGGACCTCCCTGCGCATCTCTCTCTTCAGAGTTGAGATCTTTTCCCCTAGCCATGTTCACCCCTGTTTTGTTAGCTTTTCTCCCTCTCTCACCTTCATTCACCCCATTTGCCTTCGATCCATCATTCACCACATGTATGTCCCTCTTTCATTTACCTCTGGCCTTTGGCACTGCCCTTTCCTCTCAGCTGTTGGCCATTTCCCATCTTGGCCTCTCTCAGACTGAATCTCAGCTGGGGGCTGTCTGGGGCTCAGGTACCCCTCAGTCCATTTCTCTCTTTTTTCTCTCTCTTCTTCCTCTCTGGCCCTTTGGGTGTCTCATTTCCAGACTCTCTGTCTGTCCTTTTCCTTTTGTTTAGCCCTGAGGATTTGCTTTTGGTCTTGCTGTCTGTACTTTTTGTGCCCCTGTCCCCACTCCCTGGCTTTCTGTGTCTGCCACCTGTGGGTTCTTGCTTCGTGTCCCCTGCCCTCTTCCATCTTTGTGCCAGCTACTCATCCCTGTACTCCCGGCAGCCCCTGGTGTCCCAGGACAAGCCATCTCTTCTTACTCTACCTTCTACACCCTGGGGGAGCAGGGTATGGGCCCTCTTCATACCCCTCTACTAACCTTGACAATCCCTCACCTTAGTGGAAAACTAGGGGCCATAGTACTCAGCTGCCCCGCACGCCCCCTCCCTGCCCACTATCTCTTCAGCCTCCCTCCCAGAGAGCAAGAGCGACTGCTCAAGGTCATGCAGTGAGCTAGGGGCAAAGCAGGGACTGCTCAGGGTGCCCATTACCCAGGTCTGGGCTGTCCTGGTCCCGTGAACCAAGCTAAAGTGTTGAGTGGTGGCCCTGCCTGCCATTAGCATCTCCCTGATCCAAGTTCTTCATCCATGATCTAAGATGCCATGGTGCAGGCTGAGCTCATAGCCCTCTCCGGTGGCATTCCAGTGTCCTGTCCCCTTGGGACATGGCCCTCAGACAGGGGAGCCTTCCATGTGCCCAGTGGTGTGGGGACCTGCAGTGGGCCAGACGCACCCTGGGAATCCCTGACATGCCAGGGTGGGCAGTTGGGAGGAGCAAGGATGCACTTTCCCTCTTAGCTCTCCAGTTGGGGGGATTGGTATGACACACACTCTGGCAAGCAGCACAAGCCTTGCTTTCTCCATGGCTCTTTTCCTGTCGACTCTTTCTTGTTACACCCTGAGTGTGTGTCCTCTCTGTCCACTGTCTTCCTCATCCTCCGTCTCCTTCATCTAGGTAACCCATCCTCCTCTTTGCTTCTACCCTTTCTCCATCTTCACATAGCCTTCTCTTCTCACCTCTTCTGTCTTCCTCTTCTCATCCATTCTTGTAACTTTTCTCCTCTTCATTTCTTTCCCCATTATCCTGTCTCATCACTTTCCATCCCCTTGTGTTTCTGCCTGGTTTGGGCCCTTTCTCCAAGGCTCTTCTCTTTCCTCTCTCTAAGTCTCTGATTCTTTCCCCTTTTCTCTCTCACAACTCTTTTTCTTTTACTCTCTTTGTTGTCCCGGATCTGTCCATCTGTCTCCATCTGTGTCTCCATCTGCATCTCTCTTCCCCCTCTTTCATATGTCTCCCCAAGTTTCCTCTCTCAGAGCCTCTTCCCCTCTAGTTCCCGGATGTCCAGGCCTCTATCCCCGTGGGATTGTGGGAACTGGGGACATAGGATTATGGGAACCAGGGACGTCAGGAAGGTGGCAAGTGAGGCCTGAGATGGGGTTGCCTAGTAACCACCGCATCCTCTCCAGCTGGTTTCTGTTGCCTAGTAACAGCTGCCTGCCCAGAGACAGGGGTGGGACTCTGTGTTGGGGGTGGTGGTGGCACTTTGTGGATCTCTGATGGGGTGGGGATGGTCCCTGGGTTTTTGTCCCTGCTCAAGGTCCATAAATGCCTCCCTCCCATTTTGATAGCTGTGAGTATCCTCTGGCAGTGCTGCTCCCTGACAGAGCCCTGAGTCCTGGGAGCCCTCTCTGGAGAGGGCCCGCAGAGCCCAAGTGTCCCTTCTAACAGGACTGAGCTGCTTTCCCTTCAGAGCCGTCGACTCCTCGCTCACAATGCCCCGGAGTTTCCCCCTACCTAAGCTATGTCCCCTCCAGCAGTCCTCCAGGGGGCTCAGTCTCCTCCTGGGCCCGGGGGTCTCTCTGCAGGTGGCGAGTGGGGGCCGCGGCAGCTGCGTCCCCATGAGGAGGGGAGGAAGATGCCGGCTGAGCTGCTGCTGCTGCTGATTGTTGCCTTTGCCAACCCCAGCTGCCAGGTGCTGTCATCACTGCGCATGGGTGAGGCCCAGAGGCACCCTGCCCTGCCTCCTCAGAGACCCCCATGTTGGCCCTGGGGCTCCTCTATGGGTCCCAGACATGGCAGTCCCTCAGTACCTAAGAATCTGGGTCTCTAGTTTGCACTTGTCTCAGGAATCTAGGAGTCTGTCTAGTTAGTCAGCTCTGCCTCCCTCAGACTCAGAAGTCCTCACCCTTGTTCCTCCTCCCTCAGACCCAAGTTCCTCTGCCCTCAGACCCAGGAGTCCAGGTCTTAGGCCCTCCTCCCTCAGACTCAGGCATCTAGGCCCCCACATTCTTTCTCTCTCAGACCCAGGAGTTCAAGTCCTAGTCCCTCCTCCCTCAGACTCAGGAGCCCAGTCTCCCACACCCTTCTCCCTCAGACCCAGAAGTCTAGGTCTTAGTCCTTCCTTCTTCAGGACTTGGAAGTCTAGGCCCTCAGCCCCCTTTTTCCTTGGGGAGCCAGGAGTCCTGGCCCTCAGCTCCCATGTCCCCTCAGCTGCCATCCTGGATGACCAGACAGTGTGTGGTCGTGGTGAGCGTCTGGCCCTGGCCCTGGCCCGGGAGCAGATCAATGGGATCATCGAGGTTCCCGCCAAGGCCCGAGTGGAAGTAGACATCTTCGAGCTGCAGCGGGACAGCCAGTACGAGACCACGGACACCAGTGAGCGGGGGCTGTGGGGGCGGTGAGGCAGGGCCACCGCAGAGCCTCTCAGGCCTGCCTGCCGGCGGCCCCCAGGCTGTCCCTCCACCCGGACCCCTTGACCTGGCCTTGTCCTCGTCCTCCTCCTTCCTTTTTGTGTCTCCTTCCCCTAGATGATGTTGCTGGGCTGGGTGGGTGAGGGAGTGAGCCCCAGCCTTGTCCTGGAGGCACCTCATTTGGTGACACTTGAGAGGATCCCTGGTGGCATCGTACATAATATATCGGACTGTTGTCATGTGCCCTTGTGTCGGAACAGAGTCACAGCTGACCTTCCAGAGGGTTTTCAGAGGCTGTAAATGGCACAGGAAGAGATTCCCCAGATTCCTTGTGCAGAGCAGCTAGCCGATTCAGACTGGGCCTTTGGAGTGGCACCGTAGCTGCTCAGCGCTAAGAACCAGGGCACCCGGTCAGCACTGCGATGCTAAATGCAAGTTTGGCAGCTTGAATCCACGAGCTGCTCCTCAAGAGAAAGATGCAGTCTCCTGTCAAGACTTATAGTATTTTTACTGTAAACATCAGCCTTGAAAATCTGATGGGGAGTTGCTCTGACTTGGAATGGACTGGGTGGCAGCAGGTTTGGGTGGTGGGATGTTTTTTTTTTGTATCAGTCTCTGGAGCTGAGTGACGGGGCCCTAGCAGTGAGGTCAGGGGAGCTCAGGTGGGGTCAGCAAAGGCTTTCTGGAGAAGTCAGAGTGAAGCTAAACCTTGGCAGATGAGCAGAGGTGCAAAGTGACATTGCTGTGTCTGCCCTGGGAAGTGACTGCCACAGAATGTGGAAAGAGATGTTGGATACCAGCTGACTGTGTGAATAAATCGGTGTCCCTTGAGCAGATGTCATAGTCCTGATGTCACAGACCTTTGGGAAATGCTGCCTTAGAACAGGCTTTCAGCAGTTTTTTTTTCTTGTAGGCCTTATCAAGGCCTTTATTGTATTCATTTGTGTTTCAAGTCACTGAGGAGGAGACTAGGGTACACTGTTTGCCAGACATTTTTGACTGGTGTCCCAGAACCTGATTTGGGAGAGCCCCGGCTGGACAGTAGGAGGCAGGTGGCACCAGGGTTCGGACTGTTATGATCTGAGAGCTGGTGGGCAAGGAGGGGATGCCAGGAGCCAAGGAGCAGAGAGACAGGGGTGAGGTCTTTGCTAATCATCTAGATTCGGGGTAAGTTGGGGGGCTTCATGAGACGGCTGGTGGGTGGCTGATATTAGTGGAAAGTGTGACTAGGCAAGTCAGAAGGTCAGCTTGAGGAGACTCACGGGGCTCCAGGGTGAAAGACGCTACCTGCAGTCCTGGGTAGTGGGGAGCCACAGGTGGGCTCCCTATCCCTTTGTTTCCCTCTTGCTCTGATTGTCCCTCTGTTCCAATGTCACTTAGTTGGGTGGGTCAGGAACTGGGCCTTTGGGTCCCAGGTGGTGGTGGAGTGTCTGACTGAATCCTTTCCTGGGCTAGGAGCTTTTCTGGGGGTGGAGAGGTGAGGAGGGGGAGGGCACTGATTCTGTGACCTCTTTCCTGCCCTTGCAGTGTGTCAGATCCTGCCCAAGGGGGTCGTGTCTGTCCTGGGGCCCTCTTCCAGCCCTGCTTCTGCCTCCACTGTGAGCCATATCTGTGGGGAGAAGGAGGTAAGGTGGGGGATGGAGGTGGGCAGGGATGGGGGGGCGAGGGAGTAGGTAGCACAACAAAACAAAGGCTCCTTCTCTGTTCAGATCCCCCACATCAAGGTGGGCCCCGAGGAGACACCCCGCCTGCAGTACCTTCGCTTTGCATCAGTCAGCCTGTACCCCAGCAATGAAGATGTCAGCCTGGCCGTCTCCCGAATCCTCAAGTCTTTCAACTACCCCTCGGCCAGCCTCATCTGTGCCAAGGCTGAGTGTGAGGGCAAAGAACTAGGTGTTTTGTATTCTACTCCCCCCCATGCTCCCCTTCCCAAGAGATATGGTGTCTGATGGGCCCTGGCTCTCCTCATCCCTAGCAGGTCTTCTCTTTTCAAGTTCCCAGACCAGTTCCCACTTCTTGTTTAGGCAGCAGCTGGTACTAAGTACCTACTATGTGCAGGGCACTCAGCTTCCCCTGGGGTCTCACGGAAGCAGTGCTGGCTGAGGTTCTGTGATCCCTGACTTAAAGGAACTCTGAGTTAGTGGAAGACACAGCCAGCGGAGTAGTTGTAATACAGAGCAATATGTGCTCTCTCTGGAGGTGCACACAGGAGGGGAGGTTCGTCGCCTGCGTTCCGCAGAAAGGGCCACCTAAACTGGACCTGAGACAGGGTGCTAAAGATGGGCCAGGGGTTCAGGGGAGACCAAAACCTGCTCCCTATGGCTGCATGTGGAGAGTGTAGAGTGGCAACTCCAGCAGGCCGTATTTTGAAGGACCTTGCTCTGTTTTCTGAGCTGTGGGAGACTCCCACTGAGGGTGGGGCCAGGGGATGCGACCAGATTTGTGTTGGGGGACAGTCTCTTCAGCTGCCAAGTAGAGCGGGGACTGGCAAGGGACATGAGCTCTGGTAGGAAGATGAGATGTGAGGACAGGAGGTGGGAGGAGATGTGGCTTTGAGTCAAAATGGAGAGGCCAGAATAGCTCTGAGGAGGAGAGCTGATGCTGAGGCAGGGGTTGGGGAGTGCAGGAAGGCCCATGTGAGGACCAGGCTGTGGAGGGGCAGGGACACTGTTCAGTGGACCGTGCCGGGTTTGATGTGTCTCTGGGACATTCAAGTGGAGCCACCCTACAGGCTGGTAGATTTGCGTGTATGGATATTAAGAGAGGGCCCTGCTCAGATACTTGAAGGAATTTGTCTTTTAGCAGGTGTTTGTTAAGTATTTGCTACGTGCTAGGCAATTTTTGGTATCAGGAGCACAACAGTAAAGAAATGAAAAAAAATCCCTGCCCTTTTCTGACTTCTGTTCTTTTTGTTTGTTTTTATTATTAATTTTAATGAAAATTTATAGACTTCAGAATTTCATTCATTTATTGTTGCACTTTTCTCCCTACCCCCCCTTCTGTTCTAATAAGAAATAGGATTTGTTGTTGTTGGGAGCCCATGGGTTGACTCTAAAGCCACCTGCTCCATGTGACAGTAGAACCAACTCAGAGCTTTCTCGCTTGGAGTCCTGATGACAGCAGATCAGACTTTTCTCCTGCCGAGCTGCTGTATGGGCTTAAACCACCATCCTTTCTGTTAATGGCAGAGTGCTTAATGGCTATACCACATGGGAGCCTAACGAGAAGAGTGATGCAGTTGGCGTCATAAATAAGTAAAGTATTTAATTGGAGGTAATAAGTTCTATGGAAAAAAAATAGAACAAGGTAATGAGGATTATGAGTGCTGGAGTGGCATGCAATCGATACGGAATGGTTGGCTGGGGCCTCACTGAGAAGTGACATTTGGTCAAAGACTTGAAGGAAGTGAGGGAAACGATTAGGATTGAGTGTTCCAAGTGGAGGGAACAGCCAGTGTGAGGGCAACAGGACAGGAGTGTCGCTGTTAGGTGTGCAGGACAGTGGGGGGATCAGCGTGGCCAGAGAGAGTGGATGAGAAGGAGGAAGACAATGAGATCAGTAAGGTGATGGGGTGGGTGGGTGAGCTGCACAGGCCTGGTGCACCTTGGTGAGGATTTGGGCCTTTTCTTTGTGTGAAATCAGAGGCTATTCAAAGGCTTGGAGAAGAGGAGGATTTAATTTATCTGATCCACATCATTCAGGCTGCTGCGAGGAAAAGACTCTCAGGGGACAAGCATGGCCATTTCAACAGGCAAGAGCTGGCAGTGGCTTTGGCCTGGTAGTGACCGTGTGATGTGATGAGACCTGGGTGTGTGTATGTGTCTGTGTATGTGTGTGTGTATACAGTTGTTAAGTACCTCTGAGTAAGAACCAATCCAAAAGTGACCCTCCAGTGGGTATTCAGAGGCAGTAAATCACATGAGAGACTGCCCAGCTTTCCCTCATGGAGCAGTTCATGGAGTCAAACTGCATACCTTTGCATTGGCAGCACAATTCCTTACCACTAAACCCAGAGTTCTGTGTGGGTGTCGTTGTTGTGTGACATCGAGTAGGAACCAACCCAACCCATAGCTGACCCTCCAGTGTGTTTTCAGAGGCAGTAAATCACATAAGAGGAGATTGCCCATTCTTCTCCCATGGAGCAGCTGGTGGATTAGAACTCCGAGCCTCTGGGATTGTGATGCAGCTGCTTAGCACTAAGTGACCAGAGCTTGTATATGTATGTATATGTATATGTACATGTATATGTATATATACTTTATTATTATTATTATTATTTTTATTGTTTTGTGTGTGTGTACCGTCAAATGGGATCTGACTGGTACAGGAAGAGATTGTCTCTCCTTTTCCAGCAAAGCATCGGGTGGATTTGAACCACACAACTCTGGGATTGCAGTGCAGCTTCTTGCCACTAGGCCACCAGAGTTTGCCTATACTTTTTTAAAAATTAATTTTAATGAACTTTTACAGAGACTTAGGGTTTCCAGTCATTCCTTGTTGCACTTTTCTCCCTGCCCACCCTCTATCCCCAATTCACTCTTCTCCTTGAAAAGTAAAATAAAAACTCTTTCATTGTTATGCAATTCCTCCCCCCAAGTCCATTCCACTGCGCAGCCTTCATTCTGGACTCCTGTCATGACAATACTACCCATTCATATATCCCTTTTAAACAGTTCTTTCCCTCATCTATTTCAATGCAGTATACATCATTCCTCCCCTCCTTCTCTGTCTTCCCTCAACCCCAATGTCAGTCCCGTTTCACAACAGTGGCCCTATGCCATGTTTGTCCTTTTGTGACTGAGATATTTCACTCAGCATAATGTCCTCTATGGTCACCCATTTTGCATAATATTTAATGAGTTCCTTGTTTTTCAATGCTGCATAGTATTCCATTGTGTGAATATACCAGAGCTTCTCTACCCATTCGTTTGTTGATGGGCACTTTGGTTGTTTCTAGCCCTTTGCTATTGCGAACAAAGCCACAGTAAACATGGGTGTACATATATCTGTTTGGGTGGCAGTTATGGTTTATTTAGGGTATATTTCCAGTAGTGGAATTGCTGGGTCATATGGTATTTCTATTTGTAAGTTTCTGAGAAAGCACCATACAGCCTTCCATAGTGGTTGCACCATATTACACTCCCACCAACAGTGAATAAGGGTTCCAATTCCTCCACAACCTCGCCAGCATTTGAAGTTTGCTGTTCTGTTAAATTTTACTGTTCTGACTGGGGTGAGATGTTATCTCATAGTTGTTTTGTGTACTTTTTAAAAAAAAGTTATTTTCATTTTATTTGATGATGTATTATTCTTGAGCCATAAGGTTTTGTTTCTTCAGTTTCTTCTGGGAGATCTTTTTCTTCTGGGCAACCTCCTCTTCTGAGTTAGGAACAATCTTTCTTTTCAGTAAGGATCATCTCAATATGGCAGGGGGAGCTCACGCAGGGGTTAATCCGACCATGAGCTCTGTACATGCAGCGGTGCTTCTTGGGAGCTTTGTTCACCTAGATACACTCAATGACCATCATAGATGAATCAACATCTAAACCCTTAAGTTCAGCATTACCTTTGCCGTTTTTAAGCATATGCAGCAAAAACTCAGCCCTCTTTTTGGACCACGGACCCTGTGTCCAACACTACTGTTTGGCCTGGGCATACCTATCAACTCCAACTCCTCCATTGTAACATGAACGGCACACACTGCTTTTGCAAAGTGACATTTTTCAAATACTTGGTGGCTTTCCGGATATGCATACCCTTGATGGCCTGGGCCGTTTCCTGGGTATTCTTAAAATGGACCCGGAGATTTGATCCTCTTGATTTGCATGATTTTGTGTGATTTTCCGGGTCAAGCTAGTGAACCACTTTGGGAGATCACCTAAGGCCGCTCACGGGATAAGCACATATATGCTTTTAAAAATAATTTCTTTTGACATTGAGAATATATATAACAAAACGTATCAGTTCATCAGTTTCTGCACATGCAGTTTAGTGACACTGTTGGGGTTCTTTGAGTTGTGCAACCTTTATCAATCTCCTTTTCCAAATTGTTCCTCCCTCCTTACCATAAACCCTAAAGCCCCCCCACCCCGATCCCATCTAATCTTTGGAGTTGTTCCCCTATAGGTAGATCAGAGAAGAGTGTAGGGCTTAAGGTAGACACTTTTTATAGTTTAGTTAAAATATTGTTTAGTTTTAGAGAGCTCTGGGGCCCTAGTGGTAAGAAGATGAGCTGCCAACCCTGGTTCGAATTCACCAGCTGCTTCATGGGAGAAGGATGTGTAGTCTCCTACCTTGCAATTTAAAGCTTCTGAAAACCCACTATAGGGTAGCTAGGAGTCATTTCTGACTTGACAGCACACAAAACCAATAATTATTTTATTTTAAGATAATTTCAGGGAATCTGAATTGGCCAGCCTCTGTGACTCCAGAAAGTCTGGATTCCATGAGAGTTTGAAATTTTGTTTTGCATTGTCCCTCTTTTGATTAGGCTTCTCCAAACTCTCTAATCAAAACATTCAATATGGTAGCCAGGCACTATCCAGTTCTGACCTAATGGCCAAGGGGCAGCTGTCCACATTCCTTTTCCTCCTCCTATTCTAGCTCTCCCTCTTGCTCCAGGTGCTGTGTCTTAGGTAGGATAGTAATTGTGTGTCCAATATGTTTTTATGATCAAGCTGACAAAATTTTTAGATTGATTGGATGTGGATGTGAAAGAAAGGGGAATCAGGGTTGATGCCAAAGGTTGTGGCCTAGTGAATGGAAGGATGGAGTTCTCTATGACATGGGGGAGACAGGAGGTGATGATGTGGGAGAAAGGAGCAGGAGTCAAGTTTGTGGATGGGTCAAGTTTGAGATCTGGTCACATATCCCCTGTAGGGAGGTCAGGAAGGTGGCAGAAGGCCAGATTCAGTGTGAGGTCTGGGATGGAGATTTTCATTTAGGAGGATCTAGGAGTCAGATCTGAGCCCAGTGAAGGCATTGCCATTCTGGCCTGGGCATGGAGAGCATTTTAACCCAAGGCCCAAATTCTCCCTCAGGCCTGCTGCGATTGGAGGAGCTGGTACGAGGCTTCCTCATCTCCAAGGAGACTCTGTCAGTCCGGATGCTGGATGACAGCCGGGACCCCACGCCACTGCTCAAGGAGATCCGCGATGACAAGGTGTCCACCATCATCATCGACGCCAACGCATCCATCTCCCACCTCATTCTCCGCAAGGTATGCCTGTCTCATCCCTGATTCCCTGGAGGACAGGGAGCAGACATATATAGTTGACGCGCACAGGCAGTAACCGTGAAGCTGGCCCTCAGCTTGCCTCCTTCCTGGTTCAGGATGCTGGTACCTCACGTCTCTGAGAAGGGAACACAGTCGTGCTCTCTCAGTGGCTTCTCGTGAGGACCCCATCAGCCAGCGTTGTGTAACACACTAAGAAGGGGCCTGGCCCAGAGGCTGGTTGGTAATAGCAGCAGTTGTCACGGAGTGGATTCCGATTCCTGGTGACCCCATGTCAGTTGGAGTAGAACAGTTCTCCAGAGGGTTTTCAAGAGCTGACTTTTCAGAAATTGGTCGCCATGGCTTTCTTCTGAGGCACCGCTGGGTAGACTCAAATTCCAGGCTCTCGGTTTGTAGGTGAGCAAGTTAACCATTTGCAGCACCTGGTGACAACAGTCGGGTCAACTTTGACTCATAAAATTCCTGTAGGCAGAGTGGATGGGCTTCCCAGACTAGAAATCTTTTTTGTTGTTGTTGTGTACCGTTGAATCCAATCCGACTGACACAGGAGGAGATTGCCCCTCCTTCTCCAGCGGAGCATCTGGCGGATTCAAACCGTGCGCCTTCAGGATTACAGCACAGCTTCTTGCCACCAGAGCTCCACTGTAAATCTCTGTGGAGGGGGACAGCTTCATCTTTCTCCCAAAGGAGTAGATAGATAGTGGTCTCAAACCAGCTACCTGTCATTAGCAGCCCAACGCTTAAACTACAACGTCATCAGTTATTGTGTGGACTTTCAGCAGCCCTGTGGACAGCAGACCCAAACAAAACCCTGTCCTGTCCTGTGCTGTTCTCACGGTCTCTGATACGCTTGTCACCAGGGCTCCTTCAGCTGACCGCACAGCCGCTTTTATAATCCTTGCAGGTCCGCTCCGCGATAGGTTCTGTGTTGAGGCACTTTATGGATATTATCTCATTTGCTTCCAACCTCGTCCTGTGGGGCAAGTTTGATGATACTTTGTGGGTGGAGATGCTGAGGCTGGGGCAGGGGCGAGCCTGGCTCAGTTCACACGGGGAACCGATATCAACATGTGCCCCAGGGCCCCACGTGTTTTGTCTGCCAGTGACCCACACTCATTAATCATTAGTAGGCATCTTTGTGCTTAATTCCTCTTCTTAACCAAATTTGTATTACTGATTTTTTGCCTTTTTGTTTGTTTTAAATTAAAACCATATGTCACTGTCAATCGTTGCTTACAAGAAGAAGCGTGAATTGAACCCAAAGGGCTGTCAGAATTGAAGGGCTCCTGGAAGAGATCTGGGGACCCAGGCAGGCCTGGGCTGGCAGCTCCTCCCTCGGGAGCTGTGTGACCAGCTGTCACTTTTCTCTCTGAGCCTGCACTTTGCTGCCTGTGGAATGGGGCTATGACCACAGAGCAGGGCTGAGTCCAGATCCTGCCTGGTCCTCGAAGCAGGTGTCATTAGACACTGTGATTACTACTGGGGAGGCAGGCCTGGGCCATCCCGGTGCGGAGGGGTTCCCAGTTTTGTTCTCATTGAGGTCTGTGGGAAATCACCCATCAGTTTTGTGCTTGAGTCGACTCTGACTCCTGGTGACTCAGTCACTAACTATAAGTTTGGAAGTTCCAATCTACCAAGAAGATCCTCTGAAGGTGAAGCCCAGTGCTTCACCTCTGAAAGCCCTGTGGCGCTCAGCCCTGCTCCAGCCTACTTGGGGGAGTAATCTGTGAGAAAAGGTACCCTCGAAGGGACATCTTGAGGTTCAAATTGACTGTTGTTTCCAAGCGCTTTGAAAGATTGAGGGAGTAGACTTCAATCATAGAACTGGTTGCCAGATTGGCTTTGGGCAGGGTGAGGGTTAAGGTGTTCCCTTTCCTCCTCCCGCTGTCTCTGAGGCTACTGTGTGCCAAACTCTTTCCAGAAGAAAGTCTTCTGAGTTTTTTATTGTGGGTTGGGACCATTTGAGGGCCTTATCATCTCTTTCAGTAAAGACTCCACTCTACCTGGGCTGCCAGTCAGCAGGGTGGGGCATCAGGGGACAGATCTTCCCGTCCCCTCACTTCTACTCACCTCTCTCCTATTTCTGAGCTGGGTTTCCAGCTACTTGTCTCCTTGCTGGGCCCGCCTCGAACCTCACTTCGTGTCCTGGTTCTCCCTCCTCAGCCTGTGGGTTCTGTCCTTCAGATGGTCTGTTTGTGTCCTCTGTGTCCTCCAGGCCTCAGAACTGGGAATGACCTCAGCGTTTTACAAGTACATCCTCACCACCATGGTGCGTACCCCCTCTAGCCCTCCCACCATGTGCCCCCCCCCAAGTCCCAGACTCAGACCTCACTGCCTCTTCTGGGTCCCAGGACTTCCCCATCCTGCATCTGGACGGCATTGTAGAAGACTCCTCCAACATCCTGGGCTTCTCCATGTTCAACACCTCCCACCCCTTTTACCCTGAGTTCGTCCGTAGCCTCAACATGTCCTGGAGGGAAAATTGTGAAGCCAGCACCTATCCAGGCCCTGCGGTGAGCATGTCTCCTGTCCCCAACACAGACCCCGAGTCACACCCAGAGGCACACGTGTGAAGCCCTTTCCAACTTCGCTTAGATTGCATTCAGGACCCTCCCACTTTCCAGTTAACTCTCAATAGAAATGCCAGCAGGCCTTGCACAGGGCCAAGTCCAACCTGAATGCAGGGTCTTCCTCTCCACTGCCCCTCCGCCCCACCCACATGGACCTCCTTGATGTGCACCTGCCCAGGTACTTGTGTGCCTCAGGGCCTTTGCATTTATTACTGCTTAAAATGCATTTCCCTGGAGAGGCGGTGGCTCCTCATTTATCATCCGGCCTTTAGCCAGGTGGTGGTTCCCTGGTGTCTAATAAAAAAATGACAAACCTCCCACTTCTCAGCCCTCCTCCCTGCCTGATTTTCCTCCTTGTTTATCGCATGGCTTACCCTTTCACTGTGCTTGCATACATACACACACAGATTGTAAGTTCTGTGAGGGCAGGGGTTTCCGTCCACTTTGTTCACCACTTTCCCCTCATCTAACACATATTCCTAGCATCCAACACAAAGCCTGGCTTAGGGTAGATGTCCAATTACGTATATTGAATAAATGCATCTATGCAAGAATGAATTATCTATGTTTGTTCATCGAGAGGCCCAGCACACATGGCCACAGGGTGAACGTATGATGTAGACCCCCCACATGACATAGGTGCATTTATGTGCACCCCTGTAGCTCCTAGAAAACATGAACATGTCACATTCACACAGACACAGATGGGGCACAGGGCAATGGCACCCCCCCATGTGCCAGGCACTGTCCTAACCCTGCCCATGCATTCTGTTGTTTATTTAGCCAGTAGCACTCTAAGGCTAAATGGGAGTACTGTCATCCCCATTTTACAGAGGTGGAAACAGGTTCAGAGGGAGGCAGGGACTTGGTCACAGAATCAGCAAAAAGAATTGGGTCTCTGCTCAGAGCTGCCTGACTCCCTGCCAGGTTCCTGAGTATTATACTTTGCTGCCTCCCTCAACATCAGGACCACCCTGTACACAGATGCTTAGGCGCCTCTTCCAGCTCTGCCCAGGGACAGGCTGACACCATGCAGGCAGGCGGTGCCTATCCCCTGACCTGCACCAGCCGTGCAGATATGGCCTCATGCACACCTTGGATCCTCCCACACCCCCACATGGGCAACACAGCTGTGGTGAGGGCAGACCTTGCCCCGTGGCCACACCCAGTCAGGCACAGCTATGCTCACAAATGCAGACAGCAGACCACCTTCCATCCAGTCATCCACGCTCCCCGGGAAACTTAGCCAGACCCTTTCTCGGTCTCAGATACCTGGCCCTCGTTCTGAGGCCAGAGAGCGTGGGGGCTCCTGTGACTCAGCGGCCGGGCCCGTTTCCTGTCCCCTCGCTCACAGCTGTCGGCAGCCCTGATGTTTGACGCTGTGCACGTGGTCGTGAGTGCGGTCCGAGAGCTGAATCGCAGTCAGGAGATCGGCGTCAAGCCACTGGCCTGCACATCGGCCAACATTTGGCCCCATGGCACCAGCCTCATGAACTATCTGCGCATGGTGAGCGGGGAGTGGGGAGGCAGGGGAGGGGGGGCTGCTGTCTCCCCAAGGAGCTGCAACTCACTGTGTACCCTTTCTGGTCCCTCTCTGCCTTCTCCATCCTCCACCCCACTCCCCACCCTCCCTGGGCTTTCCCCACCTCGTCTCTGTGTTCTTTCATTCCTTTGTCCCTGTCTCTCCTTGTCACTTCTGTGTCTGTGTGTGTCCCCTGCATGTTATTCTGCTCTTCTGACTGTTGACCTTCCCCATGCCTTACTCATGTCCCCTCCACCCACCTCTGTCCCTGTGCCTTCCTCTGTGGGGAGTGTCATCCCCTCTGGCCCCTGCCACCCCTCCCTCTGCCCCGCCTCCCCACCCTGCTAGGTAGAGTATGATGGGCTGACTGGACGGGTCGAGTTCAACAGCAAAGGGCAGAGGACCAACTACACCCTGCGCATCCTAGAGAAGTCCCGGCAGGGCCACCGAGAGGTGAGCAGACCCCAGGGGATGCCAGAGCCTCGTGGGGACAACTGAGGTGGCCCAGGGCTGGCTGCCTCTTCAGACATGGTGTCTGCACTGATGATGTCCTCTCTGCCCCCAGATTGGGGTGTGGTACTCTAACCGGACCCTCGCCATGAATGCCACTACCCTGGACATCAACCTGTCACAGACGTTGGCCAACAAGACGCTGGTGGTCACGACCATTTTGGTGAGTGGCTGTAGATGAGAGCTGAGGGTGGGGAACTTGAACACTGTGTCTTCCCAGAGCCCAACTCTGTGCCCCCCGGGCAGTGGAGGACTCTGTGACTCACACAGATTAGACCAGGTCAGTGAGGTGATTTGACGTTTGTACCAGGCTTCCCCACCTTGTAGCCAGGACATTGCCACTCCTTTGGCTGACCGAGCCTGAGGGCGCAGGCTGTGACGTCTGCCCAGGGAAGGCCCAGTGGGGTGAGAAGGGCAGCAGCTGGCTCTCAGGGTCATGTCTGGCCCATGGGATGCTGTGTAAGTCATAGTCACAGAGAGTGATTATTTTGCTCATTGTGTATATAACACATGCCAAATTATTTAACATCCATCCTGAAGATGTGGCAACTGAGGCTTGGATAAGTCAAACAGTTACCCAGTATCACACAGAAAGGATGTGGCATGAACAGGACTGAAACTCGTGTCTCCAGCGCTCCAGGGCTTTCATCTTTGATCGCTGTGCACTGAAATGCTAGTCCTGGTACCTGCACACCAGCTGAGAGAACCATTCTGTAGCTCCTGGCAGGGCCACGCCTACCCTTTACCAGTCAGGAAGCTGAGGCCCCACAGAGATCCAAGACAGGGCTGCTTGGAGCATCAGCATATGGTCTTTGAACGCCTGTCCTGCACGGGCCACTGTGAGTCCCGTACCCAGAGCCACTCTTCTTAGACTGGTCAAGTGAAGCAGTGGTGGAGGAGAAGGAACAAAGAAATCGGTAACTGGCTGTGATCAATTAGTTGTGGCCTCTACTGCACTTGGACCAATTCAGAGCCACTGTTGAAACCTCGCAGCTGCCCACAGGTCAAGCTCAGCAAGCCGGTCTCTGAGGGGGAAGTGTGTCAGGCCCCATGCCACGCATTCTCTCCATGCCACCTGTGGCCCTTCTCCGGCCAGACGACCAGCAGGCCTGGAGGAGTTAGGGAGGGGTTGCCCGTGGGCCTGGAGAGCAGGGGGCTTCCTGTAGGGGCTGGTCAGGGGACCTGGGCATGCCAGACCCTCGCACTTTGCCTGAGTCACCTCTGTCCATGGCCCCTGGCATTTAATGTCTAAGGAAGCCACGTGGTGACTGTGAGCTGGGCCATTGAGAGTTGTGGGTGGGCAGTTCCACAGAGGTCCCCGGGATGTTCAAGGCCCTTCAAGCAAAGTGTCTCAGAGTTGTCCCCTCAGTTCCCTAGGGAATCCCTGATCTGAAGGGGACCTTGCATCCCTCTGGAGAAGGGCCAGTGATCCCGCTGGGAGGACAGATGGTCTACAGATGGGACACCAGACATGCTGTAAACGCCTCTCCAAGGGGCCCCAAGAGCCAGGCGGGGTGCGGGACACCGCCAGTACCTGTGCCTCAGATAATAGCCAGAGAGGCGGGGTCTTGGTGGGGTCTTCAGGGGGCTGAGCCATGGTGGTGGAGGCTTCTGCTTCTGTTTTGGACTCCTCGCCTCCTCTCCTTAAGCCCCAAGAGCCCATGTTATTCAACTGTTCATTCGTTGAGTCATTCAGCAAATACTCACTGGAGCGGCCGTGGGTCGGCCCTTCCCCGGATCGCAGACACAGACGTGGGGCACGGGTGGTCCCTTGCTTGGTTTTCCTGCTCTTGAGTGGCAGTGGGGATGGGGATCCCAGTCTGCTGGAAGAGGCAGACCTGGACACAAGCCTCCCAAAATGGGAATAGGGTCTGAGCGATCCCCGAGAAAGGAGGAGCTGGCTCAGCTGTGGAAGGCTTAAGGAGGGCTTCCCATAGGCAGTGATAGCAGGTGGGGTTGTAGAGGTTGTGTAAGAATTTGGCTGCACAGGGTAGGAGGATGGGGTGTCCTAGGCGGTATCGCCACAGGCTACAAGGCTTCGGGCCGAACTGGGCGCCTGATCCAAGCTGTAGGCTGGGGTTTACCTTACTGTCTGCTCTGTTCACAGGACCTAGAAAGGTGTGGAGAGAATGGGTTGGGGTGTGCTGCAGGGACCCCAGGGCTGCGGGCATAGGAGGTCCCGAGAGACCTCCAAAGGAATTTAGTTTGGGGACATGGGGAACTGGAGGCTTGACCAGGGCTTGACCTAGATTCAGAAAAACACTCAACCCCCCCATGTGAAGGTTTGGGTGGGAGACGATGAGGCTTGAGCTGGAACCAGGACAAGCAGGGCATGGCAGGGGGAGGGGAGTCGGGTGTGCTGTCAAGGTGGGTGGAGTGGGGGAACAGGAAGAGGTAGAGGGTGGAGGAGGAGGGATGGGAGGTGGAGGTGGCTGTCCCTCGGGTGAGAGCTCTCAGTTTTGAAGCTTAGAGCATAGGGCTTACTCCAGACCTCCAAGTGAAGCCCACCACCCCACCCCGGAGCTCAGAGCTCGGAAGCTCCCTGCCCCTCCTTGTGAATAGGAGTTCCTTCATCAAGCTGTGGTTCTGCGTCCTCTTTGGTGACTGCTCAGCCGAGGCCTTGAACCAGCCAGACCCTGTTCTCGACCTTGCACTCTGCCAGTACAGTGGTTTCACTGCAGGCTCCATTGCCTGGGTTGGTAACAAGTGCAGGGAGCCCCAGAAAGGCTGTAGAGAGGGTGTCATGGACAGGGAAGCCGTCCTGGCAGATCCTAGCCCAGAGGACAGGCTCAGTACGTGGAAGTGCCTGTCCCTGATCTTTGGATGAAATAGCGCAGTCATGGCTAACGTCTGTTAATGCCTTTGATCTGCAGCCCTGAGGTTGGATCCAGACTTTTCAGATGGAGAAAGTAAGGTATTTGAAGACCAAGTTGCACGCCTAAGGTCTCCCAGCTAGAGATTGCTGAGGGAACTTGGTATTCATCACCTTTGTACCACACGGCCTTGATTGCTGTTTCTGTTTAAGCCCCTAAAACTATGTCCTAGGCCTAGTTCTGCACCTACGTGCTGTGGGAAACATTGAGCAGGCCTCTTCTCTCGAATCTTAGTTTATCTTTTTACAAGAGATCAATGCCAGTATTTTTAATAGAGTGAGATTATTGGACTAGATGGTGTAGTTGAAATTATTCTCCAGGAAGACCTGGATGTGGACTTGGGTTCTGAATCCATGAAAAGGGGCCTAAGGAATGTTCTAGAACCCATGCTAATTTTGCTGGTTTTAGTTTAAGGATATCTGTGTCAAAGTGTACGATGCACATAGAGACCTAGAAATCATAGTGTGCTTCTCAGCACACCTGTGCAATCAGCTCTCCCCCAAGCTCCCTTGTGGTCCTTAACCCCCGTAGGTGCCCACTAACCAGCTTCTATCTGCCTTGATGAGCTTTGCCTGCGTAACGTTACCTTTATGAGGGCCATCCATGTTGTTGCGGTTAGTTTTCTCCGATTGCTCTATGCTCTGTTAATATATTGTTCTGTGTGCTGTTGAGTCAAAACTGACTCCTAGCTGACGCCCCAGTGGGTTTTCAGAGGCAGTTAATGGCACAGGAAGAGATTGCCCATCTTTCCCCTGTGGAGCAGACGGTGGATTCACACCACATACCTTTGGATTGCCAGGGCAACTCCTTACCACTAGGCCACTAGAACTCCCTGTGTTAAATATTTGAGTGTGTCACTCATTTAAGTTTACGTATCCATCAAATGTAGGTAAACATTCCAGTGGTTTCTGCTGTCAAGGATAGCGCTACTGTGAACAAGATGTCCCGTGCCTTTGGTGAACACATACAGGTGTTTCTACCTGCTGTCTACTCAGGAGGGAACTCTGGTGGCCTATTAGTAAAGTATTGCACTGCCAACCAAAAGACAGGTGGTTCAAATTCACCAGTGGCTCTGAGGGAGAGAGATGGGCAATCTCCCATGTGATCCCGCCCTGTGAAGACGGGCGACTTGGTCCTGACCCTACAGCAGTGAGAGAAAGAGAGACAGACCCTCAGAAGCAGAGTCAGCTGCTGAAGCCTTTTCCAGAAAGCTGTACTGATTTACACTCCCACAGCCGGGCATGGATGAGTGGGAATCCCAGTTGCTGCACATTTTCACCAGCGTTTGGTGACGGTCTATTTTTATGTTAGCTATTTTGGTAAGTGTATAAAAGTACCAAGCATAATGTGATTTTCATTTGCATTTCTCTGGTGATCAAGCAAATTGACCACCCTTTTATCTTTATCAACTATTTGGAAATCCTCTTTTGGGAAGTCGCTACTAAAATCTTTTTCTAGAAAAAAAAATAGGTGTGTATGGCTTTCTGTGATTGACTTTTGAGTTGTTTCCGCAATTTGGACACAGGCCTTGGTTGAATGTGTGCACTGTCTTACTGCTTTCAATGGTATCTTGTACTGAAAAGATTTCTTTTTCCATTTACTTAAGTCCAGTTTATCGGTTGTTTCCTCCCTCTTTATGATTTCTGCTTTTTTAATTTAATGATTTTATGAACACACTCAAGTCATGAAGATATTCTCCTACTTAACTTTCTTAAAACTTAATTATTTTTGCCTTTTAAATTAGACCTGGAATGAATTTTTGTGTATTGTGCAAGGTTAGGGTCAGAATACATTCTTCCGTATGAATATGTAGTTACACAGCACAGTTATGAAAGCATTCTTGTCCCCTTCTCCCAGGAGCCCTGGTAGCACTATAGAGAAGCATTGGACTGCCAACCCAAAGGTTGGTTGTTCAAACCCACCAGTCCTCTGCAGAAGAAAGATGAGACAATTAAAAAAACACAAAACATTTGTGGCTTCAGAAGACATTTGGGACAGCTCTGTTGTCCTAAATGATGAAGTTAGAATTGCCTTGATAGCAGTGGGTTTTATTTGGTTTTTCTCCCTTCCCTGCTGTCTTACCCTTAACCTAAATGAAATCTCCATCAAATGTGTGTGTTCTGAGCATCCTACTAGCCGTTGTTTGTCCTTGCTCTAGTTCCACATTGTCTGAAATACCATCGTTTTATTATGTGGAGGGTCAGCTGTGAGTCAGTTCCAGCTCGACAGCAGTGAGTTGAGGTGAATAGTTTGGTAGACTAAATCCTCCAGCTGTCTTGTTCTTCTATGTTGCCTTAACTCTTCTTGACCCATTAAATCCCCATGTTGTTGTTGTTGTTGTTATGTGCCATCGAGCCACTCGCGACTCATAGCGACCCTATGTACAACAGCCCTAAACTCTGCTCTGTCCTGTACCAATCACACTGTCTCTGACACTCCCATCCTGATTGCCCCAGTCACTGAATCAATCCACCTCATAGACGGCCTTCCCCTCTTGAGCCATCCCTCCACACTCCCAAGCATGATGTCCCTCTCCAAGGACCAGTCTCTCCTTACAACATGTCCAAAGTATGTTAGATGGAACCTCAGAATCCTTGCCTCCAAGGAGCAGCCCGGTTTGACCCTTTCCAGGGCTAATCTGTTTGTTTTCCTAGCAGTCCATGGTATTCTCAATACTCTTCTCCAGTACCACAGCTCAAAGGCATCAGTTCTCCTTCTATCCTCCTTAGTCATTGTCCAACTCTCTGATGCATAACAAGTGATAGCAAAGACCATGTCCTGTATCAGACGCACCTTAGTCTCCAGAGAGACACCATTGCTCTTCAGTACTTTGGAGAGGTCCCTAACAGCAGACTTTCCCATGGCAATACGTTCTTTTTATTTTCTGGCTACTGGTGCCAAGAGTGTTGACTGTGGAGCCAAGTCGACTAAAGTTGTTAACAATCTCAATCTCTTCACCATCCATCCTGATGCTGCCAATTGGTCCAGTGGTGAGAATCTTTGTCTTCTTGACATTGAGCCTCAGTCCATATTGAAGGCTACAGTCCTTGACCCTCTGCAGCAAGTGCTTCAGGTCCTCCTCAGTTTCAGCAAACAGGGTTGTGTCATCTGCATAACGCAGATTGTAAATCCCCATATGCTTTTAAAAAATTTATTGCTTTGAGAGAAAGGAAGAAGCTCATATAAGTCCACATAAAAGCTCCACTTCGTGCTGGCTCGTGTGTAACAGAAGGGACTGCCCCATTCTCTGTCGTCTTCATGGACTCTGGTATGACGGAGTCCACTTTCTTGGCGATTATGCCAGTCCTCTCATTGAGGATTGCCCTTGTTTTCGCTGATCATTATTTTGACCATCTCACTAATCACTACTTGGCCAGTGGTTTAGTGCGTTGCACTCCTAAATGAAAAGTTGAATGGAAATCCATTAGCTGCTCTGTGAGAGAAAGAGGGACAGTCCTCTCTCATCAAGATCTCTCACCTTGGAAATCCAATGGAGGGCCCCTGTGAATTGAGATTGACTTGATGGCTGTGGGGTTTGGGTATTTGGATTTCTGCTTTCCCAGCCATAATGGCCTTTCTACTGACTCGTCTTTCTTGATGACATGTCCAATGTTAGTGAGTCAGTGTCTTTTCTCCTTGGCATCTAAGGAACATTCTGACTGTGTCTTAGAAGAAAGACTGAAAGAAATAGAGTAAGGAGCGAAAAAGTCTGTCTTTTCCCTACATCATCCCCCATTTTCTTTTCCTGGAGGCCCTCATCCTTCCAGAAATATCTATATATAGACAGGCCTGTCCCCACCCTTTGTCTCCGAGAGAAAGGCATACTGTACACGTTGTTCAGTACCTCATTTCTTTCCTCTTAATATATCTCCCAGCCCGCGTTATTTTAGTCGTTGCATGGGATCCGTTTATGACATTGATAATCTTTTTTAACCTGTCCTGGATTAGGTTGTTTCTAGTCTTTTCTCCTGCTGCAAGCAGTGCTGCCGCGACTCTGAGACCTCCCGGTATACAGCCTTTGTGGAATGAAGTTTTAGATTTGGACATCCCTGCTGTCCGGCTGCTTTGAAGAACTTGGAAAACCCTGGATTAGAAGAGGCTCTCTGGGGACACCTGACACCTCTATTCTGACAATCTGGCCTCCAAGTAGAGTCCTAGATCCTTGTCTTCTGACCTTGAATCCTGCCCAAGGGCTGTAGACTGTGTTTCTGCCTCTGTAAGATCAGAGCCTTGAGCCTTGAGCCCAAATCCACCATCACAATTCCTTAGTCTTAAATCTGGAGAACAGCTTGTCAGTTGGGACAGAACAAGAGTGTGGGTGTACCTGAGGCTAGGTTCCCTTCCCACCTGGCCTTGTCCTGACACTTTAGCTCCTAGAGCGTTAGTTTCCTTCTCTGTCATCCCAAGGGCGGGCCTAGAACCTTCCAGCGCGCACACTAGGGTTCTGTCTCTAGAGTATGACTCTCCAGATTTGGGACCTGCTGTGACCCCCCACTTCTGTTTCTGGCTCCCCCCTTTCCCACTCGCTGGTTCTGTCCACTTGAGCTCAGCCCAGCTCTGGAGAGTAGCTTTGGCGTCAGATAAACTTGGTCCACCTCAGCCACTTACTGTTTAACTTCTTTGGACTTCTGTATCCTCATCTCGAAAGTGGAGGTAATAATACCGACCTCCCACGCTGACAGAATAGCTGTCACACAGCAAACCCACAAGAAATGCTCGCTGATGGGGCTATTATTAGTATTATCTCATATTCCCATTCCTAGTTCCACAGTTTTGGATTTGGAAAGGCAGCTTGTTAGCAAGAGAAAACACTGGCTTTCCCCTATGCTGTTGTCCTTCAACTGGGCGATTTGTAGGGTCCTTGAGGCCAAAGCCTGACCTCATAGTGGGAGGGTCTCTCCTTTATCTATCACTGTGTAACAGTTTATTCTTTCTCACAAACCTACTGTTGATTGAAGAGTTCTTTATTGGTCATGCCTATACTCGCCAATGCTCGTAGCCTGGCAGGACGGGAGGTTTAAAATGGTGTTGATGCTGGCAGTTGGTTGAGTTGCCTCAGTCCATGCATCCTCTAGGAGGTCAGCCTGGGCCCATGGAAGATCAGCCTGGGCTGGAAGGTCAGTCTGGGCCCCTGGGAGGTCAGCCTAGGCTTCCCCAATCTCTGAGAAGAGTTCAAGAGGACAAAAATAGAAGCCACTTTGGAAGATTCTAGCAGGGACATGTGTCCACTCATGTACCCTTGACCAAGGTGGGCCCTCCTGTCAAAGGAGGTCATCCTATCCAACTGAGAAGCTTTGATACAACAATTATAGCTTGCATTGCTATTTGGCATTTTTTTATTATTATTATTTTGTGTGCGTGTACCGTCAAATCAGATCTGACTGGTACAGGAGGATATTGCACCTCCTTCTCCGGCAGAGCATCTGGTGGATTCGAACCATGTTCCTCTGGGATTGCAGTGCAGTTTCTTGCCACTAGGCCACCAGAGCTCCCCTCCAACTGAGAAGCTTTGGAAGGGACACTTGGCCAGCCAGATCAGTGCAAAGAACCCTGGCCCTCATGTTGCAGCCAGACCACCCGCCCATTCACAAACTACGTTTAAGGCTTGGGCTTGGGAATCTGCACACAGAGCTTTATAATTACTTCCCCCCACAAAAAAACCCAAAACTGGATCAGATCCAAAGGGTGGGGGAGTCAAATCCACCTCTTGATGGGAAGCCCTGGAAAATACTGAGGCCAGATCTCTTCACACTGCCCCACCTGGGCCAGTACGTACTTACTTACAAATCAGATCTGTTACTGCTGAGCTGATTGTGATTCGAGGAGGCACCCCTGTGACAGAGCAGAGCTGTTCCGTGGACTTTGTGGGCCCTAATCTTTACGGAAGGGGAACTCTGGTAAGGAATTGTGTGTCACCCCAAAGGCACGTGGTTCAAATCTGCCAGCTGCTCCATGGGAGAAAGATGGACTTTCAACTCCTGTGCTATTTCCTGCCTCTGAAAAACCCACTGGAGTGTCAGCCATGAGTTGGTCTCAACTCAGTGCACAGCTACAACAATCTTTATGGGAGCAGACTGCCAGGCCTTTATTCCAGGGTGCTGCTGGGTGAGCTAGTAGTCAATAGCATGCCGTTGTTGCCGCCCAGCGTCTGCCCATCACAGAGCTCACTCAGTTAAGTGCAGAATGAATCCAAGATCTCCCTCTGGAATGCGACCTCTGCGGCCCATGTGAGGTCACAGTGACCTCTGTGAGCCTCAGGTCCCATATTGTGAAGATTGAAGTGTTATCACTGGGAGAGCACACACGTAGATCAGAGTCCGGGTCTCAGCGGTGCTCGGGTCACATCTGTTGCAGCGATGAGTGGTATCAAAGCTCTGCTCCCCCACTTCTGCAGGGCTGTGTACTGAGTACTTCTGTTCATTAATCTAAACAGAAACAAAGGTCCACTTAGACAGCATGCCACGTTACATTTACCTTCTTTCACCATCATCTTCACGGGCCTCTCGCACTTGAACATCCTCTGCATTGGCGTTTGCTTGGCACAAAGGGCTCAGCCTAGTTTGCTCAGAAATAGATACCAACATAGCAAGCAGTGTGCTGGAGACCAGAGGCTGCAAACTGGCCAACGTGTTTGGCCTGCAGAGCATTACAAAAAATATATTAATACTGGAGTTTGGATTAGTAGCTAACATTTATAATCAGGAGATTTTATAAAACAATCGAGGTTTCCAAATTCCCTTCAAATCGGACCATCTGGGATCCCAGGCCTGCTTCCCTGGTGGCAGCTCTTGGCTGGAGCTACATCAGAATGGAGGAGCCTTTCTTTGGTCTTTGTCAGATGGCTGGCCTTGACTCATGAAGCCAAGTCGCTATCAGTCGTGTTAAAAAAAAATCCCCGAAAACAAAACACTGAGGGAAATAAAGTCAAGCAGAACAGAGAACGTTCGAGTGTGTTGCTCGGTTACTGAGAGTAATGCCTTTGGGGCAGTAATTCTAGGTAAGTGCATCTGTGCACGGGTGTGTGTGATTCAGGCTGCAAAATAAAACCTGTCTCTCACCGGGGGTTCTAGTCAATACTGCATAGCAAGGTCTCCCCAGTCGGCCTCCCTCCTCAGTCACTGCCTCGCTTGGCGGTACATGAGCGGGATACTAATGAGCGTCAGGTTAGCAGGAGCTGAAGATCACACGTGTGCTCCGGGAGGCCGGTGGCGCACAGGCCCCGGCTTCCCACTCTGCGCTCAGCTCTGCACGCTGGCAGGTGAGGAGGGTGCGGCGAAGCCATCATCCTCCCTTCCAGCAGCTTCTGACCTGGCTGCCCCGGCCCCACATGCCCAGTCTTTGACCCCGTCCTCTGCCCTCACCCCGCAGGAGAACCCGTACGTCATGCGCCGGCCCAACTTCCAGGCCCTGTCGGGGAACGAGCGCTTCGAGGGCTTCTGCGTGGACATGCTGCGGGAGCTGGCCGAGCTGCTGCGCTTCCGCTACCGCCTGCGGCTGGTGGAGGACGGGCTGTACGGGGCACCCGAACCCAACGGTTCCTGGACGGGCATGGTTGGCGAGCTCATCAACCGGGTACGGCTGGGCCGGGATCAGAGGGGGTCACAGAGCACGTGGTGAAGGTGGGCGACCAGCCAGTCCAGTCTCAGGATGGACTGGGCTCTGAGCAAAAGGACAACAGGCCACTGAGGATGTATCCCGCTAACGGTGCTGATGGTGTGCCGTGTGCCTCGGCCTGGCATGTGCCGTGGGTGTGTCAGAGCTGCCACACTATCCCCTCACGCTACCTGGTCCAGTGACTGGTGTATAGTGCTCAAAGGTCTCTTGAGTGCATAAGAGACTTGGACCTTGTTTGAAGTGGGGTAGGGTGGGGCTGACTTCCTGCAGGAGGCAAGGCAGGGGTGAGGAGCCCAGGGCCGCTCAGCCACTGGGGAGGGTGCAAACACGGGTCACACGGTGCTGGGAGGTCACTGCAGCCTGTTACAGTTAAGTTGATTTCACCTCATTGTGACCCTGGAGGATGGGGTAAAACTTCCCTGTAGTGTTTCAAAGCCCCTGGTGGTGCAGTGGTTAAGTACTCAACTGCTAACTAAAAGATTGGCAGTTGGAACCCGAAAGCCCCTGTGCAGTGTGGCAGTCTGCTTCTGTGAGCAGGTGCAGCCTAGGAAAGCCAAGGCAGTGCTTCTCCTCTGGCCTGCAGCGTGGCCGTGACTCTGAATTGACTTAATAGTTATGGGTGAGTGGGGGTTTCATCTGTGAGGCAGCAGATCGCCAGATCTTTCCAGCTGTAGAGTAAGTTGGTGGCTTGAACCACCAACTGTGCAGTTAACAGCTGAGCACTTAAACCTATACCACCAGTGCCCTTCTGTTCTCTCACATAACACGTACTTCTTGGGCACCTACCATGTGTGGGATATAGTGGTGTCCTTTAGTGGTGGTATTATGTGCAGTCACGTCCCCTGTGACCTGTAGTGACCCAGTACGCACAACAGCTTTGAAGCCTGCCCTGTCCTGAGCCAGTCTCACTGACTCTGACACACTTCCCGCATTGCCCCAGTTACTACTGTATCAATCCATCTCAGCCCCAGCCGGGGTCTTCCTCTCCTGCACTGTCCCTCCACCTTTCTGAGCATGATATCCTTCTCCAAGGACCAGTCCCCTGGCCACATGCCCAAAGTATGTGAGATGGAGCCTTAAAATCCTAGCCTCCCAAGGAGAAACTTGGATTCAGCCTCTCCAAGATAGACCTGTTTGTTTCTTGGCAGCCCATGGTATGTTTAAGACTCTTCTCCAGCACCACAACTCAAGGGCATCAGTTCTTCTTCTGTCATCCTTAGTCATTATCCAACTCTCTGATGCATAGCATGTAATTGCAAAGACCATGGCCTGGATCAGGTGCACCTTAGTCTCTAGACTGACATCTTTGCTTCTCAGTACTCTGGAGAGGTCCCTGACAGCAGATTCACCTAATGTAATTCATCCCCTTAGGATGAAGAAAAGCAGATGATTATAACACAGAATACTCCAGGCTATGATGGGGGACTCAGAGGAGGGACAGCAGGGAGGGCTTCGTAGGAAAGGGGACACCCAAACTGATTCCTAGGAGGGTGAAGGATGGACACTAGGTGGAGAGACTGCAGTCTGAGCAGCAAAGAACATTTACAAAAATGTGAGAGTGGAATCTTCTAGAAGAACCAGCTGGGCTCCGCGTGAGGCAAGGAACTACGGAGAGGCAGGAAGGTGTGAGCTGAGTGAGTGAAGTGGTGGACAGGGCCGCAGGGGAAAGGATATTTTGGGGTCATCAGAGGACACTGGGCCAGTCATTTCTCCTTCATGAGCCTCAATTCCCCTGACCATAAGGGGTGTTGCTAATGGTTAATCTTGGCATTTGGGGACTGTGCAGTGAAAGGTTGGAAGATTGGGTTCACCCAGGGGCACCTCAGAAGAAAGGCCTGGCTGTCACTCAGAAAAACCAGTCTCTGGAGCTCAGGTCCACCCAGGCACAATGGGGTCACCGTGAGCCAGGGTGGACTCAATGGGTCTGTAGTGATAGTGGCAGAGAATGAGGCCAAGTAGCCAGCACATTATTGCTTGTCAAAGAGTAGAGGTCACATATGCAGATCTACAGAGAAACTGAGTGGGCCCATGCCCCAAGGCAGGACTTGCTGTGGGAGACAGGCCCCAGGTTGTACCCCACACAAGGCAGGTGTGTAGAGCTGTGGACCATGGCCAGGAGCACTCAGGGCAGCTTTGAGCTTGAACTTGCCTGAGCATCCTGGAATTCTCACCCCCTAGTATTCACTGCCTCCAAGCCTGTGAATGTCACCACGGTAGACTCAAGAAGACCGCCGTGCTTGACAAGGACATTTCTCCCTTAGGGCACCAATTTTCAAAAGTGATTTTTGATGACAGAACCTTTTTTCCCCAATTGAAATCCACCTCAGAACCTGAGACAAAGATAGAACAGCTTTGGTACAGGCAGGGCAAGGGGTCCCCCGAGTCCTGGCTGCCTGGTCTCCCCCACTTCACCCCATGGGCAGGCCCTGAGGCTCTGCCCCAGAAGGCCACCTGCTGGTTTGAAAGCATCTGCCCTGGGGTAGGTTGTAAGGACCTGATACCCAAAGAGGCCCATGATGAGACAAGAGGAGAAAAGGACCGGAGCTGGTGGCCCGCCATCACCTCACCGACTGTCCCCTGGGGCCTCTTTTCCTTAGTCACAGGAACTCAGAAAGGTTTCTTCATAAAAACAGCAATGAAAAAGGTCCCACTGTCATTGAGCCAATTCCTACTCAACGTGACCTCGTAGGACCGGGTAGACCCGCTCTGTAGGATTTCCGAGGCTGTAAACCTTACAGAAGTGGACTCCTGTGTCTTTCTTCCATAGAGCTCCTGGCATGTTCGAACTCCTCACCCTTCAGCTAATAGCTGAGCTTTTTACCAAATCCTTGAAAAGGGAAACACAAAAGCAGACCCATTGCCATCAACTCTGTTCCCCCTCACAGCGAACCCCCGCTGGGTTCCCGAGGAGGTGATCTCTGCGGGAGATGCACTTTCTCCCGTACAGCTACTGATAGATTTGAGCTGTGGACCTTTCAGTTAGCAGCCAAACGTGCTGCCAGGGCTCCAAATAAGCACGCTGCAGTGGAGGAGCGAAGAATCCTGGGGACGGGCTGAGTGCTTGGTGGCTAACTGAAAAATTGATGATTTGAACCCACCGCTTCTCTGCAGAAGACAGACGTGGCAGTCTGAATCCCTAATGACCACAGCCTGGAGACTGTAGGTCAGGTTCACTGTAGGGTTTCTGGGGAGCTAGGCTGCTGTCCCAAATGCATGCGGTTATTTAGGCAAGGACAGTCCTAAATTAGGCAGTCCCCTCCCGCGCAATTAAACCACCTCTGAAAACCCTCTGGAAGGTCAGCTGTGAGTCGGTCTGACTCCGTGGCAAACAACAATAGGTTCCTGTTCGCCAGAATCTACTTGACAAGAACAGATTGGTGTGGGCTTTCTAGGGGAGGCCACTGTGAACTCAACTGCACCAAGTCACCCAGGAAGGGAAGGGACTGTGTCGCACAGGCTTTCCTTTTAGCGGCATGGCTTTGGGCAGGAGTCTTCCCTCCCCATGGAGCCAGGGCCCCACCAGGAGCCTTGGGGACCTGTTGCTGGTCACTGTGATGCTGGTCTTGCCCAGTTTCTGTTGGAATCTTGGCTCTGCCTCTCACTAGCTAAATGACCCTGAACAAATTGTTTCAATTTTCAGCAATATTGTTTCCTCAACTACAGCACAAAGGGTCAGAAGTTCTGGTGGCACAGTGGGTTGAGTTCTGGACCGCTAACTGAAAAGTCCATCGGCTGGCCCACAGGGGCGAGAGGAGGCCATCTCCTCTGTTAGGATTCACACCCTTGGAAACCCACTGGAGGGTCGCCGTGAGCAGTTCAGTGGCTTAGATCCACGTGTGCAAAGGGTTGATGCATTCAGTTGCTAACGGAAAAGTGGAAGGTTCAAGTCCACCCAGAGGCACCTTAGAGGAAACATTTGGCATTTTACTTCTGAAAAATCAGCCATTGAAAGTGCTGTGGGGCACAGTTCTGCTCAGATATACACGGCATCACCTTGCTCAAAACTCAGTCTTGTTTCCACCAGGTAGGAACTGAGCCCTAGCTGACTCTCTGCTGAGTTTCTTCTTCTCATCGAGCTGCTCGTGAATTGGAACTGCCAGAGACATGGCCTGTGGGTTAGCCCCACATCTCCCTATAGACAGTGTTAGAATCAACTCCACCCAAACTAGTGGCTGGCTTAGTACATTTTGTTGCAACTCATAGCGACCCGGTGTATAACATCTCTGAACCCTGCTCTATCCTGAGCCAAGCTCATTGTCTGTGGCACACCTACCACCATTACCCCAGTCACTGAGTCAGTCCATCTCATCCAGGGTCTTCCTCTCCTGCACTGTCCCTCCAGTCTTCCAAGCATGATGTCCTTTTCCAAGGCCTGGTCCCACCTTGTAACATGTCTTAAGTATGTCAGACGGAGCTTCAGAATCCTTGTCTCCAAGGAGCAGCTTGGTTTAACCCTCTCCAGGGCGAACCTGTTTGTTCTCCTAGCAGTCCATGGTATATTCAATACTCTTCTCCAGCACCACAGCCCAAAGGCATCAATTCTTCTGTCATCCTTAGCCATTGTCCAGCTTTTTGATGCATAGCAAGCAATTGCGAAGACCTGGATCAGCTACACCTTAGTCTCCAGACTGACATTATAAACATGAAACGAGGGAATCCATATAAAGGCATATTCTCCAGCTTGACGTGTAGTGCATGTTATATTCCTGTGCTATATTTATTATTATTTCTGTTCACATTCATCTATCCTCTGTCTCCTGCTAGTTATGGAGCACCTATAGTATACCAGGTCCTGTGCCAGCCTCAGGGATTCACATTCATCTATTCTCTGTCTCCTGCTAGTTATGGAGCACCTACAGTATACCAGGTCCTGTGCCAGCCTCAGGGGATCTAGTGGTCAACAACTCGGACGTCGTCTTGGTTTTACTGAGTCAGAGACTTTAGGTGACATCATATCATGGGTCACCTCTGAAAGGTTGCAAGCTGGTCAATTGAGGACAGTGAAGCAGGCAAGGTGGTGGCAGGTCAGTGAAGAGAGCTGGCAGGTCTGGGTGTCAGGGCAGCAGAGATGACAGCAAGGGTGTGGATGGAGAGCTCCAGAGCTTAGTGACTGGCTGGAGTGGGGGATGCAGGAGAGGACTGTTCTCCCGTTTGGTGTGGGCAGCTGGGTGATGGCGGTGACATTTAGGAAGAGAACAGTGGGGGAGGAGCAGGCTGGGAGCATACACGGGGAGGGGTGGGGCTGGGCCTGGCTGAGTGTGAGCAACCCCGGCTGCTGATCTTAGCACAGTCCTGCCACCAGCACCACCAGCGCTTGTTGGATTCACACAGCGTACCAAGCACTAACCAGGTGTCATGTTGCTTTAAGTCTCGTAACACGCCTTCATGGCTCAACATGCTGTGAAGGGAAATCAAGGCACTGGCCCCTCTGCACACACAGACTCACATAGACACATGGAGCTGTGGCCCAGGCTCCGCTCAGTCCAGGTTACTCATGATAATTCCCGCCCCCTTTCGTTGAGTGCTCTCTGTGCCGGGTGTTGGTCTAGGCTTTGAGAGCCTGTATTAACCTGAGGAGCCTTGGTGATGCAGGTCAGAGCTCAGCTGCTGACTGAAAGCAAAGGTTGGTGGTTCAAATCCATCCAGTAGCTCCACAGGAAATAAAAGACAAATTACAGGCTGAGAAACTCTGTTGTTAGTGTGTTTAGTCAGAATCGACCCCTAGCTGACCCTCCAGTGGGTTTTTAGAGGTCGTAAATCGCACAGGAGGAGATTGCTCATATTTCTCCTGCAAAACAGTTGGTGGATTTGAACTGCATATCTTTGGATTGGCACCACAGATCCTTACCTCCAAGCCAGCAAGTCTCATCTATCGCGGTCTCTATATGAGTGACAGTGAACTCAGCACTCAACAGCAACATTAATTTTTGAGGTCTCTCAGCCACCTAATGAGAGAGGCTCTGGAACCAGCCCCATTTTCTGAAATGGACACTGGGACACTGAGGAAGATGCCACTGCCAGACCACACCGCTGGTGCAGGGCAGAGCCAGGGCTGACACCCAGCAGACTGGCCCTGGAGCTGGCGAGCTTTCCACATGGAAGGCACCGAGAGGGAGGTAAAGCCATCTCAGGAGGGGAGATGGAGGTTCAGAGATGAAGGGTCTTTCCAGGGTTAGAGGGTTTTTAGAATGAAGTGATGGGCCTCCATCTAAGAGTGTGAGGAGAGCTTCAGAATCAGATAGCCCTGGTTTGAATTCACACTTGGTCCTCACTAGCTGTGTGTGCCATCGAGTTGGACTGGCCTATGGGCCTGCTGACCCTCCAGCAGGTTTTCAGAGGCAGTAAATCACCCTGGAGGAGATTGTCCATCCTTCTCTCATGGATTCAAACCACATTTCTTCCAAGTTTTAGTGTCCCCTAAAATGGGGAGTAATGTCACTTAGCTTAGAGGGACAGATGAGAAAGCAAGAGTGTGCCCAGGACACAGAGGTCTGTGACATCCTCGGCCTCGGCAGGAACCTACAAGGAATCCTTGTAGCTCTTCACCTCCTGCAGAGGGCCCAGCTGGGGTAACCAAGAAAACCAAATCAGTCAATTCCAGCTCATGGTGACCTTGAGTGTGTCAGGGTAGAGAATCTTCAATGACTGCTATTTTTGAAGTAGATTGCCAGGAGTTTCTTCGGACGTGCCTTTGAGTAGACTTGAACCTCTGGCCTTTCAATTTGTAGCTGAGTGCTTAACCATTTTGTTCCACCCACAGGTTCAAAAAAAAAAAAGAATGTTGAAAGGAAAAATACACTTCTGCCAGGTGTTATGTAGAAATGTCACCCCTGAGTTGCTCTACTGTTAATTGTGTATTATTGAGTGAGAACTGACCCACTAGTGGGCTTTCAGAGGTGGTAAATCTCATGAGAGGAGTCTGCCCATTTTCCTCCTGCAGAGTAGCTGGTGGATTCAAACCGTGTTACTCTGGGTTGGCAGAGCAATTCCTTAGCACTAAACCACAGAGCTCCCTTTCTGTCCGATGGAAGGCGAACAGAACACAGCACACAGGTGCACACGTATTAGAGCAGTTTTCCTTCCATGATCACATAATAGCTGGCTGGGTCCTGCTCTCGGGAACAGCCCTGGTTTGGTCCCCTCTCCTGGGGTTGCAGCAAGTTCCCTAGATTGGCATTTCAAAAACTGTGTAGGATTTGTTTTCCAAAAGTGCTCATTTTCACTCATTTTGGCACCACAGATAAAGAGCAGAAAGGGAGTATTGTTCCACAGTGCTTCTGTTTATGCTTGTCAGAAATATATTTTGTACATCGAATTTAGCCCCCTTGGAGTATGTGCTTTTATTAGCCTTCGTTCTTTACCAGGACAAGTCTTCACCCTTTTTAAAAAATTGTGGTCTGAGTGAAAGCTAATTAGTTTTCCATTTGATGATTTATGTAAATTTTGTTCTGTAGCATTAGTTGTAGGCCCCTCAGTGTAACAGCACTCTTACCACTTCGTCTTTGGGTCCCCATTTCCGTCTGTCCTCCTTTCTATCCCTTCCTGCTTCCTGGGCTTTGTTATGGGGCAAACGCGGCCCTTCTGGTCTTGTATGGCATTTTGTTCTGGGGAGTAAGCTCATTTTTTACGCCTTTCTGTTTGGCTGCAAGATGATCCCCTGAACACATGTGTTCGGTTTCAAGTTTGAAGGTCATCCGAGGTCATGATCACAAAGGCTCTACCAGTCTCTGTCAGACCAAGTCAGTTTGGTCTTCTCTGTGATTTTGAATTGTGGTCTGTATTTTCCTCTCCATTCGTCCAGGACCTTCTGTGATCCCTATCAGAGCAATCTATGGTGATAGTGGGGCACCATCTAGTTCTTCTGGTCTCAGGGTAGTGGCAATGGCTATGCTTTACATGGTCCATTGAGCCTTTGGACTAATTAGTCCTATGAATTTTTAATATTCTTCACTCTTCTTTCCTCCAGATGGAGAGAACACAATGTTGTTGTTATGTGTCGTTGAGTCAACTGTGGCTACCACCCTATGTATAGTAGCTCTATCCCTCCCCTATCCTGCACCAATCTCATTGTCTCCGAGACTCCTTCCCTCATTGCCCCAGTTACTGTGTCAATTCATCTCATCCAGGGTCTTCCTCTCCTTCATTGTCTCTCCACTCTTCCAAGCATGATGCCCAGAGTACATGAGACAGAGCTTCAAAATCTTTGCCTTCAAAGAGCAACTTGGTATCACCCTCTCCAGGACAAACCTGTTTGTTCTCTTGTGGTCCATGGTATGTTCAGTACTCTTCAGCACCAAAACTCAAAGGCATCAAGGATTCATTGTTCAGCTCTCTGATGCATAGCAAGTAATTATGAAGACTATAGTCCGGATAAGGTGCACCTTAGTCTCTAGACTGACATTGTCGCTCTTTAGCACTTGAGAGAGGACCCTGACAATAGTTTCCCTGATGAAATTTGTATTTTAATTCCCTGACTTCTGATGCCAAGAGTGCTGATTGTGGAATTGAACAAGCTGAAATTATTAACAATCTTAATCTCTTCCCCATCTGTCACTGGCACAGTGGTGAAAATCTTTGTGGGTTTTTTTGTATGGGGTTGGTTTTTTTTTTGTATGTGTGTGGTTTTGTTTTGTTTTTTATATATTGAGCTTCAGTCCATATTAGAGACTGTAGTCCTTGATCTTCTGCAGCAAATGCCTCAGGTCCTACTCATTTTCAGCAAGCAAAGTTGTGTTATCTGCATAATGTAGGTTGTTGATGAGACTTTGTCCAATCCTGATGCCACAGTCTTCCTCATGAAGTCCAACCTCCCAAATGACCTATTCCACATATAGATTGAAAAGTATGGAGATAGGATGCATCCCTCATGTACTCCTTTCTTGATTTTGAACCCTGCAGTGTTTCCTTGCTCTGTTTTGGCAACTGCTTCCTGGTCTAAGTCAAGATTTCACATGAGCACAGTCAAGTGTTCTGGGATTCCTATTCTTCTCAATGTTAGCTACAATTTATTGTGATTCCACAAAGTCAAATGCCTTTAGACAATGAAACACAAATATACATTCCTCTGGTACTCCCTGATTTCAGTTAGTTTGGTGGGAAGAGGAAAGGTGAGGGAACAGAGCGGGATGCTGCTGGAAGTGGGGCAGGAGGATGGGACCATGACACGTGTGCAGAAAGGAGCAGGGGGACCAACCCCGAGGCTGTTAGCTGTGGAGTGGGGAAGGACTTTCCATTTGCTCTTCTGAGTAAAATACTTGTCTGACAGATACTGTTCTAAAGCTGAGCATCCAAATTAAGACAGACTAAGAATAAGGTTTGACCATCCACTTCTTAAATAAAAGGCCTTCAAAAATCCTAGGAACAATAGAACGCACTTAGATTAGACTAGCCGATAGAGCACTGGAGGCTGAGCCGTCATACTGGGAAACACAAAGGAGGAGGAACAGTTGGAAAAGACAGGAGTGACAGGAACATGGAATGTGAGGAGTATGAAAGGAGGGGGGAGCAGTAGTTATATCTTAAATGGCGCTTGTAGCTTTTAGGATTCCTGTGGCTCTCATCACAGTAGGATGTAGATCCTGGTCTTTTGTGAAGTAAGTTGTGTCAGTTAACATAGGGTCTGAAGCCTTAAACTCACTGATTCATTAAGTGTTTTCATACTCACCCCCTGTTGCTCCTCCTGTACACATGGGCATATTTGCAGCACAAACACAAAGGTAGACATATCCCTACCAGTTCAGGTTGACCGCCTGTGTATGTAGAATTTTGAATCTTGATCCTTAAAAGTTTACATTCTAGGCGAGCTCTGGTGGCCTAGTGGCAGGAAACTGCACTGCAATCCCAGAGGTGTGCGGTTCAAATCCACCAGATGCCCTGTTGAAGAAGGAGGAACAATCGCCTCCTGTTCCAGTCAGATCCGATTTGACGGTACACACATTTAAAAAAAAAAAGTATACATTCTATTGGAAGTGATTCTAATAATAAAATGGTATTCACCCTCAGTGTAATCCCTCTGTACAAAAATAGTATGCATATGTATATACAGGGAGATGGTAAGGATTTCTCTAAGCCATTAAGTTTTTCATAGCAATTTTTAAAATTCCCTTCATTTCCTCTGGTTATAGATGTAATACAAAGTGACACAAAGTCAGATAGTACAGGCAGGACATTGGACATCAAGCCCTTTAGAGTCACATGGCTCAGAGATGACCACTGTGATGTGTGAGGCAACTTTCTCCAATGCATTTTCTGTAAGTTATTTTCTATATATGGGAACTCTGGTGACCTAGTGATAAAGAGATATGCTGCCAACCCCAAGGCCTCTGGTTCAAATCTGCCACCTGTCTTGAGAAAGAAAGATCGGAAGTCTTCCGCATAATTTACAGCCTCTGAAAACCTGCCGAAGACTCAGCTGTGACTTTGTTCATGCAAAAATAACATCTTGCTCTGTATAATCAAGTATTTCCCCTCCTGTGTACCGTGACCATCTTTCCTTCCTGGTATACATACATCTGCCTGATTTTTTAAACAGCTGCTGTTGTTACATGCTGTAAAGTCAGAAACAACTCACACCCGACCTTCCAGTGGGGTCTCAGATGCCATAAATTGCACAGGAAAAGATTGCATTTAGTTATTCATTTAAACCAAAACCCCAAACTCACTATCCTCAAGTTGATCCCAACTCTGCCCTCCATCATGTTTCTGAGGCTAGAAATCATTTTTTTAAATAACTTTTTATTGTATTATTTTTATGTGTACTGTCAAATCAGATCTGACTGGTACAGGAGGAGATTGCTCCTCCTTCTCCGGCAGAGCATCTGGTGGATTTGAACTGCGTACCTCTGGGATGGCAGTACAGCGTTTTGCCACTAGAGGCTAGAAATCTTAAGGGGAGCAAACAGCCACATTTTTCACCCTCTGAGTGGCTGGTGAGTTTGAACTGTTGTCTTTTTTATAAGCAGCGAAGCACTTAACCTACTGTGCCACCAGAGATTCAGTTATTCACTTACTCCAAAGATATTCATTGAGTGTCAACCGTGTGCCTGACTCTGTTCCAGTGGATGGAGCTGACAGTCTAGTTGGGGAAACTGAGAACACAAGCAGTAATGGCACAGTGGGTGGTAGCCAGCGTCGCGGACCGAAGCACAACAGGGTAGGGTGATGGACCCTAGTGCGCCTGGGTGCTGCCTTAGACAAGGAACTGCAGGAAGGCTTCTCTACCGACAGGCACCAGTGGAGTGGGCGCCGTTATAGTAGAAGGGTCTAAGCAGAAGCTCCTAGAACTCTTGTCTTTCCCTGGATAGCAAGTCTACACTCTTCAGTGAATTTACTGAGATTGGTGTCACCCCTGAAGGTACAGGGATATCACTGTAAGCCCCTCACCTGTCTGTCTGACCTGTTGGAGCAGAGAGGCCTGTGGTGCTTCACCAGGTCCATTGCTGTGTCCTTAGCATCCAGAACAGCACCCGCCCTCAAGACCCCCCGTGAGTGCTGGCTGGGTGGGCAGTGGGTCTGGAGAAGAGTGCCTTCCAGGGTGAGTGCCTGAGAGCAGTGTCCAGGCTATAAAGCGTAGCAGACCCTGGGAAAGAGTTTGAATTCTCTGAAAGAGAGGCCAATCCTCAAAGAGAGGGATTGACACAGTGACTGTGAGAATAGGCTCAAGCATATCGGAGATGACGAAGATGTCAGAGAATAGGGATAGGTCTGTTCATAGGATCTCATGTCAGCTAGACAGGACATAACAAGGACATTGGGAAACACTGGATCTTATTGCCAAAGAATGGTCTCTTTTTAAAGATGGAAGTGAAAATCACATAACGTAGTATAAATTTTGCACATTTGAAAATGCACAGCTCTTCCGTGGTAATTAGTACACTCATGATCCTCTACAACCACAACCTTTGTCTGGTTCCAAAGCATTTCCATCACCATGAAAGAAAACCTGGGCCCATTAAGCCGTCAGTTCTCATTCCCACACCCACAGCCCCTGACAACCACCAATTTGCTTTCTGTCCCCATGGAGTCACCTGGCCTGGATATTTCATATAATTGGAGTCATTCAGTATGTGATCTTTCATGCCTGACTTCTGTCACCTAGCATAAAGTTTTCAAGGATCATCCATGTCATAGCACTTAAGAATACTTCATTCCTGGGGAGCTCTGGTGGCCTAGTGGCAAGAAGCTGCACTGCAATCCCAGAGGTGCATGGTTCGAATTCACCAGATGCTCTGCCGGGAAAGGAGGGACAATCTCCTCCTGTACCAGTCAGATCTGATTTGACGGTACACAGACACACAAAATAATAAAATTAAAAAAAATTTTGGAAAAAAGAATACTTCATTCCTTTCTCTCTTTTTTTAGAACTTTTTGGTGAAAGAATATGCAGCAAAATAAGTTTCCCTTCAACAGGATCTACACTTAATATTTAGTGATGTTAGTTATATTCTTTAGTTTGTGTCCATGTTCTTGTTCTTTCTATTTTAGTTGTTCCGCTCTCATTAATTCTGTCTGCCCCTCAAACAACTCATCTATGCTTTAAAATTAATTCTTTTGGTCTCATATGGATAATTGGGGTGTTTTGTTGTTGTTGTTGTTTTAAATTTTTTAATTTCATTACTTTTGTGTATGTGTACCATCAAATCAGATCTGACTGGTACAGGAGGAGATTGCCCCTCCTTCTCCAGCAGAGCACCTGATGGATTCGAACCTTGAGCCTCTAGGATTGCAGTGCAGCTTCTTGCCACCAGACCACCAGAGCTCCCTAGGATAATTGTTTTTAAAGAGCACAGTTCTCAAGGGTAAAATGTATCACTTTTTTAGCTCACATGTATTTAGTTAATAGTCTTTTCAGGAAGTACTTTCCATTCAAGGCTTATCTCAGGATAATAAGGCAGGGGTTTCACCAGTGTCAGTGGATCCAGTAAGTCTAGATTCTTTGAGGATTGGTGATCCTGTTCTATCTCTCCCACATGCCCATGTTTTGAGTCAGGATTCATTTGTTCTAACCCTGATCAGCACATTTAGTAATGGTAGTTGGGCACTATCTACTTCTTCTGATCTCAGAGTAAGAGACTATATAGTTCATGGGAACAAATTGCCCTATATTCTACCTTTTTTCCTCTAATTCTTTGATTCATTATCCGTTGCTGTTGATGAGTAGACACCAATACTTAGATCTTAGATGACCACTCACAAGCTTTTAAATCCCCCAATATTACACACCATACCAGGTTATAGAACTTTAACTTTATGAACTGTGTTATGGCAGTTGATTAAATTGACTCACAAAGTATGACTCTAACACTTCAAACTAAGGAAACTAATCTTGTGAGGTGGTAACTTATGTCTAAGAAGTATTCTCATCTGTAGTCCCTATTTAGGGGGTCTGTGTGTGCTTGTGTATGTGTGAAATTTCTATAGATCCAACACAATGCACAGTCATTAAGTCAATTGCACTTATAGTAACCCTGTAGGGTGGTTCCTAGGGTTAAGTTCAGAGGCTTTACATCTTTTAGAACTTCCAGAAAGTCCTTCTAAAGGACTGCTGCATCTTTCTCCTGCAGAATGGCTAGCGGTGGGTTCAAACCAGTGATCTTTTGGCTGACATGGCACTTTAACCATCGTGCCGTCAAAGCTCTTATATAGAGAGAGGTGAATATGTGTGTTCCTGCTCTCCTGTGTCACTGAGTTACTGTCTCTCACAGTGGTCCTGGAGGACAGAACTACTTGAAGGGTTTCCTAGGCTGTCATCCTGAGAGGAATAGAGCACTAGATTTTCCTCCTACAGAAACTCCCAGGTAGTAGCCAAATGCTTACCCATTGCACCAGCAGAATGCATCTGTACTCATATCTGGATGTTTTAGTTGTTGTTACAAAATTATACATGTTTAGCTTACCAAAACCAAGGCAAATCAATGGCATGCAATTGTTTCTGACTCATAGATCCTCCATTGGATTTGAGAGATTGTGAATGTTTTCAGAAGGAAAGTACTCATCTTTCTTCCTGCGTGGCTGGTGAATTTGAACTGTTGATCTTTTGGCTAGCTTGCTTTGTCACTAGGGCTCATCGTAGCATTTAACAATTCATTCTTTTCCTTGTGGACAATTTAGTAATGTTGATTTTGTTAGTCAAACTGTAACTTCACCAACAGTCAGTAGTTACCATCTTTCCCATCACTATAAACAAGAAGAGATTCCCTGGGAGCTCTGGTGGCCTAGTGGCAAGGAGCTGCAACTACAATCCCAGAGGCGCACGGTTCGAATCCACCAGATGCTCTGCCAGGGAAGGAGGGACAATCTCCTCCTGTACTTGTCAGATCTGATTTGACGGTACACTCACACAAAAATAAAAAAATTAAAAAAAAAGAAGCGATTCCCTATGGTATGATAGTATGCCATTCCTTCTGATGGCTGAATAATTCTCCCTTATGTGGACGGTATGCTACCTAGATCCAACGTTCATCATTTAAGAATGATTATTGTTGCTCCTCTCTTGAGAAATAACTAGGTCAGCAAGAGTACAAACGGGATGGTCCCTTTAGGAGGCTGATGGAGGGTGTGGGTGGGAGGTGGCAGGGGCTTGGACTTGAGTGGCACCTTCATCAGAAATAAGAGCAGCTGTGGGAGAGGGGAGAGAGGAAGCAAAGATGGCGCCAAGTTTGGCTTAAACGGCCAAATAAACAGTTTCCACCAAGAGGAGGACACGAGGGGAGCAGCTTGATGGGGTTGGAAAGTGAGTTCTCTCTGGGCCTAGGACCCATCTGATGCCTGGCTGAAATCCAGTGGAGATGAACATATTTCATGGCGGGGCTGAAACAAGCCTTCCTTAGCTCATCCCCTACTTAGGGCCGTTGGATGGGTTTCCAGGTTTTTGCTAGTGTGGACGGTGCTCCCAGAGCCTGTCAATTTGCCTGCCTTCCCGAGGGATGAATTCCAAGAAGTGGAAGTGCTAGGTCACAGGGTGCAATTTTTCTTTATGCATATACTGCCAAATGGCTGTTCAAAAACGTTTCACCCATTTATATTCCCACCGGAAGTGCACGAGAATGTCAAATTTCCCATACTCTTGCCAACAGTGGATATTATCAGTCTTTTTAAAATATCTTTGCCAATCTCAAAGGCCAAAAAGAATAGCTTATTGTTTTAACCTAAACAGAACGTTGCATGGCTGCCTATTATTCCCCACATGGCTGTGCATTTTTATATTTGTTTCCTGGGTTCTTGGAGTTGTTTTTGCTATTATCATACAGAAATATCTCTATCGGAAACGCTTTGCCTGCGTTGCAGTTCATTTTCTTAGGATTATTCTCCAAATAGGGAGCTTTTAAGATTATTAGGAGCTCTAGTGGTTAGGGGTTGTTTGCCAAGCCAAAGGTAGGTGGTCTGAATTCACCAGCTGCTCTGAGGGAGAAGGATGGTCAGTCTCCTGTGTGATTTACAGACTCTGAAAACTCACTGGAGGGTCAGCTATGAATCAGTTACAACTCACTGTATTTGCTGAACTGTTTTTCAGAAAGACTGTACAGTTTTGATGGGCTTTTTGATGTTTAGACAACTCTGTTATTTTCGCAGATGCGCAGTCATGCTTTGACTGATGGGCTGTAGTGGGGGCTCATGTGGCCGGGTGGTGGATGGAGCCTTAACTAAAGTTCATTCAGACTGAGCCTGGGAGGGCCAAGGACTCGCTCTGTGTTTCCCCAGGTCTGACTGTATAATTGTAGTAGACATAATACAGCAGCTGGCAGAATCCCACACTGGCTTGCTGACCTATGGTGTGAAGGCCATTATAATAGAAAGGGCCAAGTGGAAGCCCCTAGAACTCCCTGTCTTTCCCCAGATAGTAATGCAAAAGCAATTCCTTTAGGGGAATTGCAGGCATTAGTGCCACCATTAACTGCTTGAGAGAAGTAGGACTAGTGATCCCATCCCCATCGAAACTCGCCTGCGTGACCCGTGCAGAAATGGATCTTGGAGCATCACCATGTGCTGTCATAAACATGGCCAGGTAATGACTCCAATTTCAGCTGCTCTCCCACAGGAAGTTTCTTTACTGGAGCAAATCTGCACAGTCCCAGTGGTGGGGCCCAGTGAGCTGGCCTGTGTTCTTGCCTCCATTCCAGTTTGCAGGGACCACCAGACACCACGCACATACACCTTCACAGCCCAGCCGCGGGGCAACGTCAATTCTCCAGCTTTCAGCTGTGGTGCAGGCTTATTGGTCCACACAGCTTCATGCCATTCCACCACACTGACCACATGGTGCTGGTTGGAGCTGAAGTGCTGTCGTTGGCTGTGAGCTGACTTTCACTTGTTGTGAGCACATGTCCAGGCCCCGCTCAGCCCTGCACCGTCCACACGGTCATGTGCATCCAGTGTTGGGCTGTCGTGTGAGTGTCGGCTCTTTGAGGGTTCCCTGCTCGTTCCTTAACCCTCTTTCTTTTCTGTCCTATTGTAGTGGCTGATCTTTCATCATTGTCTTAGTTGACTGATGCTGCTATAGCAGAGATACCAAAAGTAGTATCTCTCATCATTTGTTGTTCTTATTATGTGCTGTCAAGTCGGAACCATCTCGTAGTTGGGACAATCCTCTGAGGGTTTCCAGGGGCAGTAAATCGCATGGGAGGAGACTACCCATCCTTCTTCTGCAGAGCAGCTGGTGGGTCCAAACCGTGTACCTGTGGGATTGCAGCGCATCTTCTTACCACGAGGCCACCAGAGCTCTTTTTGGTCATTTAGGAGGCTAGAAGTCCAAGTTCAAGATGCCAGCTGTAGAGGAGGGCCCACTCTCTGTAGACTGGAGGAAATCCTGTTGCCCTCAGTGTCTATAGGCTCTGCCCTCCTTGGACATCCTTGGTCTTGCTTGGTGTCACGGAGCTTCCTCGAGCATGGGCCAGGATCCCAAAAATAAAAAATGCTCTCCACTTCTGAGGTCAGCTCTTCTCAGCTCACTTTCCTCCCCTTTTGTCGCTAGTGAGGTGAAAGTTATTAAAGTCACATCCTGGGGGAATTCCCCTTCTCTCCATCTGGTTAGGACAGGGAGGAGTTAAGGCATGTTGCGCTCCACCCGTAATTCTGTTCCCCCTGTCGGTTTATCTGATCATGGGGACCACAGTTCAGTCCACTGAAGTGGTGAGGCATCCAGAGTAATCAAGATGAAGTCTCACCATCCTTGCTTCTAAAGAGCATTCCAACTGTTTCTGCTAAGCCTGCTTGCTTCATTTTCTTGACAGGCCACGCATATCTGATATCCTTCGTCAGCACCATAGTACAAATGTGTCAATTCTTCTGTCTTCCTTTTTCACTAGACAACTTATACATGCATCTGATGTGATGGAAAAGATCGTGGCTAGGTCACGCACATTTTATTCATGCCTTTTTTGCTTTTTTAAGCTTTTAAAGAGGTCTTTGGCTACAGATTTGCTGAATGCAGTGCATCATTTGATTTCTTGATGGCTGCTGTCATGGAGCAGGAATTAGCAGGTAAGTGGGTAGAGAGCTGTGCTTCCATCTCCGAGGCAGGCATTTCGGATCCACTGGTTGCTCTGCCGATGGGAGATGGGCAGTTCCTTCCTGTGCAGTTTACAGTTTCTGGAAACCCTCTGGAGGGTCCGCGATGAGTCAAACCTTAGTAAGACAAATGAGAACCAGGGTTTGAGAATATCCCCTGGCTGGCTGATTGCAGTCATTTGGGGTCCAGTCTGGAGCAAACAGAGAGAACATGACCTTGTTAACCAGATGTCTGATTGTTACCCAGCTGACTGAAAGAGTAAAAATCAAGGAAGCCCTGCAGGAAGCAGGTACCACCCTGGGGCTGAGGGAACAGGGAGAGGTTAGAATGATGAAACTTTAGAAACCTGAGTCCCATGGAGCCCCATGGAGCTGAAATGCATACCTCTGAGGAGTGGCCGGCAACTTCTACAATGAAATATACACCTTCAACCCACTTACTAACATGCTTGAAGGTTTTTCCTTTTGAATGTTGTCCAGAGCATGAGAAGACTTTGCAGCAAGCCCTGGCTGTGGGCAGGTTGACCTGCCCCACTTCTTGGGCCCCCAAACCCAGGAAGTGTAGTGTTGGTAGCCAATGAAGCCTAAAAGGTAGGCAGTTCAAACTCACTATCCAATCTGAGGAAATCAGCTTCCACAAAGACTTGTTGTTGTTGCTGTTGTTGTTGTTGTGTGCCGTAGAGTTGGACTGACTCATAGCTGACCCCCCCCAGTGGGTTTCCAGAAGCTGTAGATTACATGCAAAGAGATTGCCTGTCTTTATCCTGTGGAGCAGCTGGTAGAGTCGAACAGCTTGCCTTTGGGTTGACAGTGCAACTCCTTGCCTCTAAGCCATTCGAGCTTCTGCCGTAAAGATCTATGGCATTGGAAGCCCTCTAGGATGGTTTTCCTCTTCCCAGTGGGCTCACTCTGAGTCAGAACTTAAGCCCTGGGAAAGGACCAAGAGGTGACTCATAGCGTAGACCTCGAAGGTTTTGGAGCAAATCCATGCCCGCTTCTGAGGTAACTATTTCCTTTTTGAGAAACCATTTCCTGGGTGGTTTTTAGAACCAAGTAGAGATGAAACACCTGTCTGTGGTACAGAAGTGACCGTGTGGCCCGAGCTGCCATCATGAATGATGTGTTTCTGTGACTTTCCGGTCCCTGCCAAGAGGTGAATGGAGAGAACTGTTTATTTGGTAGAAGTTTGCTAACCAGTTAGCTGAGAGGACGAAAGGAGATCACCAAGGACCAAGACCGGCTCCGTCAGCAGACTCACCCCCTCAGAGACCAGATAGTAAACACTGGCAGCTTTTGGTCCACAGCCACTCACCTGTGTTGAGAGCTGTTTGGTCACAGCCACTCAGCTGTGTTTGCAGTATGAAAGTGCAGACATATCTGAAGAAACCAAAGAACTGAGGTCCCTGAGGATGGAACACATACTGGCTGGGACAGCATTCCTGGGATTCTGCAGGGGTGGGGCAAGTTGCACACTGGAGGCAGCTGCAGAGAAATCCCTGCTGGAGACCAAGGATGCTGAGCCAATCCTTCTCCCTCCTCCAGGAGGCTGTAGCTGGCCTCCCTCTGGCTCCCCCTGTTGACAGTCTGACCTAGAGCAGCTGGCAAACCCAAAGTGTATTTGGAGAGGTCCAGAGACAACTCCAATGGTTTAGATTGACTTGAAGGGATTTAGTCCCTGTCACCTCTTCAGGCTGCCAAAGATGAAACCTCTGTCAGGTGCACTGGGGAGGGAATGTTACATTTGGGTGAGCAGTCTTCTTGAAGAAAGAGAGTTCTGCTGAGATAGGGAGAGTCAGGAGGAGTAGTGAGGCTCCTGAGAGGGCCTGCCCGCCCCACCTGCAGAATGACCTGCAAACCTGACCACCTGTCTGTGTCATCTGGTTACGCGGCAGCATCCCCATGACAGTGGCTGGAACGTGTCGCTGCCATGTCACACCCCCAGCATCTTCTGTTGCCACCTCCTGACCACAACCTGTAGGCCTGCAGTCCCTCTCCTAGTTTCCTGCAGCACCGCCTTTGCCCCAGGGAGCTCTGGTAGCCTGGTGGATAAGGAGTTGCACTGTCAGCCCAAAGGCATGTGTTTCAAATCCGTGAGCTGCTTTGTGGGAGAAAGATGGGCAATCCCTCCCATGTGGTTTACAGCCTCTGAAAACCCACTGCAAGGTCAGCTGTGAATTGGTTCTAACTCCATGGCACATAGCAACAACAACAATAATTCTGTTGGCTCAAACGCCCTGGACATGGCCAGCTACTTCTTCTTCAGGGAATGTGCCTACTAGCCCTTCAACCAGGAGCTGCACCCCCAGATCCTGCTTCTGTACTTCAGAGAAGACCTTCCAAAGCAATGTTTTGTTCTGTTTTGTTGTTGTTGTTGTTTTTTATGTTATCCTTGTGTTTGATCCAACTGGCACAGGAGAAGATTGCCCCTCCTTCTTCAGTGGAGCAGCTGGTGCATTTGAACTGTGCACCTTCGGGATTGCAGCACAGCTTCTTGCCGCTAGACCACCAGTGGTCCCTCAAAGCAGTGTTTTCTTTTGTTTTTTCTTTTTTCCTCTGTTGGCCAATTTTTCCTTGCTCTTATTGCTGTTGTGTTTGTGAGCTGCCTTCAATTTAACTCAACCCATTGCTATTGAGGTTTTCAGAGGCTGTATGTCAATCACACGAGAGATGGCTGCCTATCGGTGTCCCACAGAGCAGCTGGTGTATTTGAACCACCTGCCTTTGTGTTGGCAGTGCACCTTCCTCCCCACGAAGCCACTGGAGCTCCCTTTAAGTCGGCGCCTCGTTTATAACGACTCTCATGCGCAATGGAACGAAACTCAGCCTGGCTGGACAACTGTCGTGCACAGGCAGGTTTCTGGAAATAGGTCTCCAGATTTGCCTTACTGGAAAGGTCTTTATTCTGGCTTGGTCTGGAAGGAAGTCCCACGAACACCTGTCCAACATTATAAGTAATTCACTCTGCCATTGAGGTGGAACCAATTCTTAGCTGACCCTCCTGCAGGTTTTCAGAGGCTGTAAATTGCATGGAAGGAGAGACTGTCCATCTTTCTCCCAAGGAGCAACTGGTGGATTAAAACCATCTGCTTTTAGGTTGGCAGCACAGCTCCTTACTGGTAGTAAGAACATGCAGACCTCACTGTTAGGGGAATGGTGATGGTATGTGAGGGGCACTGGCCAGAAACTGAACCCACATCTCCTTCAGAGAAAGTGAGACTTCTACCACCTGTGCCCCCCCTTATCACTCCTGGACCTACATGTTTAGTCACTTCTGTATCCCCAGAGCTAGAATGGTACTTGGCTGTGGTACCACATAGGGAGCTCCACTGGCTCAGTGGTAAGGAGTTGTGCTGCCAATCCAAAGGCAAGCAGTTTGACTCCACCAGCTGCTTCACTAGATGGCAAACTCTTCCTGTGTGATATACAGCCTTTGAAAGCCTGCTGGAGGGTCAGCAATGAGTCGGTTTTGCCTGACAGCTCATAAAAACACGGTTCCACATTATTCGTTGAGTGGGCAGATGAACGCAAGGCCCGTGTGACTGGAGCATGGAGAGATGGCAGGAGACGAAGCAGTGAGGCAGGGCTGGGGGGACCAGGGCCTCCTGAAGGCCAGGAGGTGGGTGGGGAGAAGAATTAAACTCAGTGAGAAATCACTGCAGGTTCTGAGCAGAAGGCAGTGTGACCAGGTTTGCAGAGGTCGGCTCAGGATCCCTCTGGCTGCTGGGCTGATGCTTCCCAGGGATGAAGAAAAGCTGCTCAGGTTGGTAGTATGCAGGGCTGGGCAGGGACAGTGGAGCAGAGGAAAGAGTCTATCCCAGAGATGCTGGGGGCATGAGAATGGATGAGAAAGCAGACTGTCAAAGATGACCCCTAAATTCTTGCTTGAGGTAGTAGGAGATGGGGGTGCAAGCTGACAAAACGCTGCAGGAAAGAGTGGGGACTGAGTTTGTCTGTTACCGGTGGCTCAAGGGCTCCCTCACATCTCCAGGCCTCAGCACTCATTCTCAGATTTTCTCTGCACCTGGCCCACATGGGGAGAGACTGAGGCCCCAGGATGAGCTGGGCCCCTGGCCACTGGCCCCTGATGCCCCCATTCATGGGAAGGGGCCAGTGGGCAGATAAAGCCATCACAGAGGAATAGGTTCAGAATAGACGCTGGAGCTGGGCTGCTGAGGTCGCCCAGATGAAGTACCTACCCTCTCTGTGCTCTGATTTCTTCACATGCCAGTGGTGAGAGTGAGAGTCCCTCCACAGAGGGTTGCAACCACTCTGCTACCTTCTGCTCTGTGGTTACAGAACCCTGTGGAGTGTGTGGACCTTTGAAAGGTTCTTCTGTGGCACCAGGGAGAGGGAGTCTGTCTGGGAAGCATCTGTACAGGGGTGTCATTCCGGGCTTTCACAGGGAGTTTGGGCTTGCTTGTTGGACAGGTCTGCTCCAAATCTTCCCTCTACTTACTGTTTCTGAGTAAATAGATAATTTGGGTCAAGTGCTGAAATGAAGGAGTGTCCAAGAAGCCACCCCAGAGAGGAGAAGGTACCAGGAGTTTATAAGAGGTGGATGGGATCCAGCCCAGCAGAGCATAGTGTGGGACTCAGAAAAGGACATGGATGGACAGGAAAGAAGGGGCGACAGGTGGCCGTAGAAGCTAAAACCAAACTTACGGTTGTCAGTTTTATCCCAGCTCATGGTAGCACTGTCTTACCACATGTCTTAGACATTTAGTGCCAGTTTTATTCCAGCTCAAAAGAGCACTGTCTTACCACATCACGTGTCTTAGACATTTAATGCTGCTGTAACAGGTTAGATGGATTGACACGATGGCTATCGTCATGGGCTTGAGCAGAGCAGATATTGTGAGGATGGCACAGGACAGGCCAAGGTTCAGATCATGAGGACTCTGTGGGCAGCTCAGTGGCACCTAACCACAGCCTACCAGGGAGATATGGTGGGCCAGAGGTAAAGAGTTAGCTGCCAACCTAAACAGCAAGTGGCTTGCTTGATGCACCATCTGCTCTGAGGAGGGAAATGAGGGATCTGTATCTGTTTGTGCAATTTACAGCCTCTGAAAACCCACTGATGAGTTATACAGCATATGACAACAGCATTTCAGAAATCCCACAAGTGGGCGGCTTTAACAAACAATGCATTCTTCAGTAGGAGGCTGTCCTTACACGCCTTCAGAACCGACTCACACCTCGAGCCAGCTTTCGGAGGCTGTAAATCACATGGGAAGAGATTTCCCATCTTTCTCCCACGTGCATTGGCAGCTCAGCTCCCTACCCACTAGGCCGCCAGAACGAGAAGAGTGCAGAGTGAAGGAGCCTGCTCTAGGGGAGGACATACTGTGTGTGTTGGTTGTGAAGGAAGGTCCTTGGTGCCTTTAGCAGGTAGGCCCGGCCTTCCCTGGGGTCTAGGAGTTCTAGTGAGTAGTGGCCTGGGTCCAAGAAAACACTCCCATTTCTGATGATTATTTTTTTGGTGATACTAAGGGGGACCCCTATACCCCCTTTGGCTGACTTCCCTCTGCTTTTCAGACCTTCCCCTACATCCAGTTAGGGCTATGATGGAATTAGGGAGTGTTACATTACCCCCTTAATCCTCCCACAACTGGTTTATCAGATCTTGGTGGGTCATGACAGAACTTTCACATTCTATCTTTATGTGCGTAAATGTGGGAGGATACAGTTCAATCCATGACAGAACCTGTAAGATTACCAAGGCGATAAATCTTTACAGAAGTAGACTGCCCATTTCCCATTTGTGGAGCAGTTGGCAGATTTGAACTGATGACCTTGTGGTTAGCAGCCAAGTATTTTAACCACTGTACCAACAGAGGTTCATTCATCGCGATCAAGGCGGCCCCAAATGCCTTTTAGAGACTCCAGTAAGTCCCCTAGAGTTCCCACTAAACCCTGGATGCAAGGGGCCCTTTGAAGGTGGTGAGTCACGTAGTTGGTCCTGTGTCCATCTAGCCAGCATTTGTCGAGAGCCTTCACGTATGGGCTCTGGGAAGCCCCCTGATCCAGACAGGTACAAATCATCGGCATCAATTTGGAATCAAGTCATGGCTGACCCTTCAGCAGATTTTACCTGTAAGTCGGACAGGAAGAGGTTGCCCATCTTTCTTGCTTGGAGAAGCTGGTGGATTCAAACCTTCCACCTTTGAGTTGGCAGTGCAACTCTGGTTGACCTGGCCACCAGAAACAGACAGAGTTTCTAATTTAGCGTAGAAGACAGTCCCCAAACAAATGTGAAAATGTCCAGTGTTGTTGTTAGGTGGTGTTGGGTCGGCTCTGACCAAGGTGAACAGTAGAGCTGAACCTTGTCCAGTCCTGTGCCCACTTCACCTTCTCTGAGAGTCTTGAACCCATTGTTAGGGTCACTGTGTCAGTCCACCTTGTCGAGGGGCTTTCTCTCTTTCTCTGACCCTCCACCTTTCCCAGCCCGATGTCTTTTTTCCAAAGCCTGGCCCCTTCTGACAATATGCCCAGAGCACGTGAGATTAAATTGAAGCTCCAGGAGTGCTGACGAGTTGCTGTTGCATGGACTCTGACTTGGTTCTCTGGACTCCATGGGGCTTTCAGTGTCCGATTTTTTATGACCAGGGTGCCAGGTCTTCCAAGGTCCTCCTGGGTGGATGTGAATCTCCAACCTTTGGTTAGTAGGCAAGGATCCTGTGTGCACCAGCCAGGGACTCTCCAGTCACATTACAGAAATAAAAAAACAGGGTAATGAGAGAGAATCCCAGAACACTTCATTATGTTCATGTGAACTGATACCTAGACTAAGATTGTTAAACAAACAGAGCAAAGGTTTAAAATGGTTTAAAATCAGCAGAGATGGGCATCAGGGTTGTATCTTTTCTCCATACCTCATCAATCTATATTCTGATTAAATTATTCAAGAAATTGGACTCTGAGGAAGAATGTGGCATCAGGATTGGAGGAAGACTCGTCAGCAACCTGCATTATGCAGATAACACAACCCTGCTAAAAACTGAAGAGGACTTGAAGCACTTACTGCATAAAGTCAAAGACTGCAGCCTTCAATATGGATTGCATCTCAACATCAGTAATACAAAAATGCTCCCCACTGGACCATTAGACAATGTCATGCTAGAGAGATGGAGAAAAACTTGAAATTGTCAATGATTTCATCTTACAGTCAGCACCCTTGGTACTAGCAGTCAGGAGATCAGGAAAGTGTTGTACTGGGAAAATCCTGTGTCAGGGACCTCTCCAAATTATTGAGGAGCAGTGATTTCAGTTTGAAGATTAAAATGTGCCTGATTTAGGCTGTGGTCTTTTCATTTACTTGCTATGCATCTGAGAGCTGGGTAATGTATAAGGATGACAGAAGGAGAATGGATGCCTTTGAGTTGTGGTGCTGGAGAAGAGTGCCGAACATCCCACGGACGGCCAAAGAACAAGCCAGAAAGTGCAGCCAAAGTGCTTCCTAGAGGGAAGCATGGAGAAAGGTCATCTCACATCCTTGGGGCATGTTTCTAGGAGAGGCTATTCCAAGGATAAGGAATATCATGCTTGTAAAGGTGGGAGGATCAGTGGAAAAGGAGAAGATTCTCGAAGCGATGGACTGACCCAGTGACTGCAGCAAGGGGCTGCAGTGCATCAGGGATGCTGAGGATGGCACAGGCTAGGACAGGGCTCAGATCTGCTCTTCATAGAGGCACTGTGAGTCGTGCATGACTGGATGACACCTACAGCAACAGTGTGAGAGAGGTGGCCCTCGCTGGTTCAGTGGTAAAACTCTCCACCCATTCGGAAGACGGAGGTTCCGTTCCTGATCATTGCACCACACGAGCAGTTACCACCCGTGGGGCAGCTGAGGCGTGTACCTTCTGATACCCAGAGCTTTCACTGGAGCTTCCAGGTCAGGATGGGCTGGGATCTACTTTGAAAATCAGCCACTGGAACCCATGACTCACAGTTTTCACACGGGAGTCACTAAGGTCAGGGTTTGACCACAAGTAGCTAAGACAGAAAGAGGCCTGAGGCTTTACTTGCCGCTGTCTTTACCTCGCCTCCATGTCTCGGTTTCTCTGTGGATAAAGTCAGGCTAGGAAAGGAGCCCCCTGCTGGGAGCAGAGATCATAGGAAGTGCTGGTTAGCGTGAGGCCAGCACACACTTGACGCCAGTGATGGTTGCTGGTGGGAGCTCTGGTGACGTAGTTCATAGCAGGTTAGACTGCTTTGGCTGTGCTGCTCCGCCAGTTCCCATCCACCGGCAGCTCCGGGGATGGGCGGTCTCCACCTGCGGCACCTGACAGATTCATAAACCCAGCGCAGGGTCGGCGGAGAGTCAGGACCCACTTACCAGTGAATTTGAGTTGTGAATCTGTGTTGGATCGTGGTGAGCCCATGGGTTGCAGGGAATGATCCAGAGGATTTTCGGTGGCTGTCACATTTCAGAAGCTGTTTGCGAGGCTCCGCCTTTGTTACTAATATGTGAATTCTTTTAAAACCAACCACAGTTAGGGAGCTCTGGTGGCCTAGTGGCAAGAAGTTGTGCTGCAATTCTGAAGACAGGTGGTTCGAACCCACCAGATGCTCTGCTGGACAAGGAGGAATCTCCTCCTGTGCCAGTCGGATCCAACTTATTGGCACACGACAAGGAAAAAAAAAAATAAAGGACTAACCACAACAGGGACAGGAACCTTGATATTTTTGAAAAATGTATTCATTTTTATTATTATTATTATTATCATCATCATCATCATCCTGTCAAATCGGATCTGACTGGTACAGGAGATTGCCCCTCCTTCTCCAGCAGAGGATCTGGTGGATTCGAACCACATGCTTCTGTTGTTGCAGTGTGGCTTCTTGCCACTGAGCCACCAGAGCTCCCAAGGAACCTTGATATTTTTATGGACTTGGAAAGTCTGTCCCGGCAGGGCCCTCCATGGCAGCTCAAGGCTCTAGGTGAGAAGGATGGGTTTGAACACTGAACTCAGCAGCTGAGTCAAGGACTGAATTGCTGGCTCCATCCAGAGACTCCTTAATGAATGTTGCTTGTTGGGGGTTGCTTAGTCAGAAAAGAAAGCGGTCAGAAGTGGGCCTTCGTGCTGAGCTGGGCAGGACAGGTTGGACGGGACAGGCAGCCAGGCAGGAGGGGCACTGAGAGGGCTTCTCCTGGCAGGTGGAGAAGATGATCCCAGCCTTTCCGCTGCCTGTCCCTCCCATCATTGCTGGGCTCGGTGTGTCTCTAACTGCCCGTCTCTGTCTCCTGGCCCACTCCCTTCCCCACCGCCCTGCTTCCTCTCTAGCAGAAGGCGGACCTGGCTGTGGCTGCATTCACCATCACTGCCGAGCGGGAGAAGGTCATCGACTTCTCAAAGCCCTTCATGACCCTGGGGATCAGCATCCTCTACCGCGTGCACATGGTCAGTTGCCCCTGGAAACTTCGTGTGTGCCTGGCCTGGGGATTTGGGGGAGGGCAGGCACCTGTGCTTTCAGGGGTCTGGTGGGCACTGCAGGCTGGACTGCTGGACTCTTCAGGGACCTGGGCAGGACCACCAGTCTCCTGGGTCCCAGGAGGGCCCGAGGCTGAGGTGGTGGCTCTGATAAGCGTGGTGTGCACCCTCTCCTCACAGGGCCGGAAACCCGGTTACTTCTCCTTCCTGGACCCCTTCTCCCCTGCTGTATGGCTCTTCATGCTTCTTGCCTACCTGGCTGTCAGCTGTGTCCTGTTCCTGGCCGCCAGGTGAGGCCCCCACTGGCCGTCTAGGAGGCCCATCAACCAGGAGGTTGACCCCTCAGCTCCACCTGGGACCTCGGGCTCCTCCCGCACTCTCTCCCCCTCCCCCTTGCTTGCTCTGACTCGTCTTCTATGGGCCTCTCTCTCTGTTTCTCCCTCCTTCCCAGTCTCTCTTGTAGCGTTTGTCCCCATGTCTGTCTCTGGGACTCTTTCTGCCTCTTTGCTGTGTGTCTCTCTCTGAATGTCCCTGTGTCTCCTTTTCCTCCCATCCTTTCTCTCTCCCCTTGTATCTTCTCTTCATGGTGGCTCCATCTCTCCCTCTCTCTTCTGTCCTCACCTCACGCGTCCCCCACCCCTGCCCTATGTCTCCCCACAGGCTGAGCCCTTACGAGTGGTATAATCCACACCCATGTCTGCGGGCGCGCCCCCACATCCTGGAGAACCAGTACACACTGGGCAACAGCCTCTGGTTCCCAGTGGGGGGTTTCATGCAGCAGGGCTCGGAGATCATGCCCCGGGCGCTGTCCACACGCTGCGTCAGTGGAGTCTGGTGAGAGGCCCAGTGGGCAGCCTGGCAAGGGTGGACAGGGTAGGGGCTGCGTGGTCCCTCCTGGGAGGTTCCCCGTCCCCACCAAAAACTGTGCCATGAGACCTTGGTGATTCACTGTCCTGCCTCCGTGCCTCAGTCTCCTCACCTATAAAATGGGCTAAAAGTGTCTATGTCTCAAGGCTGGAAGAACAATGAAGTTAGGCATGGAAAGAGTCATAACAGAATCTGTGTTGCACCTGTTTTCTTGGGATACTACCTTGGGTTCCCACACTGTCCAGAGGCCAAGCAGAAACCCCAGCTCCCTGGAAGTCTCAAAAGGGACCTGACTTGTAGACACAATCTACTTTTTCTTGTGAGATAAATCTCAAAAATGTCAGAGTGCAGGCATTCACCTCCCATGGTGTCTGGCCCACAGGTGTTGGAAAGTTTTAATTCATTGCCAATGTTAAAAAGTAGGAACATTTACTTGGAAATCAACATTTTCTCCCAATCTTGAAAATTCAGAAGATTGCTGCTAATACTCGCCTGTGTTCCCACATATGTCCATTGGAACCGAGATGCCCTCTGGGCCATGCCCACTCCTTTGGCCTCAGTCCCCTCACACCTGACTCCTTTTGGCAGCTCTACATTTCTGGCCTGGCCTTGTACCCTTTGCCCAGCTTCTCTAGGGCTGCCATGACAGAGTACTACAGGCTGGGTGTCTCCAAGCCACAGAAATGTATTCTCACTGCTCTGAAAGCCAGGAATCCCAAATCAAGGTGTGGGCGTCTTAGTTCTCTTGTGCTGCTCTCACAGAAACACCACAAGTGGAAGGCTTTAACAAACAAATTTACTTTTTTTGCAGTTTAGGATGCTGGAAGTTCAAATTTAGGCTGCTAGTTCTGGGGAAGTCTTTCCCTCTTTTGGCTCTGGAGAAAGGTCCTCATCTATTCAGCTTCTGTTTTCTGATCCCTTGAAGATTTCCATGTGGTTTGGCTTCTATCTTTTCCCATCTCTGTAAACTTAGTCTGCTCCTTTTATATCTTGTAAAGATGACTCTAGACACGCCCTGCGTGCATCCTGCTTCATATTAAACCAGCCCACTCCCAAGTGGGATTACAACCACAGAGGTTAGGATTTACAAAACAGACTTTTGGAGGACACAATTCAGTCCATACAAATGAGCCTCCTTCTGGAGCCTCTGAGAATCTTCCCTAGCTGCCGTGGCTTCCTGCAGTCCTTGGCATGCTTTGCCTTATAATCTCTGCCTCTGTTGTCACAAAACATTCTTTCCTGCTTTGTCTCTTCTCCTTTTGTTATCAGGACACTAGTAGTTGGTGCTGATATTGTTGGTTCTGACTTAGAGTGACTGACGTTGCATTGTAACGGGATGGAACCCCACCTGGTCTTGTACCAGCCTCAAAGTCGCTGCTGTGCCCAACTCCATGCTGGGTATCATGGTGTCAGCCCATCTCACTGAGGGTCTGCCTCTTTTCCCACTTGTCCTTGTCTTATCTTTGAGGACAACATGGCAAAAATGTGTGACCCCAGGTCTCACCATCTTCTAAGGAGCATTCTGCTCTGCTTCTTCCGAGAGAAATGAGTTTGTTTTGTGGTGTCCTTGACCAGCACCGCACTTCAAAAGCATCAGTTCCTTTCAGGCTTTCTTATTCACTGCCTGACTTTGACATGCACATGAGAAGATAAAAAATACCGTGATGTGGTTCGGGTACACCTTAGTCCTCAAAGTAACATCCTGACTCTTTTTTTTAAAAAAAGTTATTTTTGTGTGTGTACCGTCAAATCAAATCTGGCAGATACAGGAAGAGATTGCCCCTCTTTCTCCAGCAGAGCATCTGGTGGATTCAAACTGCGTACCTCTGGGATTGCAGGGCAGCTTCTTGCCACTAGGCCACCAGAGCTCCCTATGTCCTGACTCTTGATTACTGCAAAGATGTCCCTTGCAACAGATTTGACCAATGCAAGGTGATTTCTGACTGCTGTTTCTCTGGGTGATGATTGTGGATACAAATAAAATTAAATTACTGACAACTTCGATCTTTTCTCCATGATGTGGTTATTGGTCCCACTGGGAAGATTTTTGTTTTCCTGATGTCGATGTGTAATCCATACTAAACACTACAGTTTTTGATCTTTTGTCAGTGACTGCTTCAACTTTTCTTAATTTTCAGCCAGCCATAAAATGGCCCTAATCTCAAATAACAAGGTGCTAATTTAAATAGTCTAAACAAGTTCACGTTCGTCAGTACAAGTTAGAACTTTGAAGGCACAGTTCGACCCGTAATATTACCCCTATCTTTTAAATAACTACCATACTTTAATTGTAGTTCGTACAGGCCTTTTTCATAACCTTTTTCCCCCTCATCAGAACCATAGAGAAGTCAGGAGAATGTTTCAAACATAGAAGAGTCTCTCCATTTCATTGAGGAAAAGACTGAGACTTAGAGAGTATATGGTTGGCCTAAGAGCATACATTCAGCTAGAGAAAAGACAGGCCATACAAAGACTCACCTCTATGCATGTTAAGTGGGCCCTAACTCTATTCCTGAGGCCCTGGACAGGACCCTGGTCACCTCTGCATAGCAATCCTAGATGCCTTCCTGAGGCATGCTTCCTGCTTGCCTCTGTCCCACCAGCATTCATACACAGAACACTAATTCAGCGGGTGCTCTTGGAACCCTTTGTGTTTTGTGCACTGGATGAAGAGAGCAAATCCTGTCCCTCCCCTCACTCTGCAGAAGGACCAGGAAGAAATAAGGAGACAGAGAAAAACAGAGATGCTACGTTTCATTACCAAAGATACCAAATGTATTGACATCAAGACTAACTCTAAAGGGTGGCGGGTATACCTTTCTGGAGAGTGGCGTTGTTGTTGTTGTTGTTGTTGTTGTTGTTGTTGTTGTTGTTGTTAGGTACCGTGAATTAAGTATGACTCATAGCGACCCTATGAACAAAAGATCTGAACCTGGTGCTGTCCTGTGCCATCCTCACACTTCCTGACACTCAAGAGCCCATGGCAGCTGTCACCATATCAGTCCACCTGGTTGACAGTCTTACTCTCCTTCGCCAACCTTCCACCCTTCCCAACATCATGACCCTCTCCAAAGAACAGCACCTCCTAGCAATATGTCCAAAATAGGTGAAGTGAAGCCTCATCCTTCTTGCCTCCAGAGAGCACTCTGGCCGCACCCTCTCCAAGACAGATCTGTTCATTCTCTTGGCCGTCCGTGCACAGTGCTCTGCTCCAACACCACAGCTCAAAGGCGTCAGTTCTTTTTCTGTCATCCTTATTCATTGTCCAGTTTTCAGATGCACAGCTCATAATCGGAATGACTGTGGCCTGAATCAGACCCACCTTAGTCCTCAAACTGACATCACTACACCTCAATAATTTGGAAAGGTCCCTAAACTGCAGATTTTCCCAGTGCAATCCATCTCTTTTTTTCCTGGCTGCTTCTACACTTAATTGCTCATATAATTAACAAGGGTATTAATCGTGGATCCAAGCAAGATGAAGCTGTTGACAGTTTCACTCTCCTCTCCATCCATCTTGATACGGCCTATTAGTCCAATGGTGAGAATCTTTGTTTTCTTGATGTTGAGATGCAATCCATACTGAAGCTGCATTTCTTGATCTTCTGTAACAAGTGCTTCAAGTCCTCACTTTCAGCAAGTAAGATGGTATCATCTGCATAACACAGATTATTGATGAATCTCCCTCCAATGCTGATGCCACATTCCTCTTCATAGGGTCCAGCCTCTCGATTAATTTGCTGAACATATAGATAGAACAGTTATGGAAAGAGAATCCCTGACACACTCCTTTCCCAATTCCAAACCATGTAGTGCTCCCTGTTTCGTTCGCACAACAGCCTCCTGTGCCAGGTATAGGTTCCTCATGAGCACAATCAAGTACTCTGGGATTCCCATTCTTCTCAATGTCAGCCACAACTTGTCATGATCCACATAGTCAAACGACTTTGCATAGTCAATAAAACACAAATAGACATTCTTCTGGTATTCCTTACTTTCAGCCAGGATCCATCTGACATCAGCAATGATAGCCCTGGTGCCATGTCCTCTTCTAAATCCTGCTTGAACTTCTGGCAGTTCCCTATGTATGTACAGTTCCAGATGTTTTTGAATGATCTTCAGCAGTACTTTGCTTGCATGGGATATCAATGATAGTGTTTTGTAATTTCCACATTCGGGTGGATCACCCTTCTTGGGAATGGGAACAAATATGGACCTCTTCCAATCCATTGACCTAGCTGATGATTATTGGTAATTCATTCATTTGGTTCTTTGAGTCTCAGTTCTTGTCTTTTAACATCTGTGATTTGCATCATTTCAACTGTTACACCCTCTATTAGTTTTCAGCAGTGGCTTAAGATAACACAAATTTATTATCTTACAGTTAATAAGGAAGTCAGAAATCCAAAATGGGTCTCAGTGGGTTATGAACAAGGTGTTGACAGAGCTCTTCCTTTCCGAGACGGTAGAGAATTCGTATCCTTGTGGGCTTGCTTGACTATTACTCTAGCTCACTCCAGACACTGCCCACTGTCCATCTTCATAATCATGCAGCATATTTAGATCTTCTTCCTATGACTCTAATCTCCTTTTTCTACTTACAAAGATCCTTGTGATTACATTGGACACATATACATAATCTTGGATAATTTAAAAATCCTCCATTTAATCCACCTACCCTGCTCTTTAGCCACATGAGGTAACATTCACACAGTTAAGGGGTTACAATGTGGCGTTTTGGAGGGGCCGCTGTTCTGTCTACCACAGACCCTAAAAGAAACTCATTTTGGTTTTTAACATAACCGTGTGTCAGATGCCGATAAAATGTGCCATTAAAGACAAAACCAGGATTTCTTCTTGTTAGATGCCATTGAATCGACTACAACTCACAGGGAACACAGACTGAACCTTCTTGTCCTGCGCCATCCTCACAGCCTCTGATAGGCTTGAGCCATAGTCACTGTGTTAAGGGTTTAGTGACAGTTAATACGAAGAGTGGGGCAGACAGGGATGTGTCTCTGAAGAGACATCTAGGCTGAGTTCCACAGGCTGAAATGGAGTCATCCAGGCCAAGGAGAGGGACAGAAAGGGGAACGGAGCGCTGGTGCGAGGAACATACTAGAAAGCTCTGAAGAGAGTTGCCTTCATCAATCCTGCCACGTTCCCACATCAGGTAGAGGGACCCGTGACCACCTCTCTTCAGAGCATCCCTGTACCTCATTTCTCTGGGGTCCACATCTGGGAGCCAGCTGGAGGTTTCTGCCTTACTTTGTCACAGCTGTCCAGGCCCATGGCCTCTCCTCCTTTAGGACTTTGACAGCTGCCACTCTCCTTCACTCCAGGTCTCCTTCTCATTCACCCCTTTAATGCACATTTACTGTCTCCAAATGTGATCAAACAGTGTGCTTCAACAGGTGAAGCCCACATCCTGGCGGACTCCCACTCCAGGCAGTTCTTGAGAGAATTGGCTACTGTGTGAATAGCAGCAGCCCAACCCTATCCTGCCTCCTTGACACTGAGCTCTACTGTCCACTGTGGCCACAGCGCCCAGATACCACAGTCTGAGGTTGGTCACCACTCAGGACGATGCTGCCTCTCACCACAGCCCCTGCTCTCCTGCTGCCACTCTTTTGACATGAAGTTTATGACCTCCCTCTTGTTCTTGGAGCCCAGCCTGCCTTCACGGCTGTCCCTGTCCCTTTAGTTTCTCCTCCACAGGCCAGTCTTTGCTCGCCTCCTCACCTGCCTCCCATCCCAGGTCCACCAAGGCCACGTTCGACCTTGTTGTTAAGCCCGGTCCCTGCCTTACCTTTTAGCTGGCGTCCTCCTCCATGCTCTCCTTCCTAGGTCACCATATCCTTCTGGCTTCCTCTACTTCTTTGGATCTTCTGTTTCATTTTTCTCTGACTTCCTTTGCCTTGCCATAGTGGTTTTCAACATCTGCAAACCAAATACCTTCATGACTTTTAAATTTATTTTGTTGTTGTTGTTGTTGTTGAGAATATGCACAGGAAAGCATACACCAATCCAGTAGTTCTGTGCACAGTTTAGTGACACTGATTGGATTCTGTGAATTGTACAACCATTTTCACCCTTCTTTTCTGAGTGGTTCCTATCTTTTAATATAAATTCACTGCCCCTAAGTTTCCTATTTAGAGCTCTGGTGATCTAGTGCTAATAAGATATGCTGCTAGCCTGACAGCGTGCAGACAGAATCCACCAGCTGCTCCACGGGAGAGAGATGGGCAGTTTACTGCCCCTGAAAACTCACTAGAGGGTCAGCTGTAAGCTAGTTCTGACTTGACAGTACATTGGAGCTCTGGTGGCCTAGTGGTAAGGAGCTGTACTACCAACCTGAAGGCAAGAGGTTTGAATCCACCAGGTGCTCTTTGGGAGAAAGATGGGCAATCTCCCATGCAATTTCCTACCTCTAAAATGCCATTAGAGGGTCAGCTATGGGCTGGTTCCAATCTGACAGTACACAACAACAGCATCAACATCCCTATTTCATTTTTTAAAATACGATTTAGTTTTTCCAGTTGTCACTTCGACCTCATGTACTCAGAACTTAAGCTCATTGCCATTATTCCAGAGCTGACACCGAGCTGACCTTCACTGGGCTTTCTGAGGCTGCAAACGACGAGGAAGGAGATTGATCATCTTTCTCTCTTGGAGCCGCTGGTGGATTCAGATTGCCAGACAGGCCCTGCCTTTGACTTGGCAGTGAGTGCCGCTCCCTACACACTAGGCGACAGCGCTGTGCAGCTCAGACTCAGACTGCTCGCCATTGAGTCCAGCTGACTCAAAACCTGACCCGCCAGGGAGGTTTCCAGAGGCTGTAGATCACACTGGGACTGTCCGTCTTTCTCCTGTGGAGCCACTGGTGGATTTGAACCAGCAGAGAGCTGGGTTAGTCGAGCCTAGAACTCCATTCAGATAGTTCTTAAAAGGTCACCAGTGCCACCAAGAAAGTCATTTTTCAGTAGTTAAACTAAACTATTGGATTTAAGAATGACAGAGATTGTGAGGATGAAACAGGCTAGAGCTTGGTTCGTGTCTGTTCATAGGATTGTACTTAAAAATGAAGCAGTGTTAACAATGAAAAATTGTTTGGTTTGAAGACTTCAAAAGGGATAGTTTTTCCTTAAGGTTAAAAGATTATCTCAGTACACCAATTTTAGGCGTTTATGCCCAGAAAGTCTGGAGTCTGTGAAAATAGGAAATTCTGTTCTACATGTCCCAATACCTTTTTATAACAACTATATTTTGTAGCAATACATCTTTTAATTTCCTGGCTACTGGTGCCAAGACTGTTGACTGTGGAGCCAAGCAAACTAAAGCTGTGAACAATCTCAATCTCTTCACCATCCATCCTGATGCTGC
>NW_006400052.1:2095319-2136058 GCF_000299155.1 Elephantulus edwardii | reverse complement strand
TGATCCACCTTGAGTTGGTTTTTGTGTATGGAGTGAGGTGTGGGTCTTGCTTGAGTCTTTTGCAGATATTTTTCCAATTTTGCCAACACCATTTGTTACTTCCACCAATCTTGACCCCACATTTCTCCTCATAGAGCCCAGCCTCCCGGATGATCTGTTCTGCATACAGGTTGAAAAGGCATGGAGACAGGACACATCCCTGGCGTACGCCCTTCCCAGTTTTGAACCATGCAGTGTTTCTTTGCTCTGTTCTGACGACTGCCTCTTGGTCCAAGTATAGGTTTCTCATTAGCACAATCAAGTGTTTTGGGATTCCCATTCTTCTCAGAGTCAGCCACAGTTTGTTATGATCCACATAGTCATGGGAAAGTCTGCTGTTAGGGACCTGTCCAAAGTACTGAAGAGCAATGGTGTCTCTCTGGAGACTAAGGTGCGTCTGATACAGGACATGGTTTTTGCTATCACTTGTTATGCATCAGAGAGTTGGACAATGACTAAGGAGGATAGAAGATGCCTTTGAGCTGTGGTGCTGGAGAAGAGTATTGAGGGTACCATGGACTGCTAGGAAAACAGATTCATCCTGGAAAGGGTCAAACTGGGCGGCTCCTTGGAGGCAAGGATTCTGAGGCTCTTGGATATATTGTAAGGAGGGACTGGTCCTTGGAGAGGGACATCATGCTTGGTAGGGTGGAGGGACAGCGCAGGAGTGGAAGGCCCTCTGTGAGGTGGATTGATTCAGTGACTGGGGTAATCAGGATGGGTGTATCGGAAACAATGCAGTTGGCACAGAACAGATCAGAGTGTAGGGCTGTTGTACATAGGGTCGCTATGAGTCGCAAGCAACTTAGCGGCACGTAACAATAACAACAACATAATTTGTAGCAACCCACCTTCTACCCAAGGTGAGATTCAAGGGTATAAAATTTACCTACACAGAAATCAGTTGAAAACAAATCAATGTAATGGTCTAATTGCAGTACAAAGGAGAAAAAGAAGGGCAGTGATTTATGGTAAAATAATGTGGCTCTCAATACGTAAATGCTTGGGTGGTGGCACCTACTTTTAATGAATGACTTTGGAATTATGAAAAGAAAGACTATTGAATAGAATTTAGTTGACACTTTCGAATTCGACATCTTGAAATATTGGTAAATAAATATGTTTGTATGAACACAGATCACCACAAATGGTGACCGTGACAACTTGCTAATGTTGTCTACTCGAAGTCTCTTCACTCTGGCTCAAAGCTCACATGCCAAGAGTGAGATTTCTGTCAGAGACCTAGTTTCCCAGAATGACAAACAACCCTTGGCAAAGTTCAGACAAAACAAAATCCAGTCGTTTGTCATTTAAATGTTAGGTGCATGTCTGGAAATTTCAGCTTCTCTTAACAACCATGAGAGAAAGAAAAACAGACCAAACCCCTAGTCGCCTTCAAATTGACTGACTCACAGGGCCCGCATGTGTATTAGGGTTCAACTGTGCTCCCTAGAGTTTTCCTTTTGTTAAAATAATATTGTATCATGTTTTGTTAATGATTTATTTACACAGCTATTTAGGTTCCCATTCAACAATTTTTGCTCAGTTGCTCAGTGACTTTGGCTCTATTCTTCTCAATGATGAATGTTCTCACTATTTTCATTCTGGTTATTCCATTTCTATTAGTCTGGTGTCTTTGCTCCCCTTTAAAGCTCCATAGGTGGTTTCTGTGGGTGACTTTGTAAATAAATCGCCAGGCCTTTCTGCACCTGTGGGTGAACTTAAACTTCCAACCTTTTTTGTTTGGAGCTGAACAGTGTCTCCATGCAGACAATACTTATGTATCATAATACATATATGTGTGTGTATATGTATGTATATATATATATACACACACACATATACATATATATTTTGTTGTTGTTGATTGCCTTCGAGTGAAGCACGACTCAGCAACCCTAAGAACAAAAGGCCTGAAGCCCCTCTACAACTGTTGACATTTATCAAAGTTCGTAGAGTTTCTTTAGGCATGTTGTTTAGGAAGTGGATGCCACTCCTGCTTCCAAACCTGTCATAGTATGTTATGAGCCATTTAGTCGCCTGTGATGTATAACAACCCTATGTACAGCAACTCTGAACCCTTCCCTGTCCTGAGCCAGTCTCACTAATTCCGACACACAACCCCCCATTGCCTCAGTTACTGTATCAATCCATCTCATCTGAGGTTTTATATATGAGTATACACACACACATACCTAAGTAGGCATTAGGGTTGAGTAATCTGCCCTGGGTCACTGTTGCTGAGACTGTGCTGCTAATTGCTGGGTACCTGCCGCTTGGCTGTGGGCAGGGCTGAGGGTGCCCAGACTGTGAAAGGGTCTGTGTGTGATCACAGTGGGTCCTCTGGGGCACACACCTCCAAAGCTCTCAATGCCCCCTCCCCCGGAAATGAGACACAGGCATCCTTGGGTTTGGGGTTTAGAACCTGTATTATCCCTCATTCACCCTGCCATCTAATGTCCCACATCTTCCCAGACGTCATTCCCCAAACACTTCTGGAGCAGTCACCTTACCTACCATTATCCCTCACTCCCTCTGATCACCATACTATCTCACATCTTCCCCAAACACCTCCTAGGAGGAAGTGCTCACCTGGAGACAAATATCCTATACCTCTTGGTCCTCTCATCCATTCCAGAGCTTTCCTTCCTGTTCATATACTGACACTTCCAAATCGCATACCCAGGCATCTGAATATGTAGCTTTTTAATGCTCACAGGTGGCCGAGAGGCCTCCGCAACTCACCTTGTCTGCACTGGAGCCTTTCCTGTATTCCCACATCCTGACTCAAATCTGTGTTCTTGGTCCCTCCTCTGCCCACTTCTCATTACCTTCAAGTCAGTTCCGACTCATAGCTGACCCTGCATTGGGTTTCTAAGGCAGGTAATTGCATGTCTTTTCTCCTGAGGAGCTGCTGGTGTGTTTGAACCAGCAGAGAAGTGTGACCTTGGGTTGTATTCTCAGGGCCTAGAGTGGGACCCGATGTGTTCCAGGAGTAATCCGTTTACCAGGAGCAGTGATCCGTGGGTAGGCTTGGTTCTGAGGGATTACATTACACCTGAAGTCAACCTGAGAATGTGACCTGTTGCCACTGCCCACATCTCATTGGTCATCACATCTGATGGATTCAGCCTGCAAAATGCTTTTGCCCACTTCCCCCACCTGGATGGTCCCACCCTCTTGGCATGGGTCACTACAACGCCCTCCACACTGACTTTGCTGTGTCCCACTCTCATCCTGGTCAGCGTCTTCTCAGCATGGCAGCCAGAGAGGTTTTGTAAACACACGTCTGATCTCCACCACTCTGTGCTTTAACCCTTGTATTGGCTCATCAGTGACCTCAGAGTCAAGTCTGCTTGTCTTATTAGTTCCTCACATGGTGTGGCCTCTTCAGACCCAGTCTCTCTCTAGTTTATAATCTGTTCCCTTATTTTGCTGAGATCAAGTCAGCACACTTGCCTTCCAGGCTTACACATTCCTTTCCTCTCCCCCAAATATCTTTCCTACAATATTTTCCACCCCATCAAACTTTCTTCTATTTCTCAGCCCAAAGTGGACATGACTCCCTCCAAAGGCCCCCAGATGTTTCCATGGTCTTCAGCTCTTAAACGCTCATCACACCAGGTCCCCTGCATGCCTGTCCTATCTTTCCCAGCACAGCTGCAGTTAGTGCTTTGAGTTTAAAGGTGGAGCCTTTTTCCCCTGCTGTTTTCTTAGGGCCTTTGGAGGAAACTGATGTATGCCAAGCCAGAATGCTTTGGCAAGAGTGAATGATGATATTGATTTTGATTCCTGAAAGGGTTGTATCAGACCCTAGTTCTTTTAGGTGTTGGAGTCTTGGTTTTATTTTATAGGAAGCTATACCATTTATCATTGCTCTTTAGCATTCTGGAGAGGTCCCTGAGTACAGATTTTCCAAATACAATTAATCTTTTTACTTCCTGACTGCTAGAAATTCCAGAGTGTTAAAGAGCAACAGTGTCAGTCTAGAGACTAAGGTGTGCCTGATTCAGGCAATAGTCTTCATAGTTACTTGCTATGCATGAGAGAGCTGAACAATGACTAAGTTTGACAGAAGCAGAATCAATGCCTTTGACTTGTGGTCCTGGAGAAGAGTATTAAACAAAAGACTGCCAAGAGAACAAACGGGTCTGTCCTGGAGATGGTGAAACCAAGTTGCTCCTTAGAGGCTGATTTTGAAGCTCCATCTCAGTGACTTTGGTCACGTGTCCAGGAAGGACGGATCCTTGGAGAAGAACATCATGCTTGGAAGGGTGGAGGGATGGTGCAGGAAAAGAAGTCCCTGGATGAGATGGATTGACAGTAACTGGATAATGTAGGTAGATGTGTAAGAAACAGTGAGTTTGGCTCAGGATAGGTCAGAGTTCAGAGCTATTGTGCATCGAGTCACTGAGTCACAGGCAACTTGACAGCACATAACAACACTAGACTATTCATCTCTACCTCCTCCCCCTTGGGACTAACACAGTGCTTTCACATGCATTTAGCAAAGGATGGATGCTGTGTTCAGCAGCACCCCCTTACGGTGAGTTTACTCAACATCTCTTCAGATCCCACAGATCGATGTGGGATATACATGGAATACAGCATATTCTTTCTATTTCATTTTTCCCCCATTCATTGTTACACATTTTCCTCCCTGCCCACTTCCCCCCCAGTTCATTTTTCTCCTTGAAAAGAAAAATAAATTCTTTCATTGTTATACAATCCACCCCCCAAGTCCACTGTCCACTTTACTCTGCATTCCTTTTTGTGTAATTTTGTCATGAAAATAATACCTAATCCTATATTCCTTTTAAACAATTCTCTCTCTCATCTGTTTCAATGCAGTATACATTATTTATCCCCTCTTTTCTTAGGTTGCCCCCAACCCCAATGTTAGTCCCTTTTTACAACAGTGGTACCATGCAGTATTTGTCCTTTTGTGATGGAGATATTTCACTCAGCATAATGTCCTCCAAGGTCACCCATTTTGAATAATATTTCATGAATTCTTTATTTTTCAATGCATCATAGTATTCCATTGTGTGAGTATGCCATAGCTTTTCTATCTGTTCGTTGGTTGATGAGCATTTGGGTTGTTTCCAATTCCTTCCTATTGTGAACAAAGCAACAGTAAACACGGGTGTGCATATATTTACTTGGGTGGCAGTTATAGTTTCTTTAGGGTATATTCCCAGTAGTGGAATTGCAAGGTCAGGTGGTATTTCTGTTTCCAACTTTTAATTGTCCGGGAAAACAAAGTATGGGCCTTAGAGTCCAAAGCCAGGCTGAATGACTTCCGCATTTCCTGAGCCAGTACTTTGCCACCAAGACAGAAAATGCATACACACATTCCTAGCATTTCCCCTGTGCTATGCTGTTTCTGCACCCTTTTCACAGATTAACTCATTTGCTCTTCACAACAGCCTATGAGGAAGGGACCATAAGTATACATATTACGAGAAAACAAACACAAAGTTCATGGTTTACCCAAGTTGGCTATAATTGAGACAGAAATTTGGGGGTTTCCCCAAGGATATTTCTGTTAATGATTTTTAAATTGTTCTGTAGAATTTTAATCCTTTTACCTATGTGGAGCCTTGTTTTAGGGCTCAGCATGGAGGTCTATCCTGGGGAATATTTCGTGCTCATTTTTTCCAACCATTTTGCTAATTCTGACTCCAGCTGTCCCTCCCAAGGCACTCTCCAATTGTCTTTTGAGTGGAGTAATTCACTACAGTGATCACAGAGAGCTTAGACGGTCCTCATAATTTTGGGGTTTGTTAGGGAGCTAACAGGTTATGTGGAAGATCCAGAACAATTGTTAATGCATTGTCTTGTAACTTCCATACTTTCAAACTGAAATCTGCTGTCACTCTTTGGATGCATGTAAGATATTATTGATGTTTTTTAGCAGTTGATTATGATGTGCTATGATGTGTATTTATATTTCTCCTATTTGTAGCTCTATTTTTCACCTTAACTTTGTATTTTCAGCCATTATTTTTTCCAATTATATTTTTTATCCTGTTACTCCTCTCTCCTGAGAGTCCAGTCACATCATGTATGTAAAACGATTGTGTAACGATATAGTGTACCTCAAGCCAGCAAGGCCTTGTGTTTGTTTTCACAGGGTATTTTATTTTTAATTGCTACTGCTGTCTTCAATTCCCTGATCTTTTTTATTGTAGTGTTTAATCTCTCTATTCTAATAGTAAAGTTTCTATTCAGGATGTTCTTTTCACATCTAGAAGTTCCGTTTGCTTCTTTTCCATCTCTTCACTGTGTTCTTATTTTTCTTTACATCCTTGAACATTCGGAATATAATTATCATAACCATTTTAATCTCCGTATAATTCCACCATCTCTGTCCATTCTGGATCTTTTTAAATTGGAGTAATTTTTCTTGGTTATTGGTCACATTTCCCTGCCTCTTTGTATGGCTGGTGATTTTTTTGTTGGGTGGCTCATTAATTCTTTTATAGTCTTAGACTTTTTCAGCAAGCAGCTAAATTACTCATGGATTATCTTGCTCCATTTTGTCCTTTTAAAAATTACTTTAAGGCAGATCTGCATAGCTTTCATTGAGGGCTAATTAGGCTCGTTCAGAATGCCTTGCTCTTTTGGATCCTAGCTAATGTACTCTGGTGAGGAGGAGCTCAAGAGATTCCTGGGATTTTTGTTTCCTTAAAAGTTGTTCTTTAGCAGCTTCATAGAGTTTCACCTAATGCATAATAGATTGATGCTCAGCCAAAAAGACTTAAGGAAACCCCACAAGAATTCCTGAAAAACCCTGTGCAAAGCTCCCTCCTCATGAATACCCTGTCCCACAAATTGCAGTCTTCTTGACTTCCCTCTAATGTAATTCCTCTGGTCTCCATGTCTGCAACTCAGTGGAATTGTTGGACTCTGTTTGGCTTTTCCCTCCCTGATAGTGCATTTCCCAGCCAGAAAGCCTGGAAAATAAGGCTCATTTAATTTGTTTTAAATCCAAGAAGTCCCCATTTGGAATCCACATTTTAGCTTCTTCACTTAGTACCCTCCGGGTACTAGGGCTGTGGCAGGGCAGGACCACCAGCTGGGTGCATGGCCTCTGGGGTTGGGAGGTAGGGTGGTTCCAGCCTACAGCTCACCCCTTCCACCCCTCAGGTGGGCCTTCACCTTGATCATCATCTCCTCCTACACGGCCAACCTGGCCGCCTTCCTCACCGTGCAGCGTATGGAGGTACCTGTGGAGTCAGCCGACGACCTTGCAGATCAGACCAATATTGAGTACGGCACCATTCACGCTGGCTCCACCATGACCTTCTTCCAGGTGGGGCCACCCAGCAACCTCTCAGGTTTGGTGTTAGAACTCCTGTTAAGCTCAAGTGATGGCTGTACAACAGCTTATAGGGTCAGAGGGGCCCTAAAAGTGAGGGACCACCCATCTACTAAGTGAGATATTGACAAGTCAAGCCACTAGCAGCTCCATGGGAGAAAAGACTTAGTGATTTAGTTATTATATAGCCAAGGAAACCCTTGGAACAATTCTTCCGAGTCCTATCTATACATTGTCATAAGGGCAAATAAAAATTAGTTTTGAACAGAGAAATGGTCTATTTAGAATTGAAAATTCCCTGTAGGGTCTGATTGGGTGTAGATCAGTCTGAAAGAGGCTGGAGCTAGCCAGGCACTGCTGGCTGAGGAGTTAAGTGAAGGAGGAGGGGAGATGAACTCTCAGGTCTCACAGGAGGGTGTTACTGTCGGGATGAGTTTGAAAAGTTGCTAAGCAAAAGGAGCCTTTGGGACACCTAGGAATAATAATCTGGATCCCAGGTCAACAGGGGGAACCAGATGGAAGAGGGCATACGAGTGGTCATTTTTTTTTTAATTTTTGTGTGCGTGTACCGTCAAATCAGATCTGACTGGTACAGGAGGAGATTGTCCCTCCTTCCCCGGCAGAGCATCTGGTGGATTCGAACCACGCACCTCTGGGATTGTAGTTGTAGCTTTTTGCCACTAGGCCACCAGAGCTCCCCACAACTGGTCATTTTTAACTAGCCTCTACCTTACTTGCAAAGCCTTGGGACTGTGGCAGGGGTTAAGGAATATTATGTCCCAGAAGGTTTCAACTGAGCCCGTGGGAAGTGAGTTTTTTCCTATTTGGTCAGGAAGTGGGTCTGCCAGGATCAGACTGGGGCCCCAAGTAGATTTTGGGGTTGACTATCTGCCTCCAGCTTTTTTGACTAAGGCTGGGAGCACTTGAAAGGTTGTGCTATTATCAGGCTGAGCCTGGCCTCAGGTGAAGATAGAAAAGACCATAGGCCTTTCTTCCCTAAGCCTTGGGTTATCCAGGCCTGTGCCAGTCATCATGGGCATGACTTGATCGGCCTTCCTCAGTCATCAACTTGATTGTCTTTAGCTCTTTCTGTCTTCCTCTCATCCTCTTTCTTGAGTTGAGGAAGGCTCCTTGAAAGGTGGGCCAGGGCTTAGGGAAAGGATGGTGGTACAGAGACCTTCTTCCTCCTGTGTTCTTTCTGTCCAGAATTCGAGGTACCAGACATACCAGCGTATGTGGAACTACATGCAATCAAAGCAACCTAGTGTATTCGTCAAGAGCACAGAAGAGGGCATTGCCCGTGTCCTGAACTCTCGATACGCCTTCCTGCTTGAGTCCACCATGAACGAGTACCACCGGCGCCTCAACTGCAACCTCACCCAGATCGGGGGCCTCCTCGACACCAAGGGCTATGGCATCGGCATGCCGCTGGGTATGGCAGGGAGCGTGGACGAGGGTGGGAATCTTATGCATCAGAAACCAAAATGTGTAAGCAAGCTGGAACTGGACCAAGTATGTGTGTATGTCTCTGTGTGTGTCTGCATAGCCTGTGTGTCTGTGTGTGTCCACGTAGCCTGTGTGCCCACAAGCAGGTGATTTCACCATGAAATATCATGAAGTCTCATCCTGAGACGCTGAACTTTCAAATCATGAAAATAAGCCTAGAAACTACTGGGTCCAGCCTTAGGTTGTTGCGAGAAATCTAGTGAGGTGTTTTATGTAAAATTAAGTGCTTGGGCACTTTGATGCTTGCTTTCAGTGTTTCCCCATTGGTCTTGGAGCCACCTGAGGGTGAGGACCTGCTTTTCTTTCTTTCATAATCTCTGCACCAAACACAAAGCCTCCCTCAGTGCAAATGCTCAGAAAGTTCGTGGGTGGGTGGGTGGATGGATGGACATAGTAGGGACCCAGTAAACAGATGCTGCATGGGTGAGTGAGTGGATGGATGAGTGAGTGGCAAGATGGATGGCTGTAATAGGGACTTGGTAAATATTTGTTGGATGGGTGGGTGGATGAGTAGACTGATGATAGATAAGTGGTGTGTATACTGATGGAAGGAGAAGTGTAGATGGATGAATGGAGCATATATTTGTGGATGGGTCAGTGGATGAATGTATTGATAGGTGGAAGGCTGGGTGATGTCTGAGTGGACGGGTGGATCTGCAGGGTGAGATACTTGAACATACATATTTCTACTTCAGAACATGCTGTGCAGGGCTCAGGGCCAGAAACTCATCACCAAATTTTGTCAAAGGCATTTCAGCTTTGAAAACATCTCCAAGTGACTGATTTCTGCACTGGTTACCTGCTCCCGCCTAACAAAGTGCCCTGGAATTTAGCAGTCTTGCAGTGGAGGCAGTGCTGTGCAGGGGAAACAGTAATGCTTAGTTGTTTGGGTGGAGGGACAGGTTCTAGAGCCCACTGATCTAGATTCAAATCCCATTTCCTCCCTGACTCCTGCTTTGACTTCACACATGTCACTTTCTTCACCTAGAAAATGGGAGTGGTAGTCCGATCTCACAGGACCACCGTGAGACCCGAATAAATGTCCAGTGTAGATCCCCCTTTACTCAACCTAGCTCCTGACCTGTGGTATGTGGCCATCAGGTATTTTTGTGAACAAGGAAATAATAATAAAAAGGAATATGTGGTGTGGGGCTGATGATTCAAGGGACATGGGTGAGGGTGGACAAGAGCGATCTAGGCTTGGAGCCAGGCAGTGGAGAGATTTTAATGTGGAGTCATCCGCCCACCAGATACATCTGAGATGCACTAGGTGCCAGGTACTGTGATAGATGCTGATGATACAGTATCAGACGTGCTGTGCAGTACCTGCCTTCTAGCAGACAGCAGACAAACTGTAAACAGACAATATAATGACAGATGTGACAGCTGCTCAGAAGTAAAGGGCAGAGACTATTGGGGTGTGAGGGGTGGTTGGTGTTGTGAAAAGAGTATAGTTGGCATGGAGATGGTCAAGTCTGACCCCCACAAACTCTCCAAGAGGGACAGTCCCATCTACAGCACCAAAACCGATTCCCACGAGGTTGGACATGTCACATGCCCTTGCACCTTCCTCTGTCGAGTCTAACACCAACTGTCACTCCCAGAGCCTGCTCTGCTCTACTGTTAGGTCCACTAATCTGTTGCAATAGCCACACAGAACTCACAGATCTTATTTATGATTATGGGGTTTCTTAGGGAAATTAACAGGTTACCATTCAAATTGGAACAGGTTGCATTTCTTCAGCTAGGACAGTTTTTCAGGCCCTCTGACCTGGCCTTGTGGCTCTGGGTCAGTATTGTTGTTGTTGTTGAGTACCGTAGAGTCAGAACTAACCTGTAGCTGACCTTCCACTGGGTTTTCAGAGGAAGTTAATCACACAGGAGGAGATTGCCTGTCCTCCCATGGAGCAGCTGGTGACCTTGAACCTTTGAGCCTTGAGATTGAAGCACAGCTTCTTGTCATTAAGCCACCAGAGTTTACATACCTCTTTTAGTTCTGCCAACTATGGTGTCACCCCCTTACCCCAGTTCTCTGGTAAGCCTGGGTGAAGACCCTCAGCTCTGGCTCCTTGAGGCCTCTCTCTCTTGTTCTCCACCTTTGCTGTTGGTGCTGCTGTTGCTCTCATCCAGGGCCCTGTCCGACTCATGCAGGATCTCTAGTTCAAATGGATTCTGCTGCTGCTCTCTTGCTGGTAGTGAGATTCCCATTTTCTGCTGCAGAACCTGCATGATTTCAGCCTGGCGATGGCGAAACTGGCCAATCCCCTCTTTCCACCCCCACCCCCCACACCTAATTAGCATGCTTCACATCATTAGCGTAATCCCACCCAACCTTGGGGCAAAAATCAACAGCAATGGTAAAGGGAAAGCCATTTTTTAGCAATCAATCTATGACATCACAGTGCTGTTTTAAATAAAGTCATCAAAGAAGGCCCCCTGAGGCTTCTTTGAGCTGAGACCTGAATGAAGCAAGTGGAGGAAAAGTCTAGGCTGGGTGCAGAGATGGGAGTGTGCTTGGTGGGGGTCAAGGTGCAGCCAGGAGGCTGGTGTCACTGGAACTGAGAGCAGTAAGGGGAGGAGGCGAAGCCTGAGGGGTTGGGGGCATGGCTGTAGGATTTTCTGTGTCACAGTGGAGACTATTGGAGAGTTTAATGCTCAGGTATGAGCTATGAGAGAGAGTGGACTGCCCCGCTGGTTGCCATGCTGAGAGGAGATGGGGTAGGAGATGGTGGGCAGAGCAGGGAGGCCGATAGTAGAGGTGAGGGTACAGTTCAGTGAGGGCCTGGCCCACGGGCCTGCAGAGAAGGTGGCAGGCAGTGGTCAGACTTGAGGTTGAACCGGCAAGACCCCCGGAAAGTGGCTTTGGTGGGAAGGAGAGCCATAGTGAGGGTGGAGTTGTGGTCCCTGATGGCTCATCCCCTGTCATCTTCCTGACCCAGGCTCCCCGTTCCGGGACGAGATCACGCTGGCCATCCTGCAGCTACAAGAGAACAATCGGCTGGAGATCCTGAAGCGCAAATGGTGGGAGGGCAGCCGGTGTCCCAAGGAGGAGGACCACCGAGCTAAAGGTCAGCCTGCACCCCATACTCTTACTCGAGACACACCCCTTTTGCAGCCCTGTGCCCACACGGCTCCCAACCATGTGGCTGTCCCCTCCCCCCAGGTCTGGGCATGGAGAACATTGGCGGCATCTTTGTTGTGCTCATCTGTGGCCTCATCATTGCTGTCTTCGTGGCGGTCATGGAGTTTATCTGGTCTACACGGAGGTCAGCAGAGTCTGAAGAGGTGAGATTGGTGGTGGGTTAGAGGAAGGGAGAGAAGTGGGGACCCCCTCAGGGCTTAGAGGTATGGAAGGTGGGGCTCTGGGGAAGGGCAAGAGGATGACAGCAGGCAAGGAGAGCCTTGGGGTCAGGGTTGGTGAAAGACGATCTGGGAGAGAAAGCAGTTCCAGAGGAAGTAAGAGAGACCAAGTGAGCCCAAGGACATGAGGAAGGAAAAGGAAGGGCACGCAGCACGGGAGGAGATGAGGAGCCCAAAGGAGGTGAGAAGGGAACGGAAGGAAGGACGTGGGGAGTGACAGAAGTGACAAAGCCAGAAACAACTGGAAACAGGGTGAGAGGAAAAGTGAGCTGGATGCTTGCTGTCTCACCCTGTGCAGAGGACCCCCCCAACCCCACAAAGCTCCTAGATCCACCAGGCTCCCAGACAGCTCCTCCCACCCCCTCCTCTCCTACTCACTCTCACTTGAAGTCACTTCCTGCTTCCCTGAGAAAAGTAAAGGGAGAGAGCAGCCTCAGCATCCAGTTCCACGCCAGGCCCCTCCTGGTTGCTCTGAAGAAGCCACCCTGAGCCTGGTAAAGGTGCCCACACTCTGGGCCCTGATGCCCTCCTCTCTGTCCTTCTCAATGATGCCATTTGTCTTTTTCTTTGAATCCCACTAACATACAGTGTGCTGTTTATCCCCTCTTAAAAACCCTCTAATGGCCCCATTTCCCCTTGGAGCTTCCACCCACTTTTCTCCTGACCCCTACTGCCCGAATCTTTGGAAAACTTGTCTCTCCCTGGAGCTTCCCTTCAGTCTTAAGCCCACCCCCATCCAGCTCTGTCTCCCCCCACACCACAGAAACCACTTTTTTTTTTCAAAGCCACTCATCACCAGAGATTCCTGTTGTAAAATCTCAGTCCTCCTATGTGAAGTATCAGCACCGCTGACCACTGCCTCTCCTCAAAATCCTTTTCCTCCCTGACTTCTCAGACCCTCCTCTCTTACCTACCCTTTTTTCTACCTCTCTGGCCACTTCCTCCCAGACTCCTTTGTTGATTCTGTCTCCTCTGTATGCAGGGTGGGGATGGGGCTCCTGAACTCTGCCTTTCTCCTCTCCCTACTACCAGCCATGCTAATAACTTTTAAAGCAATCTATATGCTGATTACTCTTGTATTACTGCATAACAAATTACCCCAAGCCCAGCATCTTAAACCTGTAAACACAGCACAGCTTCTTGGAGCAGCTTAGCTGAGTGGTTCTGGCTCAGGGTTTCTGATGAAGTTGCAGTTAAGTTGTTGGCTGCCATAGCTGGAGGATCCCTTCCAGGGTGGCCCACTTACATGGTAGTTGGCAAGGGAACCTTTGGAGTAGAGAGCAAGGCAGAGGCCAAGGTGTCCTTTATGACCCAGCCATAGTCACTTGCACAGCCCAATGTGCATGACACAAAGATGTGAATACCAAGAGCTGGGGTCATTGGGGCAGGATCTCGGGGGCCAGCTCCCATAACTCCTGAATGTAGATCTCCCTAAGGGCCCTTTCCCTTAAACTCAAGGTTTGTAAGTTCTGCTTTCTCCTTATGTATTGTGTGTCTGATAATGACCTCTTGACCACTCAGAAAGCAACACCATCCTTCAAGCTGCTTAGGCTGAAATATATTAAGTTATCTGTATGACCCTTTTTCATGCCTAGTCTGGCCTAGTCTGTGATTTCTTGGCAAATCTTGTTGGCCCTCTTAAGAAACACCTTCTTACTTCATCCACTAGCATTACTGGTCTCCCACTTGGCCTTCCCAGATCTTCTCAACACATCACCAGCAAGTCTATGAAAAGCATAGTGTTCCCTCCTTATTTTCTGATTCAGCAGAGAAGTCAGTCTTGACCATAGCCCACAAGCCTGCATAACCAGGGCCTCCCCCCACTGCTCCCTCGCCTGACTTCATCCTTTCCCTCTGTCCTCCTGTATACCCCATTCTAACATCCTGACCTGCTTGCTGTTCTTCAAGACATGATAAGATGTTCCCACCTTAGTCATTTGTCTCAGTTACTTAGTGCTGCTAGAAATACCACAGTAGAGATTTTGCATAGACAATGGTTTATTTTCTAGCCATTTCGGAAACTAGAAGTCCAAATTCAGGCCACCAAGTCCAAGGAAAGAAAACTCTGTTGGTTCTGGGGCAAAATCCTAATCTCGTTTCTCTGGCCTTCTTGGCATTGGCATTCTTTGCTTTTTTTTGTTGTTGTTGTTGTTGTTCCTTGTTGATCTCCACATGGCATCCATCTTTCCCCTTCTGTGCCAGTTTGTCTCCGTGCCTAATTTGTTCCTTTTTTTATCTCCAAAATGAGCAGGCTTGATGCATGCACTTTGGCCTTGTTAATACAATAAAGAAAATCAGATTCCAAATGGGCTCATATACACAAGTTAGGATTCCAGGCCATATTTTGAGGGGACAGAGTTTAGCCTTTGCCTCTACTGTGTTGTCTACCCAGCATGCTCTTCTTAAGGATATCTTCTAGAAGCACTCTGTCTTGAAATTCCCCACTTTATTTTTCTCCACTAATACATCATCATCTAATCGATAACGAGCATCTCTTTATCTTCGCACTCTCTCTCTTACTGGCTTCTCCCTCTGGTCTTTGCTCTCAGAGCTATGTCAGAGGTCACAAGCAAAAGATCAGCCTTCCAATTACCAAGTCTGTCCAAGACCTTAAGCTTGGCAGGTCCCCACAACACACACACACACCCACTTCTGACCTGCAGGCAACAATCTAAGAATTCTCATTATCCCCTCAGGTTTGAAAATTTTCTAAAATGACCCACAGAACTGAAGAAATTGTTACACATATAATTTTATTGTTACAAGAATACAAATACAGAGATGCCTAGGATGAGGCCTGGGAGGTTCCTAATGGAAGTTCCCTTCCATTTCCCAAAGGATGCACCATCTTCCCCTGTGCATCAGTTTCTCTTGGAAACTAGAAAGTTCCCAAAGCACTTTCATGTTTTTATGTCAGACTTCACTATGGAGTCAGGAGTGAGTGAAGTGATTGAGTCACAGTCCATGTTGTGTAACTCAACATTCATCTCACCCCACCATGGGCAAGGTGAGTTTGTCACCTGGGCATTCCTAGCCTCATTAGCATAAATGTCCAGATGTGGGGAGCTCTGGTGGCCTAGTGGCAGGAAGCTGTACTGCAATCCCAAAAGTACACGGTTTGAATCCACCAGATGCTCTGCCAGAGAAGGAGGGACAATTTCCTCCTGTACCAGTCAGATCTGATTTGACGGTACATGCACAAAAAAAAAAATTAAAAAAAAAAATAATGTCCAGATGTGCTGTGGAGTCTCTCATGGATGACAAGGTTTTAGAGGCCATCTATCAGCTGCCAAGGACAAAGACCATCTTTGGGTAAAATTTACAATAAATGCCCCACCATCTGACGTACTAAGGGATGCACCATACAATTGTACTTCATTTTATTGCACTTTGGAACTACCACAGTTTTTACCGATGGAAGGTTGGTGACACCCCTGTGTTGAACATCTGTTGACATAATTCTCCCAACAGGATGTGTTCATTTGGTGTCTCTGTAACCACTGGTAACGTTCCAGCATTTCCATAATGCTGTTGTACACTTTGTAAAACTACCAAAACCTATCACCATGGAGTTGATCGTGAGATGTTAGTGACTCTCCGCCAAGTCCCCAAGGCTGTAAGATCTTTATGGGAGGCGCCTGCCCATCCTCCCACAAGGCAGCAGGTGGATTCATCCCACTGACCTCTTGGCTAGCAGCATAACACATACTGTACTTTTTCACTAGAGCTCTTTTTAAGTAAACGACAGTATTATGTGCTGTTGAGTTGGAACCCACTCATAACTGACTCTCTAATGGATTTTTAGCGACTGAAAATAGCTTGGGAAGAGATTACCCAACTTTCTCCCGTGGAGCAGCTGATAGATTTGAACTGAATACCTTGGGGCTGGCTGCACAACTCCTTACTGACCAGGTCACTAGAGCTCCCCAAACCATTGTCGTGTAGCGTAGCATAACATTTATAGGCATTGACCAAAATCACGTGACTTGTCTCACTCACTCTACTGTAGTGGCCTGGAACATGAATTGTCCCGAGCTGTGCTTGTATATATTATTGTTACATGTCTCGTCATAAATACAACCTCCGTGAGGGACAGGGACACAGTTCTGTGCCAGCATGAACCCCAGAGTGCCCAGAACAGCACCTGGCATAGAGCTGTTCCTGTTAAGTGCCTTCCAGTAGATTATGACTGAGGGATCGGAACCTTGTCCTATGTTGAGCCATCCTCACGATGGAGCTCGTGGTTAACGTCCCTGTGTCAGTCCATTCTGAGTCTTCCTCTCATACAGTAAGCACTCAATAAGTATCTTGAATTAATGACTTGCATGGATGAGGGCTAAGGATAAGAGGAAGGAAAGAGAGTGGAAAGAGGAGGAAGAGAGCAGCTCAGATAGGCGGAAACGGAGAGAAATCCAGGAAGTAAACTGAGAAGTGGGAAGTGAGGAGAGGGCGGAGGCAGTGAGGCGCCCCTGGGGACGCCAGGGAAGCACTAGCGAGGAGGAGGCGGGGAAGGGGGGTGGGCGGGAGGCGGATGGTGAGGGCCCCGCCGCCTCGCGCCCCGCCCGCAGGTGTCCGTGTGCCAGGAGATGCTGCAGGAGCTGCGCCACGCCGTCTCTTGTCGCAAGACTTCGCGCTCCCGCCGCCGCCGGCGTCCGGGCGGCCCGAGCCGGGCCCTGCTGTCCCTGCGTGCCGTCCGCGAGATGCGCCTGAGCAACGGCAAGCTCTACTCGGCCGGCGCGGGCGGGGACCCCGGTGGCGCGCACGGGGGCCCCCAGCGCCTCCTGGACGACCCTGGCCCTCCCGGCGGCCCGCGGCCCGCCGCCCCGACGCCGTGCACCCACGTGCGCGTCTGCCAGGAGTGTCGCCGCATCCAGGCGCTGCGGGGCTCGGGGGCCGGAGCGCCCCCACGCGGCCTGGGCGCCCCCACCGAAGCCGCCAGCCCGCCCAGGCCACGCCCAGGTCCCGCAGGGCCCCGGGAGCTTGCGGAGCACGAGTGACCGTTGGGGGGCGTCTCGACTGACCGCAGAGCCGGGGTCCAGGCCTCGGCTGCCCCTGCCTTCCCTGGCAGCCAGGGAACGGAACTTGTGGCCAGGAGTACCGAACTGACGCCGCGACTTTGCCTTGGGTTCCCTGTAACGTGTGGAGTCCGCCTGCTCCCCCTGGTAGACTTGCAAGAGGGTGCTGCGTGCAGCCATGCTCTGCACCTGGGCTGCGGGCGACAGGAGGCAGCACCCCGGACTCCCATGAGCTGAGTGGAGCATCGGTGGGGAGGACCTCATCCTGGGACCGCACAGCCTCCTAAACTTAATGCAGCCCTCCTCACTTCCAGAGGAGAGAGCATCCTGGCCGATGGGTGTCCTCTGGCACCCCTGGACTCTTCTCTCTTTCTCTCTTTTTTTTGGGGAGAAATCTCTATGATGAATTTCTATGAGACACCCCCCCCGGGGGAGGGGGTCAGTTGGGCCCCATCCCTCCCCCTGCCACACCTCAGTCCCCGTTGGAATAAAAAAAACAAAACCGGGGATAGCCGGTTGGGTCTCCATTTCCTGGGGAAGGGGCGTTGAGGGCATTGGAGGTCTGGGCCCCAGGAGGATGCGCCGCGAGCACACACAAACCCTTTCACAGACTCCACACCCTCAGCCCTGCCCACAGTCTAATGGCCAGTCCAGGTGCCTGCTGCCGGCCCCTCCCTCTGACCTTGCGTCAGGTCAGGGAAGCCACATTAAAGACCCTGAAACAGATGGAAAGATGTTGGGGATCTGGAGAGTCATAGATGCGAGGAAATGGAGACAGAAAGACCAGATGGGGAGGGGGGAGGGCGAGCGCGCTGTGGTGTGGTGGTGTCCGGAATGGCACGTATGGCGGAGTGCCTCCCTGGGTGATTCGGAGATTTGGGATGGTCTGCATCTATGTGTGCGTCCCCAAAGCCATCCTCAGCTGCCTGCGACTGTGGCCCTCTGCTGATACTGAAGCGTGCCCACCTCCATGAGAGGAAGCAAGGGATCCTAGTGGAGGGAGGGCTAAGTGGGAAGGAGAGGCTGGTGGATCAAGAGGAAGGGTGGGTCTGTCTCCTGTCCCCGCCCTCCCCCTCCCCGCTGGAGGTTTCTGTGGAAACTGCAGCTGAGAAAGGACGAGTGAAGGTCACACGGAGAGAGCCAAAGCGAGGCCTAGTGGAAGGGGGAGAAGCGGGAAAGGGAGAAGAATGGGCTGGAGGAATAGACAGATGGGGCAGAGAGGTGAGGGGGGGAAGGAGTGGGGCGAGGTAGAGTGAGGTCAAGGGGGAGAGACAAGGGGAGGTTAGAGAATGGAGGGGAGTGTGAGCTCGACTTGGGAAAGCCGGGAGAGTTGAGGCTTAGAATCAGGAGTGGAGGTCGAGCAGAAACAGGCGAGCGTCAAGAAACCATAGAAAACTAGTTGGGGACCGACCTCAGAGGACAGAGAGATGAGGAAAACCCGCGCGAAGGGCAGAGAGCAAGCGGGGTGTGATCTCAGGCGGCGCCAGCGCAGGGAGCTGTCCTTTCAGCACCAGCCAGACCAGCCCGCGCCGCAGCTCTGTCTCCATTCCTTTTCCAAGTGCCTTCTGGGGGCCTGTGGCCCAAACGCCAAGACGCCTTCCAGTACACAACACCCTCCATGCCAGGCTACTTCACACAGTGCCAGAATCTCCATCTGGGCCTTAGACACTTGCTGTGGACTGTGCCCGGACAGGGAGAGCCCAAGGCAAGCTGGTGGCTTCTCAGCTCTTTGACAGGCCTACCAAGCAAGGTCTCTGCCCTTGGGCTGAACTTTGTCTTCCAGGGTGACTAGAATGTGGGCATTTCTGGATGCCATCTCTCTCTGTGCCAACCCTATAGTCAATCTCTCCTGGGATCTTCATTTCCAAGCTCTTCTCATTTCTGCTCTTAGTTTCTCCCTAGTTTGCCAATGCTGTCTCTCTTCTGGGTTCTCTGTGTCCCTGTGTCTCCCTGTCACCTTCACTAAGGATTTCTGTGTCTCTGTGTCTTTTGCCTGTTTTCTCATCTCTGCTTCTGCTTTCCCATCTGCCTGTGCCTCTTTCTCACTCTGCAAGGTGTGCCTGTCTCTCCTGTACCCGTCCATCCCTGTGACCTTCCTAAGTCTTCCCTCCCTCCCTTCCACTTCCGCAGGGCCTCACTGGGAGCAGGATGATCAGTCATCAGTCTCACCAGGCTTGTGTCTGGAGGGAGAGTGCCAGAGGGGGAATGTGAGCCTAACTCTGCAGTGGGGTATGAGTGGCCAAGGTCTCTTCTAGCCCAGCTAGAAAGCAGAAAAGACAGACCGTAGAATCTTCTGGGGTCCAAATTCCCACTTCAGGTTTTCCTGTTGTCCAAATTCCTTCCTCTCTGGCCCAAGCCCCTCCCTCCAGGCCAAGGTATTGGGAGTGGTGGTTGGATGTGTTGTCAGATACAGATTGATAGACTTTCCCTATCCTGGGAAGAGAGCCGACTTGGGGAATGGGGCCTGAGGACAGTGCACCTAGGTTAGAAGATGTGGCTCCTCCTCTTCCCCCAGTCTCCATGGCAACAGGCCCAGTCTGCAGACCCAGCTTCCTTTGCTGCACATCCTGGCCTCCTTGTTACTATGGCAACAAAGGACACTGGGAGGGATGGGGGACAGTCAGAGTACAGGCTGGTGATGAGGCTTTGGGTTCTTGGGGAAGCCAGGGAACCCAAGACTCCCTGCATCCCTCTGATCACTAGCGCTGTCTCTGTTTCTGGCCATCTCTTTGTGCCTCTAGATCAAACAGTGTGTGTGTGGTGTGTGTGTGGGTGTGTGTGTGTGTGTGTGAATGGCTTTCAGTCTAGCCTTCAGCATCTCACACATTTCACTGACCAAATTCTTACCTTTTATCCACCCCACATCCATTGAGATCACCCCCTGTCCCTTGCCTGTGTCCCTCCCACCTTCATTTCCAAAAAGGTAGGGTGTGGGGGAGGACAGTTACAGGGACACTTTCTCTCTCTTTCTCTCATCTCTTGTACCATCTGTAGGGAATGTTCTTCATGGAGCTAATGAGTTTTGGGATATTAGTGGGGGTTCCCCACTCCTTAGGCTCCAATGGAGTGACTGATAGGCTGTTTGTATGTTGTACAGCAGGCCGGGAGTGTGGGCTCCAGCTGTCGCTCTGTGCGTGCATGTACTGTGACAAGTGGGTGGTGGGTTGGTGAGGTAGTAAAGGGAGGTATGACACAGTATGTGATGTGTTGCAGTATACACTGTGTGCAAGTGTGGGAGGTGTGTGGATGGTGTTGTGGGAGTGGTGTCTGTGAGTAGTGATGTGTGTGTAAGTCTGTGTTCAACTCTTGATCTGCTTTTCCCAAACTAGCCATCACTTAGTGAGTTTGCATTATGGGCCTTGGCTCATGCCTGAGATATTTGGTGTCTGAGATGTTGTGTGGTTGTGTGGCCATGTCCACAGGCTCCTGTGGCATATGCAGAGGCCGTGTGAAGCCCATGTGTGTGCCGTGGGGTTGAGCAGGATGCATGTTGGTGAATGGGCTGCATGGTGGGGTCCGCATGGGAGACAGTACAAGTCAGGCATGATGGACTGTGTCTGTATTACGGTATTGGACAGGTGATTACTAATCTCCATAACCCTTTACGATTGTGATTGTTGGCCTGTGTAGAGTGAGATGGTGTGTACGAGGTGTGTGTTCCATGTGTATGCCATTACTGCAAGGTTGTGAGTCTCTGAGGCTGTGGGATGGGTAACATAGTAACGTAGAGAGAGTGTGAGGTGGGTCTCTGGCCAGGCCTAGGAGTAAGAGTGTGGTTTGTCCCTAAGCATCTGAGCTAGCTGGGCGATCATCATGGGTGCTGATGGTGGCCATTTCCTGGGCTCCTCAGTGGGACCCTCTAATTGTGTCTCTTATACCATTGTGCCTCATTGAATAGCTCCACCACAGGGGATGTGGAAACAAGCGCACAGTGAGCATTCTCAGGCTCCCCCTCTGCCCCCTGCAACACCCCTCCTCATTTGAGAAGCCTCTTTTGTGCCCCTTTCCAACCACCCCCTCCATAGCACCTTCCTTTTCACACCAGTCTTCTCACCATCTCCAGGGCCTCTCACTGCACCGTAATGTTTCTCTGGGGCCCCTGTCTTATTGTGGAGATTTACTGGCCTTCCCCCAACCCCAAGGTCCCCCCAAGACTCCCCTGTCCCTGGTGGCACATCTCTACAGTAAGGAGATTTCCCGGGGTGGGGCCTTTCTTCTCAGAGCCCCTCCAAGGAAGCACCCCCCCCCACGCCGCAGGGGCCTTTAGGTCCCCTATTGCGGGGTCCCGGGGATTCCCGCCCCCTGCAGCACTCCCCCTTGCAGCCTGCACCGCCGCTTTGCGGAGACAGGGGGGCAGGACAGCTGCAGTACCAGGGGCGGGGCCGAGGGCCATCTGTCAGCGCAGCGGCGCCGCTGATTGGCTGGCTGCGGCCCCCCCGCAGGTGCGGACATATGAAGAGGCGGAGGCGGCGGCCACCGCAGCCTCTGTGCGGAGGGACGGACGGACGGACCGAGGCGCGGGCGTTGCAGAGGCCCCAGCCAGAGCCCGCGCCTGAGCCCGCCCTGAGGCCCCTGCTCGGCCCCCGTCCCGCCCGCCCGCCCCTCTTCCCGCGGAGCCGCCAAGATGGGGGTAGGTGCTCCGGCGGCTGGGCAGAGGGTGACATTGCGGGTGTCTGCGGGCCGGGGCTCCGGGGACCCTGTGCTCTGGAGCCAGGTCCACGGAGTCACCTCGGGGAGGGGGTCGTGCGTGTGGCTGTGCTGCTGCGAGGAGTGTGTGCGGGTCGCCTCGGGGGTCTGTGGCGCAAGTTGGCGTGCCTTTGTGTGCGGGGTTCGCGGGAGCACGGCCCAGCCCTCTGCCTGACCTTGTGCGGCTTGTGTGTGTGCATGTGTGAGCGTGCACGGGGGCGCGCGCATGTGCGTGCATGTTTCTGCATGTGTCCGTGAGGCCCTGGCTCTGCTAGGCCCCGACAGCGCATTCTACCTGTGACTGTGCGACTGTGGCTGTGTGTCCGACTGTCAGCGACATGGTCACCGCATCTGCGGTGTCTGGGTGTGTGCAAGAGGCTGCGTTTGTGTGTCTGGAGTGTTGGCCAGCGTAGGGACAGGTCCAGGCTGGGGGATGGACAGCCAGGTGACCTCTCTTTCTCCTTCCAGGCCTGGATGGGGGGGCTCTGCAGTGCGGTGCAGCCTAGGGCTGCGGGGTGCGTGTCCAGCCCCTAATCCCAGAGAACAGACAAGGGAGGGGGCAGTCAGGGGGGAGGAAGAGCAGGAGAGCAAAGGCAGAGACTGAGTGTGCAAATGCATGTGCGAGGGGGGGAGTATGCATGCTTGGCTGTGCCCTTGCCTCTGTGTCCGTGTGTCCTTGTCTGTCTGTGGGTCTCTCCAACAGATGCCGCCTCCTTTCCCAGCTGACCACCTGACCCCCACCACAGCCCTGGATTCCTCCCTGTGTGTCTGGGACAGGGTGTGGGGAGGAGAAGGTGGCTGTGGGTTGGGGGAGCTCGATGAAGAGGGAGGGGAGAAAGATGGCGGAGGCAGGCTGATGGGCCTAGGAATGGGATGGGGGTGGGGATGCAGATCTGGGGGTTGGAGTGGGTGAGGGGGAATGGGGAGAAAAATTGGAGGGAGAGCTAGAGAGAGACGGGGGGGGGGCGGGGGATGGATGTGAGGCTCCAGTGATGGCTTCCAGGTAAGTGGAAGGGAGCAGAGGAAGAAGGAAGGTGGCTAAGGCCAAATGCCTTAGACAAGGAAGAAAAGTGGGGGGTCTCTTAGGAAAAGAAGAGAAACCAGGAGGAAAATCAAAGATGCCTCAGACATGGAGGGAGAGGCATAGAGATATGTGGGAGATCAAAATGGGCAGAGACACAGAGAAGGACAGACAGACAGAGAGATTCTGAAAGAGACATGGACAGAGACACAGGCAGAGAGGGGAAGAGACCTGAAGGAGGTACAGAAGCGAAGGAAAAAAACTGAGGCAAAGAAGGAGAGAGAGACACGGAAAGGGAGCTCCTCTCCAGAGTCAGCCTGAGTAATAGGGACAGAAGGTCAGGGGCCAAAGGGGAGGCTGAGGGAGACACTGGGAGATGACAGACTCAGACACTGAGGGAGGGAGAGGCTGGCTGAGGTGCAGAGGCTGCGTGAGCCAGCGAGCAGGCATCAGGGGGAGGTGGACAATGTGGAGATGGCGAGGAGGAGCCGCAGAGGCGGGCAACAGCAAGACAGGCGTGCCCCCCACCCCACCGTGCACCCATCTGGGCCTCCTGCTGAACTGGGGAAGCCTCAGCTCCCCACTCCTCCAAGGAGTCTGGTCATGGCAAGGGCAAACAGGAACTTGTCAGGGACCGGGGTGTCCCAGTGCCCTCCTCCATCAGGCCTCGAGTCCAGCCTTCTCATTTTTCCTTCTCCCAGACATAGGAATTCAGGGCCCCCCCAGTACCTCCTGTCTCAAACTCAGAGTCCAGGCCCCCAGCCCCCTCCTCCTTCAGATCCAGGAGTCCAGGTCCCCACTTTTATCCCTAGTGTGACCCCAGCCTGTGCTATCCAACATTCCCTAAGGTTTCACAGGGAGGCTGCCATTGTTCTCCCCATTCCTCCAAAGCTCCCATCTCCTGCTGCTCTTTCCCGTTCTCAGGCTCAAACTCAAGACAATTTCCCTCCATGTCCCACCTTCCGTGGGCCTGGCCACCTGCACACACGGTGACCCTCTACTGCAGTGGTGCCTGTCCCCTGTGTGTCTCCCAGCTGAGACGCAGTGCTGCTGCAGGGCTGGCACGGGGCCAGGCCTTCTGCCCACCTTGCACCCCTCCTCCTGCGTTCTGGCCTCCTGGCCACTGCCCCTCCCTGTGCCCACCCTCTGCCTCTGGGTCTGGGGGCAGACATCAGGCAGCTCAGCCCTCGACAAGGTCACGAGGGGATTAGCGCTGAGCCGCGCTGAGCCTTGGATCCCAGCTTGGCCCTGGGTCCGCAGGATCGGTCATCGGCCCTCAGCAGCATCCAGCCTCGCCTCGCCTCGCCTCTCCTGCCAGGCTCTCAGGCCCCTAGATGTAGAACTGGTCACTCGCCTTGTGATGCCCTGTTCAGTCCAGGCCCATTTGCTCTTCCACACCTAAATCCTTCTGGGTTTAAGGTGTTCCCATGGTTCTGCAGAGATCTGACTGCTCCCAATCTAGTCATATGCTCATAGCTCCCATCATTCCCCATGGGAGAGGCCAAAGCCCACTTAAATGGTCCTGCTCCAGCCAAGCCATCCCCCTGTGCGCAGAAGATACCTCCCAGGTCTTTGTTTCAACTGTGACCCACACCTTCCTGCAGGCCTTATGGGGTCTGCAAAGGTTTGTGGGTCCTTTGAAAGAGAGAGACTAAACAGCTGTGGTGCCCAGAAAAAGCTGAGAACACAGAGCCAGGGAAAGGTGCCCAGAAAGACCTGGAGCTGGAAGTATAGAGGCCTGGGCAAAGATGAGATGGATTCAGAAACACTGGCACAGGGCCAGAGATCGAGATCCTAGTGTGAGAGTGAGATAGATCAATCAGAGACAAGAGAGAAGCAAAGTTAGAGACATGTATAGAACATCAAAGAGAAGGGAAGAACCCAAGAGAACAAAATAGAGACTAAATGCCAGAGACAAAGAGATGGGGGAATAAAAATGGAGGAAGATAGAGACGAAAAACAAAACCACTTGGAGACAGTCTTCAATCCCAGCAGATCTCAACTCAAGGAGAGAGATAGCAGCCCGAGAGGAACAGGGAACTTGGGAAGAGATAGGGACAAAAATAGTCTGAGACAGAGACACAGAAAGAACTGAGGATCAGAGAAAACACACCCCGAGACAGAGAGATGATATGAAGTGATGAGAGTAATCGAGGGAGAGACACAAACACACAGAGATGGAGAGATAAAAGTGAACAAAGAGACTAAACAGTCGTGGAGACCAGAGGACAAGGAAGAGAATGAATAATATACCAAGAAGCAGACACACAGAGAAGAGGAGAAACAGAAATACAGATTTAAAAAGAAAGAGAGATACTTAGAGATGGAATGGTAGAGATCTGAGAGAAGGGCCCAGAAACAGACCCAGAGCTGGACAGGGATCCTAAGATATGTCGAGTCTGAGACTCTGAGGGTGACTGGGAAATGGAGATGCCCTCACAGGCTCTCAGATACCCAGAGGCAAAGGGGAAACCCCGAGATTAGGTACAAAGTGGACCCAAGACGCAGAGACCCCCCCCAGGCGCGTGGAGGGTCGGTGTCCCCCTTTAACCCCTTCTCGCCCGCAGTCTGGTCGCTCTGACAGCTATCGTGTCGCCACCTCGCAGGACAAGAAAGATGACAAGGGCTCGCCCAAGAAGGGCAAGGGCACTAAGGAGCGCCGGGATCTTGATGATCTCAAGAAGGAGGTGGCGATGGTAAGCCCATCCTCCCCGTCCCACCCCCTCCCTCCAGTCCGTTCCCCCTTCTCTTGAGGTGCCCCAGCACTCACCTGACTGCCTCCAATCTCCTGTTCCTCAGACAGAGCACAAGATGTCCGTTGAAGAGGTCTGCCGGAAGTACAACACGGACTGTGTGCAGGTGTGGAAGGGTCTGGCCAGGACTGGAGGCCCAGACGTCTTGGTCTTGGGGAGGAGGGGCCAAGGGAGGGTGGGAGGCCAAGGCTGTTCAGGGAGGGTTCCTGTATGAATCCCCATGTCTCCCAGGGTCTGACCCACAGCAAAGCACAGGAGATCCTGGCCCGAGATGGACCCAACGCGCTCACGCCACCACCCACTACCCCAGAGTGGGTCAAGTTCTGTCGCCAGCTCTTCGGGGGCTTCTCCATCCTGCTGTGGATTGGGGCCATTCTTTGCTTCCTGGCTTACGGCATCCAGGCTGGCACGGAAGATGACCCAGCTGGTGACAATGTGAGGGCCCTCCACCTGTCCTGTCCCAGGCCACAAATCCAGGGACACTCTGGCTCACATCATCCTGCCTCCCTACCCTGTCCACAGCCCACTCTCCCTTTTCTCATCCAACTTTCACAAGTGCCTAGTGAGAGAATCAGAACAGGTGTGAGGAAATTGAGGCTCAGAAAGGGCACGTAACTTACCTAAGGTCACACACAGCAAGCTGATTCTGACCCAAAGCAACGTAGCCTCAGTGGCGACAGACATCCGCAGATGGCCACAAACTGAAAGGTACCTGAAGAGTGAGAATGCTCTTGTAGAGACCTATGCATGTTCACCTGCTGGTGTGTCCGGGGACATATGATCTCTACAGTCCCGTGTCAATAAAAACGGGGCCACATCTCCGCTACTTGGAGAACCTCACCTGTGTGCACACAAGCTACATGTATTCCCCTAGAGCCCCCTAGTTCCCACACACGTACAGACACGGGCTCTCAGGGGCACTCAAACACACTGACACGTGGAGTTGCAGGTTTCCAAACGACAGACACAGAGATAAGCCAGTCTGTGTTCAGAACGCTAAACATGAACAGGCAAGCAAACACAAAGACATAGGACGTAGTAGACTAACAGAGAGACAGATGGACATCAATGACAGCTTTACGGGGGCTGCTGGGAGCAATTGCACACCCTAAAACTGAGCCCCTGATCCTGTGAGTTATTACCCAAAAGTCTCAGATCCCCAGCAGCAGGAGTTGGGCGGGCGCTTCAGGGGGCGGGGCCACATGGGTGACGTCACTAGGGTGGGAGTGACCATCCCCACCCACCAGTCAGGGTGCAGGCCACAGTGTCCACCATTGGGCAGAGAGAAGGTTTTCGTCTTGGCCAATGAGAGAGAGGATGAGCTGGGGGGCGTCACAGGGGCGGGGCCAGCGTGCTCCACTCCCCAGCTGCGGGTGGGGGTCTTTTCTTAGCAGTTCCACCTACACAGAGGCTTAGTGGCAGGGAGTGGCGCTGCCAATGCAAAGACTAAAGGTTCGAATCCACCAGCTGGGCAATCTATTCCCGTGCAATTTACCACCTCTGAAAACCTGCTAGAGGGTCAGCTACTGGGGCACGTTCCAACTTGAGGATACTCAGCAATCGCCCCCGCTCACACAAGGGGACATCATGAGTTACCGCACGGGGTGACGCAATCCTAAGCATGTCACTGACGTACACAGAAATGCAACACAAAAAAACAGACCTGCTAATTTAAAACTAGGGATGTAGATAGCGGACAAACAAGAGGCCAGTCACCTACACCCAGATTCCCCAAGATGGGCAAACAGACTTATGTACACACACCAGAGATTCAAACACAGAAACAGAGACAGACAGGCTAGCTCAGGCAGACACAGAGCCTCTTACCGAACAACTCTGGAGTCAGATGCCCTCCCCACACCCCATGCAAAGTTCCCCTTCCCAGAGTCTTTAGAATCTTGGGGTGGGACTGAGAGGATGGTCCCAGGTTGGGCCTGAGCCCCCTGCTGTCCCCCACAGCTGTACCTGGGCATCGTGCTGGCAGCCGTGGTCATCATCACCGGCTGCTTCTCCTACTACCAGGAGGCCAAGAGCTCCAAGATTATGGAATCCTTCAAGAACATGGTTCCCCAGGTGAGGGGAGAGAGATGGGCCGTGATATATGACTCTCAGGCTGAGGGATTTGAGGAAGGTGACACTTTTTCTTCTCGCCCCAGCAAGCCTTGGTGATCCGGGAAGGTGAAAAGATGCAGGTAAATGCTGAAGAGGTGGTGGTTGGAGACCTGGTGGAGATCAAGGGTGGAGACCGAGTCCCAGCTGATCTGCGAATCATCTCAGCGCACGGCTGCAAGGTATGCCTGTGGTCTGGGGTCGCGACTCCCTCAGATGACCTGAAAGTGCCAGACCCATCACCTCCTCCCTCAGACTTAGGAGTCCAAGCTCCAGTACCTCTTCCCTCAGATTTAGGAGTCCAGGCCCCAGCACCTCCTCCCTCAGACTCAGAGATCTTGGCTCCAGCCCCCTCCTCCCTCAGACTTAGAGTCCAGGCCCCAGCACCTCCTCCCTCAGACTCAGATATAAAACTTTCACCTCCCTCCTCCTTCAGACCCAGGTATTAGCCCCTTACCTCTCTCTCCTCAGACCTGAGAGTCCAGCTCCCAGCCCCTCCTCCTTCAGACCCAAGAGTCCAAGCTCCTTCAGTTCCCTCCTCCCTCAGACCTCCCCCACCATGACCAGAAGTCCAAGTCACCAGCCCTCTCCCCTCAGAGACCCCCACCCCTTGGAGCTCGGCTCGAAGCTCCTCTCCTCACCTTCAAGATGCTAATCTCTCAGACCTCATTCACCACCTGGGATCACCGTCTTCAGCCCATCGCTCCTGATAGGGTGCCCCAAAACCCCGCTTTCCCTGCTCTGCCCATCTCCAGGTTGACAACTCCTCCCTGACGGGAGAATCCGAGCCCCAGACTCGCTCTCCTGACTGCACACATGACAACCCCCTGGAGACTCGGAATATCACCTTCTTTTCAACCAACTGCGTGGAGGGTGAGCGGGCGCAGTGGGTGCCCGGAGAGGGAAGGGTGGCCTGGGCAGGTCCAGAAAGGAGCCTGCTGCCAACTGATGCTGAGAGATGCTGAGGCCCCACAGGCCCTCCCTTGGCCCTTTGACAGGCTCTGTCCTGTCTGTCTACAGGCACTGCTCGGGGCGTGGTGGTGGCGACCGGGGACCGCACCGTCATGGGACGCATCGCCACGTTGGCCTCGGGGCTGGAGGTGGGCAAGACGCCCATCGCCATCGAGATCGAGCACTTCATCCAGCTCATCACTGGTGTGGCCGTCTTCCTGGGTGTCTCCTTCTTCATCCTCTCCCTCATCCTGGGGTACACGTGGCTCGAGGCCGTCATCTTCCTCATTGGCATCATCGTGGCTAATGTCCCTGAGGGTCTCCTGGCTACTGTCACTGTAAGAGCCAGACACTATGGGCAGCAGGTGGAGGGAGTCTGGGGGGCTGGATTATTGGGTCTGGATTTGAGGGATAAGAGTCTGGGGGCCTGGATTCTGGTCTGAGGAGTAAGGGGCCTGGGGGCCTGGATTCTTGGATTTGAGGGATAAGGGTCTGGGGTCTAGATTCCTAGGTCTGAGGAGGAGGGGGCTGGGGGCCTGGATTTCTGGGTTTGAGGGACAAGGCCTAGTGGCCTAGGACTCTGATGCTCTTGACAAGGACAGCTTGGGCATCTTCAGGGAGGAGGGTCTTGGAACTCGAAGGACACACAAAATGCTAAAAGACAAAGGGGTCATGCCTATCCCTGTTTAAAAATTAACTTACAGAATTTAAAAGTATACCCTTAAGTTAGAAAGTCTGAAGAATTAAGTTTCCAAAAGACATGACAAGGCCATTGCCCCTGCCCCCCCCACTCCCTCTCTGTGGGCCAGATGCACAGACCCTGTATGGATGGAACACGCTTCTCCAAGCACATAGAGTACACCCTGCTGTGAATACCATCTTCTTTGACTTCTTCAATTTAATCTCTTCTGTAGCTATTTCCATACCAGCATTGTAAAAGCTCCCTTGTTTTAAAAGGCTATTTATTGAGGTGTATGCAAAGGGCTGGGGAGTCCTGGTGGCCTGGTGCTAAGGAGTTGTGCTGCCAACCCACAGGCACAAGGTCCAAATCCACTAGCTGCTCCTCAGGAGAAAGATGGGCTATCTCTTTACAGTCTCTGACAATCCACTGGCGGGTCAGCTGTGAGTCAGTTCCAACCCAACGGTACACAATAACAACAGTGCAAAGGGTTACACACTGTGGAGGGCAGCCTGGTGAGGCTGCATCAGGCTCAGCACATCAGTGCCTCCCGTGCCAGGCCAGGCCCTCAGCAACGCCCCAGGACCACATTCAGTGCCTCCTTCCAGCCCAAGGAAACCCTAGCCTGGCTTCTAGCAGTTTAGGACAATTTATGTGTTTGCAAGAGTAATTTTTATGAGTTTTGTCTGTTTGGGTTGGTTTAGTTTTGGGGTTTTATTCTTTTCCATCACTCTGTGTTACTGTTAGGTGTAATCGAACCATGTCTGACTAGTGACCCCGTGTGAAGCACACCCTGCCCGATCCTGCGCCTTCCTGCCAGCCTTCTCTGTGCTTGGGCCGTTGGTACAGCCACTGCAGCATCACTCAGTCTTGTGAAAGAGCTTCCTACTTGAATTTTTTTTTCCTGACTCTACTTTTCCAAGTCGAGTTGTCTACCTGTCCTTCTTCAGGGCCTGGCCCCTCCTGACACCTTGCCCAAAGTGTGGTGACAGAGTCTCACCATCCTTGCTTTGAAAGAGCAAAGAATCTTCCAAGACAGATTCGTTCGTTCTCTTGGAGGTTCCTAATACCTTTCCCCACCACCACAATGCAAAGGCATTCACTCCTCTTCCATCTTCCTTTTTTATTGCCTGGTTTTCATATGCATCTGAGATACTTGCAAATTTCATTTCCATTTCCTCATGTGGTAACCCTCCATCAGCTTTTGGAAGCTGTAAATCTTAACAGGAGAAGACTTCCTAGCCCTCCCCATTGGAATAGCTCGTGGATTCCAACTGCTTTTCAGTTAACAGCCCAACACACCCCGTGTTATGAGTAAGGAACCTTGGTGACATAATGGTTAAGCCCTCAACAGCTAAGCAGAAGGTTGGCAGTTTGAATCCACCAGCCACTTCTCAGGAGAAAGCTGGTGCAGTTGGCTTCCATAAAGATTAACACAATTCATTCATTGCCCTAAGTCAAAACCAACTCATAGACGAGCCTCCAGTTGGGTTTCCGAGGCTGTAAATTGCAAGGGAGGAGATAGTCCATCTTTCTCCTTTAGAGCCGCTGGTGGACGTGAACTTGACCTTTGTGCTAGCAGCACAGCTCCCTATGGACTATTAACACTAGAGCTTTGCAGTCCAAAGCACATCACAGACTTGAGGGAAGCCCTCCTCTGTGCTAGGGCTGCTACGAGCTTGGCTTGGCTCAACGGGAGTGGGCTTGATAGTGTGAGTATTCCACAATTTCTCTGCCTGTTCTGCTGTTAGTAGACTCTGAGCTGATTAGGTGTGGCTGCTGTGAGCCTCACATTATTGTTAGAGGCTGTGGAGTGGATGAGCTCTGTCTGGTCCCATTGTCTAACACTGCACTGGGCAAGGCTGCATTGTGGTCCTTTGGTTCTACTGGCTAATTTTCAGAAGTAGGATGCCAGGTCTTTCTTTTTAGTCTTTCTCTGGAAGTCTTGTGGCAATCTAGCCATCACTGGTGACACTGGAATGGTGGTGACTTAGTTTCTAGTGTCACGTTGTGTGCTGTCAAGTTGATTCTGACTCCAAGTTGGCCCTACGTGATGCAGTCGAGCTGCCCCATAGAGGTTCCTAGCTATAATTGTTATGGGAGCAGGTTGCCAAGTCTTTTTATCCTCTAAGTGGCTGGGTGGCTTTGAACTGCTGACCTCCTGGTTCGCAGCCAAGCACATAACTATTGTGCCCCCAGGTTCCTCTCCAGCATCACATCTTTGTTATGTGCCCTCCAGTTGACTATGACCTGTGAGCAGATTTGAACTTCTCCCTGTCCTGTGCCTTCCTCACAGTCTGTGGCATGTTCAAGCTCATTGCTATAGCCATGCTGTCAATCTATCTTGTCGAGGTTCTTCCTCTCTTTCTTTGACTCTGCACCTTCTCCAGCACGATGTCCTTTTCAAAGGACTGGACAACACCCCCAAAATGTGTGAGGTGAAGTCTCCCCATCCTCACCTCTGAGGAGCACCCCGGTTACACATTCTTCAGGACAGACTTGCTTGTTCTTTTGGAAATCCATGATATATAGTCAGACCTCTTCTTCACTCATAGAAATCAATTCTTCCTCTCTCTTATTCATGTTGTTGTTGTTGTTAAGTGGCATTGAGTCAAGCACGATTCATAGTGACCCTGTAAACAAAAGATCTGACCCCTGTTCTAGAACTATCATCGTTTCTCTACGTTCATAGAGTTTCCAGAGGCATGTGGATTAGGAAGTGGATGCCACTTTTTATTCAGAGCGACATGCAAACCGTCACTGTGCACTGGAAGATGGCGTGAACATTCCAGTATGTGCCTCTTGGGGGCTCTGTCTGAGCTGCTTCCTGTTGCGCTGTCTCTAGCAGGGTCGTGCTCCATTTTTTCCAGTCCACAAAGGACTCCCTTGCAATTGCTGACACTCAGGTTGTTCATGCACCTCTGACTTCCCGCCCACACTCTGTCCCCAGGTGTGTCTGACGCTGACCGCCAAGCGCATGGCTCGGAAGAACTGCCTCGTGAAAAACCTGGAGGCCGTTGAGACCCTGGGCTCCACGTCTACCATCTGCTCAGACAAAACAGGGACCCTCACCCAGAACCGCATGACAGTCGCCCACATGTGGTTTGACAACCAGATCCATGAGGCAGATACCACCGAGGACCAGTCAGGTGAGGGCAGGGCCCAGGGAGGTGGAGCGGGGATGAGGGCAAGGATCTGGGCTCAGGGGGGCCTGGTCCTGACACCTGCCTCCTTCAGGCACCTCATTTGACAAGAGCTCACACACCTGGGTCGCCCTGTCCCACATCGCCGGCCTCTGCAATCGTGCCGTCTTCAAGGGTGGTCAGGACAACATCCCCGTGCTGAAGGTGGGTCCAGCCGCTGTCTCCTCTGGACCCTGTCCGACCCCGCCTCTGCTGCCGGCTCTCATGGTCCTCTCGCCCGCAGAGGGACGTGGCCGGGGATGCCTCGGAGTCTGCCCTGCTCAAGTGCATTGAGCTGTCCTCCGGCTCTGTGAAGCTGATGCGGGAACGCAACAAGAAGGTGGCTGAGATTCCCTTCAACTCCACCAACAAGTACCAGGTACCCGGGACTTTCCTCGCGGCCTCATTTTCTCCCGTATCTGATGCCTGTGAAGTGGTCACCTCTGCCCCATGAGCCCTCCTGCTTTGGGCAAATAGAGCCTCTGTTTCTCCAACTGTAAAATGGGATAGTTGAAACCCACCTGGTATGAAGAGAGAAACAAATCCAGGGTCAGAGCGAGATCTCTGTTGGAGGGAAATGCAGGGGGTAAAGCCAAGTGTAGGGGACAGCCAGCAATCCCTGGGGACAGAGACAGCAATGCTCATCTATTTAATAAGCTACCAAGTGTCTAGGCTCAGTATTAGGGGCTGGGGTCTTCCTGTGGAACCTGCATCTTAGTGATCTCAAAGTCATTACTATTGAGTCAGAACAGACTTAAAGCTGACCTTCCAGCGGGTTTTTCTGAGGTTGAAGCTGCTGGTGGACTTGAGAGATGGGGCCTTTGGATTAGCTGTGCACTCAGAAAATTACCTCAAACTCATTACTGTTGACTCAGAACTGACCCACAGCTGACTCTCCAGTGGATTTTCAGAGGCTGTAAATTGCAAGGGAGGAGATTGCCCCTCTTTCTCCCTCAGAGCAGCTGATGGATTCAAACAGCCTGCCTTTTAGCTGTCATCAAACTCTCTATCAACTAGGCCATCAGAGCTCCCAAAAGAGGGCCCAACAACAAATGAAAGAGGAAGTGTGCAGTATGTCACCAGGTGACAGTGACAAGGGAGGAAGCCATGCAAGTTTCTGGGGTCAGAGTGTTCCCAGCAGCATGTGCAAAGGCCCTGTGGCAGTAACATGTTGACAGCTGGGAAAGAGCAAGGCGATAAGCTCAGGGAGTGTGGCACGAGATGAAAGCTCTGGTGGAAGGCCTTGAGGGCAGTGCAGAGGATTTGGGCTGGTACTTTGAGGGGTATATGGACCACAGGCTCTGAACAGAGAAGCAGGATCTGATTAGCATTTTAAAAAACAACTTTATTGAGATGCAACTCACACAGCACAGCCTATGACCACACATTTACCATGTACAGTCTATATATTCTTAACATAATCACAGAGATGTGAATCAGCACCACCATTTTAGAACATTTTTAACCTCTCAGAAAAAAAAATCCTCTCTTTTCCCTTCTCACAGCCCTAAACTAATTCACCCTCTGGATTTTCCTGTTTTAGAATTTACATAAAAACAGCTCAGTGTATCTTTGACCTTTTGTGTCTAGCTTCATTCATTTAGTGTGATGTAAAGGTTATCTGTGTTGTAGCATTGATTGTTGCTGTGTACCATCAAGTTGTAACTGACCCAAAGCTGACCCTACAGTGGGTTTTCAGAGACAGTAAATTGCACAGGAGGAGACTGCCCATCTTTCTCCCATGGAGCAGCTGGTAGATTCGAACCGCATGCCTTTGGGGTTTTAGCACAATTTTTTACATTAGGCCACCAGAGCCCAGAGCATTGATTTGTTGTTGTTGTTGTTGTTATTGTTAAGTGCCGTCAAGTGGAGCATGAATCATAGTGACGATCCTATGAACTAAAGATCTGAACCCTGTTCTATAACTATCATCGCTTCTCTAGAAAGCATTGGTTAGTAGTTCCTTTTTAAAAAAAAATTAATGCATTAAAACACTCATACCATAAAAATTATAATTTTGTCCATCTTGAGGTGGTATAATTCCATAGTGTTAAGTTAAGGACATGCACAACGTCGTGTAGCCTTCAGCACTATTTATTTCCAGAACTTTTTCATCATCTCAAACAGATACTCTGAACCTCCTCCCTCAAGCCCGGCCCAGAGAACCGCCATCCTATTCTCTGCCTCTAGCCACTTACATATTCTGGACATTTATATCAGTAAAATCAGACAATATTCGGCCTCTTGTACCTGGCTTAATTGACTCCACATAATATTTTCAAGGTTTATCAATGTTACACTGTATTTCAGAACCTCATGTTTCTCTTTATGGTTGAATTCCATGCAATTCCATCGTACGGTGACACCATGTTTTGTTTAGCCATCCATCAGTTGAAGGGCCTTGGGGTTCTGATTATAATGAAAGGTGCTCTTAAGAACATTCACATAGATATTTTTGCATGGGCATATAATTTCTACAGAAGTGGGATTACATGCTGCAGTAGCGGAGGGTCAGAGAAAGAGAGGAAGCCCCTCAACCAGATGGAATGACTGTGACTAAGGGCTCAAGCCCAGCAGAGGTTGTGAGGACGGCGCAGGAGAGGGCAGAACTGCTGTGCATAAGGTCGCTAAGAGTCACAGCCGACCAGGCTGCTCCTCGGAGGCAAGCATGCTGAGGCCTCATCTGACATATTTTGCGCATGTTCCAAGGAGGGACCAGTCCTTAGAGAGGGACATCATGCTTGGGAGGGTGGAGGGACAGCGCAGGAGAGGAAGACCCTCTGAGATGAGATGGATTGACTCAGTGACTGGGGTAGGTAATGGGGGTAGGTGTGTCAGAGATAGTGCAGTTGGCACAGGATAGAGCAGGGTTCCGGGCTCCTGTATAACGAGTCAGTATGAGTTGCAAGCAACTTAACAGCACATAATAACAACAAACAACAACAGCAACACAGATATGCACAGTTTAACTTTCTAGGACCTCCCAGGCTGTTTTCCAGAGTGACTGGATGCACCATTTCACACAGACTCGCATATCTCGAAGGCACCCACTGCCTGCTGTGGAAAAGGCCTGTGTGGAGCTGTAGGAATGCTGTGTGCTGATGGCAGGGCTGCTGCTGGGGGACGCTGTGCAAGGCTGGGAAGAGGCTGGGTCCAGGGTGCTTCAGAAATTAGCCGTCATTTCTGTTGATAAGTCAGATTTAAGATGAGAGAATGAGAAGCGCATCTTTCGGGACAGCAGAGATTTCTGTGGGAGAGACACCAATCAAAAACACCAAACCCACTGTCGTCAAATTGATTCCAACTCATAGCAACCCTTCGCCCTCTGCTGAGGCTGTAAATCTTGGCTGGAGGAGACTGCTTTTCTTTCTCCCTTAGAGTGGCTTTAGGATTCGAACTTCTGGCCTTTCAGTTAGCAGCCCAACATGGAACAGACTCAGTTACTAGAGCTCCTTATGGGAGAGAACTAAGAGACAAAAATCTTTGTCAGACGAAGAGACGTCTTTAGCAGAGATGAACAACTGACTCTGTGAAATACAGATTTCCCAAGGAAGCTCTGGTGGCCTGGTGGCAAGAAGCTGCACTGCAATCTCAGAGGTACGCGGTTCGAATCCACCAAATGCTCTGCTGGAGAAGGAGGAGCAATCTCCTCCTGTACTTGTCAGATCTGATTTGATGGTACACACACACACAATAATTAAAAAAAAAATATGTCCCAAGACCTAAATTAATGCCTGAGAACCTTGGAAATGGGCAGTGGAAATATAGGATTGTTGTTGTTGTGTGCCGTTGAGTGGGAACCCACTCATAGCTGACCCTCCAGCGAGTTTTTCAGATGCAGTAAGTTGCACAGGAAGTGATTGCCCATCTTTTCCCGTGGAGCAGCTGGTGAATTCAAACTGCGTACCTTTGGGACTGCAGTGCAACATACCACCCTTATATGTTGTTGTTGTGTACTGACGAGGTGGAACCGACCCATAGCTGACCCACGTCTTGCCTCTACCGTAATAATGGTGCAGAACTGGACAAGAAGGGAAAAAAATCTAAATGATAAGCATTTTATTGTTTATGTTAAAAAAAAAAACACAACACACTCAGCTGCCATTAAATAGACTGGCTTAAGGCGACCTCATGTGTATCAGTCAGAGCAAAAGTGTGCTCCATGGGGTTTTCAGTGGTTGATTGTTCAGAAGTAGTTTGCCAGGCCTTTCTTCCAAGGCACACATCTGGCTGGACTTGAACTTCCAACTTTTGCTTAGTTGAGAGCATTAACCTTTTGCACTACCTGGGACTCCATATATATTTTATGATGGTGTCAAATAAAAGAACCCCAGATGGGCCAGGATGATCATCTCAGGCACGTCTCTCCATCCACAGCTGTCCATCCATGAGACCGAGGACCCCAACGACAATAGGTACCTTCTGGTGATGAAGGGCGCCCCCGAGCGCATCCTAGACCGCTGCTCCACCATCCTGCTGCAGGGCAAAGAGCAGCCGCTGGACGAGGAGATGAAGGAGGCCTTCCAAAACGCCTACCTCGAGCTCGGAGGCCTGGGCGAGCGTGTGCTGGGTACGCGTCCTGGGCAGGAGTGGGGGTGCTGGGACCCCCCGCAGGCCAGCTGGGGAGCCTCTTGCTCAAGGCCTGGCTCAGAACAATGAGTGGGTGAATGGAAGACAGGGTCAGGAGGTGTTAGACAATGAAAAACGACCAGACTGACTGACTGTTGGGGAAACCCGTGACTGGAAGTCATGGTGACCCCAGGTGAAGTCCTCATACCCCACCCCTCCTCGATCCTTGTCCTCAGGCTTCTGCCACTACTACCTGCCGGAGGAGCAGTTCCCCAAGGGCTTTGCCTTCGACTGCGACGATGTGAATTTCACCACGGACAACCTGTGCTTTGTGGGCCTCATGTCCATGATTGACCCACCCCGGGCAGCCGTCCCAGACGCGGTGGGCAAGTGCCGAAGCGCAGGCATCAAGGTACGGCCTGGGATAGGTGGGGAGGCAGGCCGGTGGGGGGGTGTCCTGGGGCCAGCAGGTGAGGCTGGACCTTCTCCCAACAACACCTGCAGGTCATCATGGTCACAGGCGATCACCCCATCACAGCCAAGGCCATTGCCAAGGGTGTGGGCATCATCTCTGAGGGCAACGAGACAGTGGAGGACATTGCAGCCAGGCTCAACATCCCTGTGAGCCAGGTCAACCCTCGGTGAGCCTTGTCCAGCCCACCCCGCACCTTGGGGCCCCAGCCCTCCAGGGCACCACTCGAGGTGCCCACAGCTGTCCACCCCCTGGGACTCGTGGTATGGGAGCCTCACCTCCCTGTTCCTCCTCCACGTGTGACAATGCGTAGCGCCTGCTGCAGACTTTGGAGTCAGCACTGTGGAGGTTCAAATGTTGGCTTTACCACGCATGACTCTGGTGACTCATGCAGGTCATCCAGCCTCCTGCATCTCAATGCCCGTCTCTGTAAAATGGGACTGTGAACACTGCCCCTGTCAGAAAACTAAGGAAAATCCCAGCGCTCTTTCTCTTAGGAAAGCCCATATTCTCTCTTTGTGTGTGTCTCTTTTTTCTTGTTTATCTATGTGTCTGTTTCTCTCATTCTTATCTCTGCAGCTTTTCTGGCTTCTTTAGCTTCCCCAGCTTTTGGGGTTTTTTGTTTGTTTGTTTTTAAATTGGTCTACTATTATTTTTTTAATTCACTGTTGCACATTTCCCCCTGACTTCTCCCAGCCCACCCTTCAATGCACCCCTTTTTGGTTGTCATATGTCCCCATCTTTTTACCTCTCTCTGTTTTTATCCCCTTTCTGTGCTGTCCACTGCTGACTGGTCCATCCTGAGACCCTTTCCTCATCCTGCAGCACCGCACCCCCCCACACACCCCTGCCCCTAGTCTCCCCACCTCAGGAGTCCGGCTAGCTGCCTGTGGGTCTGGGCTGTGGGGCCCTCTTTCACGGGTGTGCGCCCCACTCCTCTCATTCAGGCCTTTCCTGTTTGTGCCTTTGCTCCCCCAGGGATGCCAAGGCCTGTGTGATCCACGGCACTGACCTCAAAGACTTCACCTCCGAGCAGATCGACGAGATCCTGCAGAACCACACTGAGATCGTCTTCGCCCGCACCTCCCCACAGCAGAAACTCATCATAGTGGAGGGCTGCCAGCGCCAGGTGGGAAGGGGTCTGCAGAGCCATAGGGGATGCAGCTTGGGGGGCAGGATCCTGGAGAAGATGAAGCTGGGGTCTGGATTTCTGGGTCAGAGGGGCTAGGGGCCTGGGCTAGGGGCTTGGACTCCTGGGAGTCTGAGGGAGGAGGAGGAAAGGGTGTGGACTCCAGGGAGTCTGAGGGAGGAGAGGGCTGGGGGCCTGGGATCCTGAGTCTGAGGGAGGAGAGGGCTGGGGCCTGGGATCCTGGGTGTGAGGGAGGAGAGGGCTGGAGGCCTGGGATCCTGAGTCTGAGGGAGGAGAGGGCTGGGGCCTGGGATCCTGGGTGTGAGGGAGGAGAGGGCTGGGGCCTGGGATCCTGGGTGTGAGGGAGGAGAGGGCTGGAGGCCTGGGATCCTGAGTCTGAGGGAGGAGGGGCCTGGGATCCTGAGTCTGAGGGAGGAAAGGACTGGGGCCTGGGATCCTGGGTGTGAGGGAGCAGGGGCTGGGATCTAGACTCCAGTGTTTTGGGGAGAGTGTTGCCAGGGCAGGCCTGGGGGTTATACTCATCCTCCACTCCCTCCAGGGAGCCATCGTGGCTGTAACTGGCGATGGTGTCAACGACTCCCCTGCTCTGAAGAAAGCCGACATCGGAGTGGCCATGGGCATCGCCGGCTCAGACGTCTCCAAACAGGCAGCCGACATGATTCTGCTGGACGACAACTTTGCCTCCATTGTCACAGGCGTGGAGGAAGGTAAATTGGGTGGGGGTGGTCCTTTGACACTGCATGTGAGGGGAGCAGTCCAGAACTGTGTCGTGGGGCCACCGAACCCCACTGGTCCATGAGCTCGTCCTCTTCAGTCCCCACCTCCTGGGCCTGGGAGGACTGGGTGCTCCCTGCAGGCAGGGCCAGTCTGGCACACTCTGGGGCTCCTGAGCACCAGTTTGGTGGGTCAGGTGGGGTGAGAGGCCTCCAAAGGGTTCCACAGACCCTCTTCATCCCCTAGTCACACAATGAGTACTCTAAAAATGCTTCCAGGACTGCCTAACCCACCAAACACGGTGCTCAGGAACGCCAGAGTGTGTCAACGACACCCCCAGAGTAGCTGGAGATACTGAGCCACCCCGAGAGCTGTAGGGATTTGTAGGCAGGGCGAGAAGAGCACCACGAGGGAGACCTCGTGGGCCAGCCGAGAGCCACTGCCTCCTGCCTGTCCTCCAGGCAGCCAGAGAAGGAGCGTCCACATTTCATATCCTGCTAATCCTCAAAGTAATCCTGGATCACCATGCTAGAAAACGCCCAAAAGTACTAAGAAGAAAATTAGATACACTCATAATCCACCCCCGGGGCATAAGAGCTTTTCACGTTTTGGGGAATTTTCTTCCAGGTTTTTAAATGTCCTCAGGAGTTCTGGTGGTCTAGTGGGTAAGGAGTTGCACTACCAACCCAAAGGTGAAAAGTCTGAATCCCCCAGCTCCTCCAAGGAAGAAAGATGAGTAATCTCCTCCCATGAGATTTACTGCCTCTGAAAAACCCCTATAAATCAATTCCGACTTTGCCACCCTCACTTTCTGCGTGAGCATTTAGTCTTCATTCAGTCATTCGAATTGGCCCTAAAGGATGCTGGGATTCAGAAAAATAAACTACTTTCCCACATTCACAGACTAGTATGCAGCAGCGCTGATATTTGTAATTAAAGCCATAGACTTCCACCAAATTGATCCAATTCAAAGACACTCTCTCACACAAAAGCTGAAAGCTTACAGACACCCCATCGATTCTTCTGTCCTCTTCTTTTTTTAAAAATTTATTTTATTTCATTATTTTTTGTGCATACCGTCAAATCAGATCTGACTGGTACAGGAGGTGATTTTTTCCTCCTTCTCCAGCAGAGCATCTGGTGGATTCGAACCGTGCACCTCTGAGATTGCAGTTGCAGCTTCTTGCCACTAGGTCACCAGAGCTCGCC
>NW_006400052.1:2080264-2080999 GCF_000299155.1 Elephantulus edwardii | reverse complement strand
CTCTCTTAGGGCTAGGGATTTTGAGCATTTCTTCATGTGTTTGTTAGCCATCTGAATGTCGTCTTCGGTGAAGTGCCTGTTCATATCCTGTGCCTCTGGCCGTTTCTAATTCAACAGTGGCTCTGAGGGGAAAGGAGAGGCGATCTCCCACGTGATGTAGCCTTGGAAACCCAATGAGAGGTCAGCTATGTGTCGGCTGCAACTTGAAAGTGGGTTTATCATTAGCAATATGAACTACTTACAATTACAGCACATAATTTGCTGATTGTAATAATTGTCAGAGGTTCACTCAAAGATATTACATTTTAAAATTTTCTGTTCAAAATGCTGCTGTACAGCTGGGCAAAGCTTGGTCTACAGTGAAGGCAGTGTTGGTACTGGGAGTTAGGACAGACAGAAAGCTGGGCAATGTTCAACTCTAAAGACATATAGCAATTGAACTATAAATGCACCTGACAATTGACAACCATTATAATTTTAATTTCATCGTGACAACATTGAGTTTATTGTAGACCAGGCCTGAAATGTGATTTCACCCTCCCGCCCCTGTAATGGGATCTTATTCAGTGTTTCATACCCAAAGAAACACTAGTTCTTTTATTTCTTTTTCTTTCTTTCTTTTTTTTTTGTTCTGGGGCATTCTGGAAAATCCCAGAAGACCTGCAAGACAAATTCCAAAAGATATATAAGAGGGAGCTCTAGTGGCCTAGTGGCAAGAAGCTGCACTGCAATCCC
>NW_006400052.1:2071280-2080164 GCF_000299155.1 Elephantulus edwardii | reverse complement strand
CGTCAAATCAGATCTGACTGGTACAGGAGGAGATTGTTCCTCCTTCTCCAGCAGAGCATCTGGTGGATTCGAACCGTGCATCTCTGAGATTGCAGTTGCAGCTTCTTGCCACTAGGCCACCAGAGCTCGCCCTGTCCTCTTCTTGCTCACTGGCTGCTCTCCAGGGTCTTCAGGGACTGACTTGGGGGAGTTGATTAAGCATCTCTGGGTGGACTTGACCATCCACCCTTTTGGTTTGCAGCCACACGCTTTAATGGTTGGCAGCCCCCAGGGACTTCACACTAAGAAGCTTGACTTTTCAATGTGTGTAAGCTGGTGGTTCATTACATGTTGGGATGCTAGGCACAAGGTTGTTGGTGCAAATCCATGAGCTGCTCGTGGAAGAAAGACTAGGCTGTCTCCTCCGTGAAGACGTCTATTCTGTAGGAGGGTTACCATGAATCAGGAGAGACTCAACAGTAGTTAAGTCTTGTTTGTTTTATAACATGCAGACTGCAGACAGTCAGCGAGATGACTTCATGTATGTATACGTCTATGCTGCTGTCTCGCTCAAATACACAGCGCTCCCACCAGCGCCCCCTGTAGGTCATGGCCAGGAGTTTACTGCCAACCCAAAGATGCTGTCTGAATCCACCCCTCAGGAGAAAGATGGGTGATCTCCTCTCATGCAATTTACAGCCTCTGAAAGCTCATTGTAGGGTCAGCTGTGAGGCAGTTCAGCCTTGATGGCATAGAACAACAGCAAGAGAAGTAACTGAGGTCCAGACTTTCAGCCCCATACATTAGTTAGCTTTCAACCTCATGTAAATGGAATCCTATGATTCTCTGGCTTTTTCACACAGTGTGACACCTGTCGCTCACCCATGGAGGCGGGCATTTCTGTGGTGTCACTTTTATTTCAGTTCACCCACCACCTGATACTGGAGGTGGCTCCAGCTTTTGGCTATTATGAATAACGCTTCTGTGAACATATTTCTACCTGGTGTTTTTGGTGGACATAAATCCTATTTCTCTTGGGTATTAACCTAGGAGTGGGATTACTGCGCTGGGTGGCTGTTTCATTTTAATGCCAGTTTGCTGTTGAGTTGATTCAGGCTCACGTTGTCAGGCTCTGTGGGTGTCAGCGTAACACTATGTTCTGCAGGGTTTTCAATGGCTGATTTTTCTGGACACAATCACCAGCCCTTTCTTCCGAGGTGCTCTGAGTGGTTTTGAACTGCTAATCTTTCTGTCAGCAGTGCCTTAACCACACAGAAACTCTCTGACTTGGATGGAAACTGCCCAAGTGTTTCTATCTCAGGAACGTCTGAACAGGGCAGGGTGTGGAGGAGTGTTTGTGTGGAGAGGTGGGCTGGTGGAGGGGTGGCTGGAGAGGATGTGGAGGTTGGGCAGGGAAGAGGCAGAGAGAATGGGCCTCTGATGCTGGGACGCATCTCCCACAGGCCGCCTGATCTTTGACAACCTGAAGAAGTCCATCGCCTACACCCTGACCAGCAACATTCCCGAGATCACACCTTTCCTGCTTTTCATCATGGCCAACATCCCCCTGCCCCTGGGCACCATCACCATCCTGTGCATCGACCTGGGCACTGATATGGTGAGCTGCGACCATGCCCGGGCTCCAGGAGGGTGGGGAGGGGTGGGGAGGGGTGGGGAGGGGTGGGGAGGGGTGGGCCCTCCCCCCCTGCTGGGCCCTCCCCCTGCTGGGCCCTCCCCCTGCTGGGCCCTCCCCCTGCTCGGCTCACCTGGTCTCTCCTGCCCAGGTCCCCGCCATCTCACTGGCCTATGAGGCTGCTGAGAGTGACATCATGAAGAGACAGCCCAGGAACCCACGGACTGACAAGCTGGTCAATGAGAGGCTCATCAGCATGGCCTACGGACAGATCGGTGAGAGCTTTAGCCCCCTGTTGTTGGGTTCTGTCGAGTCAGCTCCAACTCACAGAGACCCTGTGTACCACGTCCTGAGTCAGCCTCACAACCTCTGCTCATTGTTGCCATTGCTGTGTCAATGCATCTCCTTGAGGATGAGGTGGATGGATCTCCCTGAGATCCACCTCCTTCCCTGGCTTCTAGTTTCTCAAGTATGGTATCTTTTTCCAAGGACTGCCCCCCCCTTTTTTTTATTTTCTCTGTGCGTGTACCGTCAAATTGGATCTGCCTGGTACAGGAGGAAATGGCCCCTCCTTCTCCAGCAAAGTATCTGGTGGATTCGAACCACATGTCTCTGGGATTGCAGTGCAGCTTCTTGCCACTAGGCCACCAGAGCTCCCCCAAGACTGGCCCCTTTTGAAAGAACAGCAATACCACAAGTGGGTGGCTTTGAAGAACAGACATTGCTTTTCTCACAGTTCAGGAGGCTAGAAGTCAGTCCTAGAGGAAGCCTCTGTCTCTGTCACTTCAGGGGGGTAACCCTTATCTCTTTCAGCTTCTATTCCTCAAATCCTTGGTGATCTTCAAGTGAGATCTCTCTTCTGCTGTCTGTGCTCCCTTGTCTCTGTGTCAGTGCTGCATATTATAGGAGCAGCGCTAGGTTCAAGCCTTAGGCTTCATTTATATAACAGGGAGAAATCCTATTTCTAATTGAGATTGTATCCGCAGGTATGTTGTTGTTCTTAGGGGCCATCAAATCAACTCCGACTCATAGCACCCCTATGAAGAACAGATATGAGCCTCACCCTACCTTGCACCGCCCTTACCCAAGTCCTTTGCGGTGGTCACTGTGCCAATCCATTTCATTGAGGGTCTTTCTCTCTTTCTCGGACTCTAACTTTCCCAGCATGATGACTCTTTGCAACAACTGATTCCTCCTGAAAATATGCCCAAAGTAAGCGTAGGAATAAGTGTTAGGATTCCAACGCTTATGTGGAGGATGCAATTAAATCCATAACACTGAGGGGCAGGGACCCTGTCCCCATTGACAGCGTTCTTGTCTGCCTGGCTTATGACTCACGTCTGGCTTATTGCTGCAATCCCCAGGATGCATGGTTCGAATCCACCAGATGCTCCACTGGAGAAGGAGGGGCAATCTCCTCCTGTGTCGGTTGGATTTGATTCGATGGTATACAACAAGAAAAACAAAACCAAACCCAAACAAACAAACAAAAGTTAGTCATGTCTGGCTTATGGCTCATGGTCCAATAAGACTCGGCAGTGGAGGTTTGAGAGGAGTTGCAGCTGACCTGCAGGTGGGTGGTCACCAGGCGGGACCACCATGGGCAGGCACAGACCTGGGGATGGACAAAGGGTGGGGCCACCATAGGCAAGGACAGACCTGGGGATGGACAAAGGGTGGGGCCACCGTAGGCAAGGACAGACACGGGGATGGAAGAGGTCCTCTTGCTTGTTTTTGGAGATCATGTAGAATGTTAAGTGGAGTAAGTTTCAGAGCCCGCTGCCCGTGGAGGTGGCTCCATGATGAGAAGGACAAGATCAGAGACCAGCCAGGAGCCCTCTGAGGACAGGGTGGCCCCCATCTCTCCTCACCTCCTCTCTCCATGGCGCTGGAGGTGATGATGTGTCCTAGAGGTAGTGAGCTCCCTGTCGCTGAGAGTATCCCAACAACTGGAGGCTTTGTGACTGTGACCGCGGTTTGGAGGTCAAGCCTGGGTTAGGAGAGTGTCAGATCTGCCCAGGTGGTCCCCAGGATTTTGCAATGTTCTCAGACGGCCCAAGTCAGGGCGTCTCCAGGTTACCTATCTATCCGGAGAGAACCTCACACTGAGGTCTCTGTCTCAGGGGGCTCATCTCAGGTGTTTACCACTAGGTAGCATTTTCAGGTAACCTTCTGGGAGCCCATCTGTCTCAAGCAAGAAGACTGAAGTGGCCCACCCCCCTCAAGAGACCTCAGAAGTGGTGGGCCAGCTGCCTCATCCCCCCGAGCTCTCCCCTCCTCAGCTCCTTTCTCTCCTCCCTCAAGGAATGATCCAGGCGCTTGGAGGCTTCTTCTCCTACTTTGTGATCCTGGCAGAAAATGGCTTCTTACCTGGCAACCTGGTGGGTATTCGGCTGAATTGGGATGACCGCACCGTCAATGACCTGGAGGACAGCTACGGACAGCAGTGGGTGAGTGTGGCTGAGGACCTGCGGCTGCAAAGGAGTCAGGGCTAGAAGAAGAGCCTGGGGTCAAACTGGCCCAGTTATACACCTGCTGCCTCTGCTCCAGGGACAGCACCAAAGCCCACACAGACCTCATGTGCCTCCACCCAGGCTTTCTGTCCCTGCCAGGCCTTCTCTTCCATCTTCCCTGCCTCTCTCTTCTCTACCCATCCTGTCCCTTCAAAGCCTGTCTGATGTCCGTCCTCCTCACAGCCCCAGCCACACAGCGATAATGGTCTGTTACAGACTTTCTATCTCCTGACATCCCACTGGCCTGTGAGCTCCCAAAGGGGGCACATCTGAGGCCATGGGAGACCGTCTATATAAAGAAGCCCCACTTAGAGTAAAATGAAGGTTCAGAGGTGGGGTGAGGTGGGGTGGGGAGGAGAGACTGTTAGAGGTTTCAGGGTTTCTGATTGAGAGAAGGTTCTCAGTGATAATGGGTTCACCAGGCCATGAATGTGCTCAGTGATGTTCTGTATTACGTTTGACCGTGAGTCCTTTGGTGGTGCAAGTGGTTACACGTCTAGCTGCTAAATGGAAGAAGGGTTACAGGTTCAAATTCACCCAGAGGTAATAGAAGAGAAGATAGTCCTTGAAAATTCAGCAGAGCAATTCTGCTCTGACACACGGAGCTCTGAGAGTCAGAATCAACCCAGGACAAGGGCTCTGCTGCCTCGGAGACACACCAAGGAATGTCAGGAGAGAGTGGAGCCTGTGCTCAGGGAAGCCCAGGGTCAGTCAGAGAGGAAGAGGTTCAGGAGAAACATTGAGGCAGTGGCTGAAACACGTGGAGCGTCTGGCAAGATCTGTTCTGTTGGACGTGGGGCTGCCACGTCCCAATTAACTCGATGGCACCTAACAAAGTGTGAGAGAGAAAAATGTCCCAGAAGAAGGAAAGAAAGGACAAAGAGGAGGTCCTACTTTGCCCTGGACCCCCGGGGTGGGGAGGGGTGGGCAGAGGCATCTGGGGGTGCTGTGGGGGTGGACAGGCCAGGCTGACCACTGACGACGGCTGGGTCTGTCTTGCAGACATACGAGCAGAGGAAAGTGGTGGAGTTCACGTGCCACACGGCCTTCTTCGTGAGCATCGTGGTGGTGCAGTGGGCTGACCTCATCATCTGCAAGACCAGAAGGAACTCCGTCTTCCAGCAGGGCATGAAGTGAGCGCGAGCGCGGGTGGTGGCTGGCCCCTCTGCGTCCCAACACTGTGCTTCTGCCGCTCTCTGCCCAGGCGTGTGCGCGCATGCGCGTGGAGGGAAGCGCGTGGTAGTCTCTCTTTACGGGGTTCTGGTGGCCGAGTGGTAAGCAGTTGTGCTGCCAACTCAAACGCACTTGGTTCGGATCCAGTAGCTTCTCCGAGAGAGAATAATAGGCAGTCTCCTCCCGTGCGATTTTTCTGCCTCTGAAAACCCACTGGCGGGTCAGCTATGGGTCAGCATTGACTCGATGGTGTACAAAGCCTCCACCATGCTTCACCGTGTTTCCCCTGAAGGTTTTACCCAGCAGTTCAGGTTGTCTCATGGCATTGCTTAACTTCTGGCGCAGTTCGGGGACATTCTTGCAATGGCCCTTTGGGGTGTCTTCTTGTCTGCTCTCTCTTTTGATCCCGCTGCCCCTGCACTGGTGGTGCAGTGGTTAAGAGTCAGCTGCTAACAGAAAGGTCAGTGGTTCAAAGCTGCTTCTAGGGAGAAAGAGGCCGCAGTCTGCTTCTGGAGATTCTCAGTCAGGGACACGCTGCGGGCAGTTAGTTCTACTTTGCTCTACAAGATGAGGATCACCTCGGCAGTGGGGGTTTAGATTCTCCCCTCTATCCTTCTGCATCTCTGCGTTCTTCTGTCCCCCCACATGCTTTGTGCCTGTCTCTTCTGTGTTTACCTCTCTCTCTCTCTTTGGTGGCCTAGTGGGTAATGAGTTGCACTGCCAACCCAGAGTAAGCAGTTCAAATCCACCAATTACTCCATAAGAGAAAGACGGGTGGTCTCCTCTCGTGTGATTTACTCCCTCTGAAAACCCACTGTCTCCAGCTATCAGTCTGGTTTGACACAAAGGCACACAACAACGTCTCTCACTGTCGCTGTCTCTGCATTGCTCTGTGTGTGTGTCTCTCTGTCTTGGTGCTGGATTTCTGTGGGAAGGGGCAATGCCGGATGGGGTCCATGGTGCTCAGAGCTGCCCCCCTCCCCATGCCTCCAGGAACAAGATTCTGATCTTCGGGCTGTTTGAGGAAACGGCCCTGGCCGCCTTCCTGTCCTACTGCCCTGGCATGGATGTGGCCCTCCGCATGTACCCTCTCAAGTGAGTGACCCCAGACCTTCACTGACCCCCTGGAAACCTTGTGCTTGGGTCAGCCTCCACTGTCCTCCTCTCCAGAGCCCCCTGCCAAGCTTTCCCTGTGGGGCGTCCTCACAGCCGGGCCTGCCTGCACCAGGCTCGGCTATGGGACGCAGGCACCCAGTCACCTCTTGATCCTACATCCCCAAGCTCAGATACCCTTGAACCTCCACTGGGGCGTCGACCCCAGGCACCGTCACTCATCTTCCAGGGGGTCCTGGGGAAGTTTGCACAAGGTGACACTGCACTGGGTGCCCACACTGACGCTCTCACTCTCCTCTCTCTGCAGGCCTAGCTGGTGGTTCTGTGCCTTCCCCTATAGTTTCCTCATCTTCGTCTACGACGAAATCCGCAAACTCATCTTGCGCAGGAACCCTGGGGGTAAGGGGGCTCAGGGGGTAGCTGTGGAAGGCTTGGGGGGGCAGGGGCAGGGCAGCGGGAGGAGAGGGCTGGGGACAAGCACTGTCTGGAGCGACTTGGGTGATGCTAACCTCACTGTCTCCCCTCCCTCCATCCTGCATCTCCTCCATCCTCTTCTGTCCTCTGCGCCTCCTCTTCTCTGTCTCTCTGTCTCTGTCATCCTTTTTGTCTCTCCAGGTTGGGTGGAGAAAGAAACCTACTACTGACCTCTTTCCTGCCACATCGCCGTCTCTCCTCTGGCCCCCCTGCCCAGGACAGCCCTGTCCAGTCCCCACCATTTTGTATTCTGGGGAAAGGGGCCCTCTCTCCCGAGGCCCCACCTTGGCCCCCACCCCTCCAGTGGTCTCCGGCCTCTTTCCCTCTCTCCTCTCTGGCTGGCTTCTCTCCCCTGCCCTTGCCTCTCTCTCCTGTCTCTCCCTCTCTCTCTCCTGTGTCTCTGTTTTTCTCTGTTCCTGTCTATTTATCCCCATCTCCTGGTCCCTCCATCCCTCCCTTCCCTCCCAGCCCCTTCCCAGGGCTCTTTTTTACTCCCCTCACCCCTTGGCTAATGCCATCTTGGATTCTGGACCATTATCAAATATACCAGTGGGCAGAGAGAAACCGTATACCATGTTGTGTTTGCTTTCTGCTTTGAGCGTGTGGGTGGGACAGTGGGTGGAGGAGCGTCCTGGTGCCAACATGATGCTGGGTGAGTCACAAAACCCCTGGAACTGAGCGCGGTCTGATTGGTTGTGAGCGGTGGGAAAAAAAAATCTGAGTGATCAGACTGTGGAGGTTTCGAGTAAGACGAGCTTCAGTTTGTTACGGGATAGTGGGGAGAGGAGGGAATTCAGACGGGAGTATTGAACTCAGGGTCCTCTGTTTCTAGAGGAGAGCAGGGGGTGGGGGAGATGGTGATCATGATGATGATGGCTCAACTCCCATGAATTGCCCTGTTCTCTTCCAATCACAGTTAGCCCTTTGTAAAAGGATCAAGGTCAGTATGGGGATGGCCATCTCTGACCTCCACTAATTCCACAAGGAAAGCAGTTCACAACAAAAGCATCCGCAGCAGCACATACCAATTCCCATGAAGTCACATAACCTCCATGCTCCCACACCTCTTTCTACTCATCCCAACACCAATCTCACTGCTCTACTGCATCCAAAAATCTGTTGCAATTATTCACAGACCACACAGGCCATATCAAAGAGGTCAAAGGGCTATGACTCGTGTGGTCACAAGATACAACCACTCAGGACAGCTTCTGAAGTGTGCTCACAGGCACCTGAGGCTTCAACCGTGTGGCTTTAGGCAAGTGTTACAAAGCTCTTAGTCCTTCCAATTATGGCTCTCCCATCAGTCCACCAACAAACTTGAGCAAAGGCTCATAGCTCTGGTTCCCTGGGACCGCAGTCCCAAAGTGAGCTTTGTCTCAGGTCAGGTCTCTCCTTCTCTGCTGCAACTGTTTTTGCTCCTGTAGGTCTGGTGGGCCCAAGAATCTCTGGCCCTGAAGGCCTTGAACTCCTGCTGCTTCTTTTTTGGTGGTGAGATTCTCGAAATCCGCCACTAAATCTGCTTGTTTTAGTGGCCAGACAAGGCAGTCCCCTTGTGGATAGGATAATATGCCCTATTTGCACATTCCCTCCCACCCACATGGCAAAGTAATAACTAATGGCTGGGAAAGCCATTTAAACATTAAATCCTTAAAACCACACCCATACAGAATGTGAAGCTCAGAAGGAGAAAGTGACTTGTTCAAACAGGAAGAGGAAATGCTGGGATTTGAAGCCAGACTGTCCAAATGCTATGCCGTTCTAGTCCTCCTGTTTGTGATGTATTTGAGTTATGGTGAGTTGGACGTACCAGCATCCTTTTTCAGGGGGTACATTTTGTCATTGGTGCTACAGTCTGTTGAGAGCGGTGCTGCTAACCCAGAGGCTGGGCGCCTCTGGCCGTTTCTTTTCTTTTTCTATAATTATATTTTATTAATTTTCATAAACATTTACAGAGATTTTGGGTTTCCATTCATTCATTGTTGCACTATTCTCTCTA
>NW_006400052.1:1989163-2069410 GCF_000299155.1 Elephantulus edwardii | reverse complement strand
ATGCTTTGCTGGAGAAGGAGGGACAATCTCCTCCTGTACCAGTCAGATCTGATTTGATGGTACACACAAAAAATAATAATTTATTTTTAAAAAAAGAGCTGTAACACTACCAGTCCCTTTAAATGAGGTGTTCGATTTTTGCCAGAACTGACTAACAACAGAATTGTTAGAATGGACCCCGGTCATAAGTTGGAGACCACCTGTAAGCTCTCTCTCCGTCTTCCTCTGTTTCTCGTTCTGCCTTTTTATTGAGACAAACTTTCATATAATGAAGTGCACACAGCTTCAAAATCCGATTCAATGAGTTTTACATGATCAGTCATGCCTGCACCACCATTGCCCAGATCAAGATAAGGATGTTTTTAAATGCCAGCACAGACCATAGGATCCCTGGGAGTGCAGTGTGTTCTAGTGTACTGGATGCTAACCAAAGGTCAGCAGTTCAAACTGGCCAGTTACTCGTCCAAGAAAAAGTCTCTTCCTGTGAGTATTTACAACTATGGAGGGTCAGTGAGTTGAAAGTGACTTGATGGCAGTGTGTTTAGTTTAGGTTGGGGACACATCCTTTGGAAATGTGTCTGGGAGCGCAGCCTCAGACCTCACTGCTGTTCAATTGGGACCACTTCATAGCTGACCCGCCAGCAGGTTTTCAGAGGCTGTTAATCGCATGAGAGATTGCCCATCTTTCTCCCAAGGAGCAGCTGGTGGGACTGGAACTGTCCTTATGGATTGGCAGCTCGACTCCTTCCTCCTGTAGGAACCGGAACTCTCATGGGAAAGTGGAGGCATCAAACCATAGAGAATGAATTGTCACAATGATTATAATGCTGACTCCAACACGGCACTGAGGATGGTCAGGGATTGTGTGCTGTTTGGTCAGTTGTTCAGTAGGCTCATTACAAGGTGGAGCTGACTAGATGGCACCCAATGACAACGAGGGAGCTTTGAGGGTTTAGTAGTAAAGAATTGCACTGTCAACACAAGGGTCGGTGGTTCGAATCCACCAGCTTCTGTGTGGCAATAAGATGGGCAGTCTGCATCTGTGCAATTTACTGTCTTTCTTTTTTATTTATTTATTTATTTTTTTTTCTATAATTATATTTTATTAATTTTCATAAACATTTACAGAGATTTCGGGTTTCCATTCATTCATTTTTGCACTATTCAATTTACTGTCTTTCTAAACCTGCTGGAGGGTCAGCTATGAGTTGGTTCTGATGCAACGGCACACAATAATGACAAGGACAACAACAAATCAGGTGGCAGTTATGTTACAGGGCTGCTGTACCTTGTCCAGTAGGGTCGCTATGAGTCAGAGTTGATGCAGCAGCAATGGGTTTGAGTTTTTGAAAACTCTCTGTTGTCTCTTCTCAGCCAACCCCACTCTAGAGGCAATTGATTCTATTCCTGTCACCACACAGTAATTCGGTCTGCACTTGACCTTCATATGAACGGAATCTTAGAATGTGCTCTTGTGTGTCTAGCTCCTGCCCTCAGCATTACTTCTGTGAGACCGAGTCACACTGTCTCATGTACCAGGGGTCCATTCTTTTTCTTTGCTGTTTAAATTTAAATTGTGTTTAAAATACAATTTCAACCATAACACTAGCCCTAAAGCTAAATCTCAAATGACAAAACCCAAGCATAACCCATACATTAGCCCTAAACCTACGTCTAATCATAAACTAAAATCTAATTCTAAACATAACTCTAACATGAAACCTAAATAAAAAGCCTAACCCTAAACATACCTCTAACCATAATCACTAACCCTAAACCTAACACAAAACCTAAATTCAAAATGAAAACTTAACTGTTGGAGAAGTTGAAGAACTGTTGAAGTTACAGCCAGAACAAACAACCAGGGTGCTCTTTAGAGACAAGAATAGTGAAACTTCATCTCATGGACTGTGTGCATGTTGTCAGGAGGGCCAAGTCCTTGGAAAAAGACATCATGTTGGTAAAGGTGGAAAGACAAAGAAGAAGGCTCAACAAGATAGACTGACACTGTGGCTGGAACATTGGGTTTGAGCATGTCAGAGCTGGTGAGGCTAGCCCTCAGGACTGGGTAAAGACCCGCAGGGTAAGAAATACTCCCATATACAGATGGGCAAGCTGAGGCCCCACAAGGGGAGGGACTTCCTGAGGTCAACAAGAAGGCTGAGGCCCAGCTTTCCAACTGTGTTATGATCTGACCCTTCCAACTTGATTTTGTCTAGGAATCTAAAAGGCAGGAAGCAGCTGTCAGGCTGGTGAGGCCAGTGCTCATCTCCTACTATCCACTTAATTCAGGAACCAACTCCTATGGTCTCCACGACTCAGGACCCTTCTCTCAGGGATCTTTCCCACAATCCCCCTCTTCAAGAATCCTCTCATTCCTCCCATCATCTTTTTGCCCTAGAGCTCCTCTCCTTCAGTACTTGTCTCTGGAACTTCTCACAATCTCTTTTGCCTCTGGACTCCATCTCACTTCTTTAACTTAGAGATTCATGTCTCCATATAACCCCTTATTCAGGGTCCCCCAAATCCCAGGTTCCAAGCCCAAGTTCCCACAATTCCTCTATTTCTGAGCCCCACCTCCCATAATCCTGCTAATTCAGGTCTCACGACCAACCATTCAAGGCCCCACTCCCACACTTCCCCATCTCTTGAAACCCTGTAATTCAAAGCCCAGTCTCCTTTCAACTCCAATTGTTAAACAAGCTGAACTCCAGAACTTATAATGATCATAACATTCATTTTTTTTAAATTGGTATTTTAATTAAAGCTTATAAAGAACTTGAATTTCCATTCATTTTTGCACAGTTTCCTCCCTGTCCCCCCTCCACCCCCAGATCATAACACTCTTAATAATGTAGTATAAATGGCAAATGACTACAACTTCTTCAAAAGAGGCTTGTTGGCACAATGGTGAAGAGCTTGGCTGTCAACCAAAAGGTTAGCATTTCAAACCCAGCCAGCAGCTCTGCAAGAGAAAAACCTGATGACCTTCTTCCAAAAAGATTACAACCAAGAACCTCTGTGGGGCAGTTGTACCCCATCATATCCATGGAGTCACTCTGAGTCAAGATGAATTCACTCAACGGTACATAATGAAAGCACAATTTATTGGACACTTTATAAAGTGCCAAGACTTCTAAATAAGTGATATGGTTATTTCACTGAATCATCACCCACAGCGTGGTACCTTTAGACAAAGGTATGGAGCAACTTGGTCAAAGCCACACAGTCAGGATTTGCACACACATTTGAGTTTGCAGAACCTCACCTTTTTCTTACACCAACTCCCTCTTTTTCCCCCCTCAACTCCTTCTTTTTAAAAAAAAAAATCTTTCCCATCTTAGGCAAAGTGCATGGCAGGAGAGGGGACTAGTCTTAACCTATTCATCCCTGAGAGCCCAAAGGATGAGGGAATGAGCTTTGTTCTGAACCCAGGTATCTTCTTCAGCAACCAAAGCAGTCTCAGTAGCCTTTGCTCCTAGCAGAAAGTAGGAGGTAATTTCCACAAATTCTCTGTTTTCATGTTATTCAGATGCAGTCCATGGACCAGTAGAATCAGCTTCACCTGGAAACTTGTTAGAAATGCAAATTAATGAACTCCATCCTAATCTGAAAATTAGATGACAGAAGACAACTAGATGCCTTTTGAGTTGTGGTGATGGTGAGGAGTATTGAACTATCAAAAGAACAAACAAGTCTGTCTTGGAGAAAGCGCAACCAGAGTGCTCCTTAGAGGCGAGAAGACACCCTGCTGGGAAAGGTGGAGGGTCAGTGAAGGAGTGGAAAACTCAACAAACTGGATCAGTATAATGACAGTAACAATGGACTCAAAAAGGTCTATCAGACAGAGATGGTGAGAACGTCTGTCGTTCAATAAAGTGAATTAAGGTCAACTCAATGGTACCTAACAACTGCTCTAGGAATTAATATTTTATCGAACTCTCCAAGTGGTGTTTTGGGTTTTATGTCCACCAGAGGCTTGTTTTGAGTTTGACAGTCTGAGAAGGACCACTTTATACTGTTTGTCTTCTCTGCAAAGGAGTACACATTGACTTCTACCATTAAAACTAAAGCCAAACCAAGACCACCACCATCGAGTAAATGTCGACTCCTGCCACCCTAGCGTTTCCATAACACCCTCACTGCCAGGTGCCCACTTCCCAACCTCTGAACGCCACTTCCACAAGGCACAAAAGCCTGCCTCAGCAGTACATCTGGACTACATTTCCCAAAGCACTTTGCGACCGAGACCGGCTTACTGACGACCATCCAGGCACCAGAGGGACTACAACTCCCACAATGCTCGGCGACAGAACCCCGCCCCCCAGCGGCTCCACGTCCCCTCCGCTGGGTGGGGCTCGGCTCGGGAGCGGCGGACAGGGTCCTCGGGCCCGCGGCTCGTTACAGCGGTTCTCCCGTGTGACCGTCCAGACATGGCGGCCGAGAAGGACCAGCAAAAAGATGCCGAAGCAGAAGGGCTGAGCGCCACGTGAGCGACCCGGCTCCAAACCCCCAACCTGGGTCTCGGGAGTTCAGGCCCTCGGCTTCCTCCTCCCACGGGTCCCCAGGAATCTAGGTCCCAGTTCTTAGACACAGAGTCTAGGCCTCTAGTCCCCTTCTTTCCTAGGACTCAGTTTGGGGCTCATCTGAGATCTAAGAGTTTGGGCCCCTCCCAAATCCCCTCCCCACTCCCCCCCAGGTCCCCGGGAGGCGGCCCCCTCAGCCGGCTTCCTCTGGGCTCTGCCATCCCGGCCTCCCGCTGACCCGCCCTCGCCCATCAGGATCCTGCTGCCCAAGCTGATTCCGTCCGGCGCGGGCCGTGAGTGGCTGGAGCGGCGGCGCGCGACCATCCGGCCCTGGGGCTCCTTCCTGGATCAGCGGCGCTTCTCGCGGCCCCGCAATCTGGGCGAGCTTTGCCAGCGCCTCGTTCGTAATGTGGAGCACTACCAGAGCAACTATGTGTTCGTGTTCCTGGGCCTTATCCTGTACTGCATGTGAGTCCTCCGGATCCCGCCCTCGCTCGCATAGCGGCCCAGTGAGCGGCTCTGCTAGTGCAGAAGGCACAGTCCCAGGCCCCGCCCCCCCACGCTGCCCAGTTTCATAAACCCCACCCCCTCACTAACCTGATCCCTCCTCTCACTCACAGACCCCACCCCCTCGTTGAACTGACCACGCCTCTTGTTCTAGACCACGCCCACTCACTCCCCTGACTCCTCTCATTCGAAGACCTCACACCTTAACTCACTGACCCCAGAGCTCATTTCCAGACCCCGCCCCTTCACCTCTAGGCCTGCGAATTTGCTGGACCGTATCCCTGCTCCCCTATCTGTTTGGCCGGCACACTGTGTGACCAAAAGAGACCCAGCTTTGCCTTCTGTCATTTAGGGTTAGGGCCCAGCCTAGCTGCCTGACACTTTGCCTCCCTGCCCTCTTCCCCAGAGTGACGTCCCCCATGCTGTTGGTAGCACTGGCCGTCTTCTTTGGTGCCTGCTACATCCTCTATCTGCGCACGTTGCAGTCCAAGCTTGTGCTCTTTGGTAAGAAAATCCCTGCCCAGTGGGAGCCCCAGTGCCCCAAGTCTAGTCTCTTGAACTCAAGTCCTTTTGAAGTCGGTCCCCAAAACCTTATCGCTTAAGATCCTAAATATACCAGTTGTGCCCACTTAATCTCAGTCCCAGTTCCTTACACTGCACGATGACATCCCCCAGAATCCATCTCCACGCCCTAAATCTCTCTAAGCCACTCCCCTCCCCAGTCTCTGTGGAAGGCAGCAGTTGCAGATACCCACACTGGACGCCAGATGGCAGCCTTATACTGGCCTTGATCTTGGCCCGGCTGCTTGCTAGGGCGGAATAGGAAATTTGGGATTTCTCATAGAAGCTGAAGCCTTTGGCTTTTTTAGAGTGTCTCTTCCTGTGGTCCCAGCCTAGTACCAGAAACCACTGGAATGACTCGGAGCAGGGAGGCGTTGGGACCAGGAAGATCTAAGGCAAAGTCAGTGTTCTTACAGGATCGTGGTGTCACCCACATGACAGAGGTGGCTGGGGGAGGGCACGCTGGGCAAACACAGCACGTATCTACAGTCACTGCTTGACCTCGGTTGGCAGGTGTCACATGAAAATGTAGGCCAGTGTCACCCAATTTTCCCGGAGATATCAGAAAACAGTATTTTTTTGGGGGAAGTAATTTCTTTGCCAGCCACAAATCAAGAGTTTTGTGGAACACTATCCATATTAGGGGGGCTGGGAAATACAAAACAAAACACACCTGCAAGTAAGATTTGTCTCTTGAGCCCCCACTTCGAACCCCTTGGACTTCATATAAACAGGCTGGAGCAGAAGAGCCTGAGTTTAGGGGAGAGGGAGTAGAGGGTTTCCCCTTCCTAGAGGAAGTAGATTGGAGGGCAGGGGACTAAGTAGAGTGTGCCGTGTCCTGGGAGACAGTGGGGACTCCTGGGGCCAGACACAGAGGCCTTTGGCTTAAGGAGTTTGGCTTGAATCTTGAGGCCCTTGGAAGCTGTGATCCAGTTGAGGGGGTCACAGTTACTAGGAGAGAGGACGTGGAGCTTTGGAAAAGCTTCCCCCGCTGTCTGTCTCCCACCTTCCCAGGCCGAGAAGTGAGCACAGCCCATCAGTACGGGCTGGCTGGCTGCATCTCCTTCCCCTTCTTCTGGCTGGCTGGGGCAGGCTCGGCTGTCTTCTGGGTCCTGGGTGAGTCCATGGTCTGCCTAGTGGGCAGGGTCGGGGGTGCAGGCCAGGTGAAGGATCTGAGCTCTGAATGTCCCATTCCCTGCAGGAGCCACCTTTGTGGTCATCGGCTCCCATGCCGCCTTCCACCAGATCGAGGCTGTGGACGGGGAGGAGCTGCAGATGGAGCCTGTGTGAAGTGTCCGCAAGAATCTGCCAGCCTCCCGGGCCAGCCAGCCCGCCCACCTCTGTACTCCCCCAGTCCCGCATGCTGTGGCCCAGGGCCCCTTCCCCATCACAAGCCCTGGGGGACAAGCTTTAGAAATAAAGCTGTTAGAATCATCATTCCTCAGACACTCTCCCAGTGTTGTCTGTGGGCCTGTATGGAGTACTGCTCGGGGCTGAGACATCCAAGGCAGATGGGGCTTGGGATGTGAGGGAATAGCAAGATGTAGAAGTGAAATATAGCATGGCAGATGGTGACAAGTGCTAAGGAACATAAACATCTGGAAAACAGGGTGCCTGGCGTCCCCTTGATCATCCCCAGATTCAGTAGATCCCTCACATAGTTCAGGATATGCTCAGAGCTGGCATGTGTTAAGGGTCCAGGTGCAAGCTTCCTGAGTCCACCTTCCCCCTCCCTGGGAGCCACATCAGACACACTTCATTTCTCCAGAAAGAATTAAACACATGTAGTGTGTCTGCCTAGGTATGGCCAGGGTGGACCACACAGGTATTCCACCTATCATGGATCAAAACTAGACTTCCCAAAGGAAAGCGGGCATTTGTTTGGTCACAATAACAAAGCAGGCCACCCTGATCAGGGAATGGTGGGAAATGCCGCCCCGAAGTCTGTGCTCCCAGGCACCACTGACCAAGGACCTGCCATAGTCATTTCTGACTGTAAGTTCTGGATGTGGGCTGCAGATAGAGTGACCAGGGGAGGCTCCCTGCGGTGACATTGAATGAGGGGAGGAAGCAGCTGGGGTTGGGGGTTCTCTGGAAGAAGAGCTTCTGGGGCAGGGGAAGGTCAAAGGGCAGGAAACAGGTCAAGAGGTGGAAAGTCAGTTACAAAGGGCAGGAGGACATTACTGAAGTTAAGTGAGGAAGAATGGGAGTGAGGGATTGGGGCTCTATCCAGGCTTGGTGTTCCATAATCTTAAAATATTAGGTAGGATTAGAGGTCCTTTGATGGTAGGAAATGCGGAAAGATGAAAGGCAGAGCTCTTTGTAACTTTCAGAACCAAAAGAGAGATCACTGCTAGGCAGGGCCACACAGAGAAGTTTCATCTGGGAAAGTCATTTAACAGCAAGCTGGAAATTAAAGAGGTGGCTTAAAGTGAGCAAGATTGGGTTAGTGGTTTGCTGTCGCCTGGTGCATTTGAATAATGAGCTCCTGGACTTCAAGGCAGGTGCTGTCCTGGGTGGACCTGTCCCTGAGATCATTAGGATGGTTACATTGTAGCCCTGGAGTAAGAGCTCCTTAAGGGAAAGGGTCGGCTGTGTGTGGAGTTAATCAGCTGTTCAAGAGCAGAGCTGGCTTCTAGCCAGGGCCTCCAAGCTGGATCAAGACAGCAGTGTGTTCACCGAAGAAGACATTCACATGAAGAAATTTTCAAAATCCCTAGCTCTAAGAGAGATGCAAATCAAAACAACTATGAGATACCATCTCACGCCAGTCAGAATTGCAAAATTTAACAATAAATAGCAAGCAACAAATGCTGGCGAGGTTGTGGAGAAACTGCAACCCTTATTCACTGTTGGTGAGAGTGTAAAATGGTGCAACCACTGTGGAAGGCAGTATGGCGCTTTCTCAAAAAGTCGCAAATAGAGATACCATTTGACCCAGCAATTCCACTAATGGGACTATACCCCAAAGAGACCATAACTGACATCCAAGCAGATAAATGCATACCCATGTTTATCGCAGCTTTGTTCATAATAGCAAGGAGTTGGAAACAACCCAAGTGCCCATCAACAAACAAATGGATAGAGAAGCTGTGGTATATTCACACAATGGAATACTACGCTGCATTGAAAAACAAGGAACTCATGCAATATTATTCAAAACCCTGGAGGACATTATGCTGAGTGAAGTATCTCAGTCACAAAAGGACAGATACTGCATGGTGCCACTGTTGTAAAGCAGGACTGACCTCGAGGTTAGGAGGAGACTGAGAAGGATGGGTTCAATAATGTATACTGCATTGAAACAGATGAGGGAGAAAACTGTTTAAGAGGGAAAATTAATGGGTATTTTTGTCATGACAGAAGTCCAGAGCGAAGGCTGTATAGTGGAGTAGACCTGGGCGGAGGGATTATAAAACAATGAAAGACTTTTTTTTCTTTTCCAAGAGGGTAGTGTACTAGAGGGGAGGGTTGGGAGAGGAGAAAAATGCAACAATTAATGAATGGAAATCCAAAGTCTCTGTAAATTTTCATTGACATTAATAATAAAAATAACATTTAATAAAATTCAAGACCATAGCAGATGCTGTAAGTTTTGTCTTATGATAAAAAGGGGTCTTTGCCAGTCAAGAGAAATTCTTAATTCAACAATATTTAAATATTCAGCAATAATAAAAGCTATATATATTTTTTAAAAACAGTGTGTGTGTGTGTATGTGTGTGTGTGTGTTGGTGCTGTTGTTAGGTGCCGTCAAGTTGGAACCAACTCATACCTGACTCGGCAGCAGGTTTGCAGAAACGGAATTGCACAGGAAGAGATTGTCCATCTTTCTCTTGTGGTGGTGGTTATGTGCCATCAAGTTACTTGCAACTCATAGCAATCCTATGTGCAACAGCTCTGAACCCTCCTTCTCTATCCTGAGCCAACCTTATTGTCTCAGACACTCCTACCCACATTACGCCAGACTGAATCAGTTCTTCTCATCAAAGGTCTTCCTCTCTTGGCACAATTCCTCCAAACTTCCAAGCATGATGTCCCTCTCCAAGAACTGGTCCCTTCTTACAACATGCCCAAAGTATGTCAGATGGAGCTTCAGAATCCTTGCCTCCAAGGAGCAGCCTGGTTTCGCCCTCTCCAGGACAAACCTATTCTCCTAGCAGTCCATAGTATATTCAATACTCTTCTCCAGCACCATAGCTCAAAGACATTAGTTATCCTATCATCCATAGTCATTGTCCAGTTTTCTGATGCATAGCATGTAATTGCGAAGATCATGGCCTGGATCAGGTGCATCTTTAACAACAAACTGGCTGAGAAGAGCGGGAATCCCAGAACACTTGATTTTGCTTAAGTGAAACTTATGCTTGGACCAGGAGGCAGTTGTCAGAACAGAACAAGGAAACAGTGCATGGTTCAAAATTGGGAAGGGTGTACGCTGGGGATATGTCCTATCTCCATATCTTTTTAATCTATATGCAGAACAGATTATCTGGAAGGCTGAGCTCTATGAGGAGAAAGGTGGCATCAGGACTGGAGGTAGACCTATCAATCTGCATATGCAGGTGACACAACTCTGCTTGCTGAAACTGAGGAGGACCTGAGGCACTTGCTGCAGAAGGTCAAGGACTGAAGCCTTCAATATGGATTGAAGCTCAACATGAAGAAAATATCATCACTGGGCTGATTGGCAGCATCATGATAGATGGTGAAGAGACTGAGATTGTTGACAGCTTCAGTGTGCTTAGCTCTACAACCAACATTCTTGGTACCAGCAGCCAGGAAATAAAAAGGCTAATTGCATTGGGAAAATCTGCTGTCAGAGAACTCTCCAAAGTACTGAAGAGCAATGATGTCAATCTGGAGAATAAGGTGCACCTGATCCAGGCCATGATCTTTACAATCACTTGCTATGCATCAAAAGGCTGGACAATGATTAGGGATGATAGAAGGAGAATTGATGCCTTTGAGCTGTGGTGCTTGAGAAGAGTGTTGACTATACTATGGACTGCTAGGAGAACAAGTTGATCCTAGAGAGAATGAAACCAGGCTGCTCCCTGGAGGCAAGGATTCTGAAGCTTTGTCTGACATACTTTGGGCATGTTGCAAGGTACGACCAGTTCTTAGAGAAGGACATCATGTTTGGGAGGATGGACAGTGCAAGAGAGGAAGACCCTCGATGAGGTGGATTGATTAAGTGACTGGGGTAATCGGGGTGGGTGTGTTTGAGACAATAAGATTGTCACAGGATAGAGCAGGGTTTAGGGCTGTTGTACATAGGGTTGCTATGAGTAGCAGGCGACTCAATGGCACATAACAACAACGTTAAGTGCATACAAAAAAAGATACATATTTTAAGTATATAGTATTGTTGACTGTGGTTAAATACAGATAAAATAAGACTATGTATTTTAAATATACAATGTTCTATTTCAGGTATATGATTCAGTGGCATTAATTACATTCACCATGTTGCACTGTACCAGAGGAACTGGCTGACACAGATGAATTTCATGAGATAATGTATGAGCAAGAGCCTATGGTGATGAAGGAGGAAGTTCAAATTGCTCTGAAACAATTGGCAAAAAACAAGCCTCCAGTAGTTGACAGTATACCAATTGACATATTTCAACAAGCAGACATTGCCTGGATGTGCTCACTAAGTCATGCCAAGAAACCTGGAGGACAACCACCTGGCCAACTGACTGGAAAAGATCGATATTTGTTCCCATCCCAAAGAAAGGTGACCCAACAGAGTGTGGAAATTATCAAACAATATCATTAATATCACATGCAAGCAAGATTCTGCTGAAAATTATCCAGAAATAACTGGAGCGGCACGTCAACAGAGAACTGCCAGATGTGCAAGCTGGGTTTAGAAGAGGCCGTGGAACTAGGGATATTATAGCTAATGTTAGATGGATCTTGGCAGAAAGCAGAGTACCAGAGTAATGTCTATCTGTGCTTCATTGACTATGCAAAGGCTTTTGACTGTGTGGATCACAACAAGATGTGGCTGACTCTGAGAAGAATGGAAATCCCAGAAAATTTGATTATGCTTAAGCGAAACTTATACTTGGATCAAGAGGCAATCGTCAGAACAGAGCAAGGAGGCACTACATGGTTCAAAATCGGGAAGGGTGTACACCAGGAATGTATTCTGTCTCCATATCTTTTCAATTTGTATGCAGAACAGATCATCCAGAAGATTCATCAACAACCTGCGTTATGCAGATGTCACAACCCTGCTTGCTGAAACCGAGGAGGACCTGAGGCACTTGCTGCAGAAGGTCAAGGACTGCAGTCTTCACATGAATTGTAGCTCAACATCAAGAAAACAAAGATTCTCACCACTGGGCCAATTGGCAGCATCGGTATGGATGGTGAAGAGATCGAGATAGTTAAGAGTTTTAGTTTGCTCGGCTCCACAGTCAACACTCTTGGTACCAGCAGCCAGGAAATCAAGAGACAAGTGCGTTGGGAAAGTCAGCTGCCAGGGACCTCTCCAGAGTACTGAAGAGAAACGACGTCAGGCTGAAGACTGAGGTGCACCTGATCCGGGCCATAGTCTTCACAATTGCGTGCTATGTGTCAGAGAGCTGGACAGTGACTAGGGATGATAGAAGGAGAATCGATGCCTTTGAGTTGTGGTGCTGGAGAAGAGTGTTGAATATACCATGGACTGCCAGGAGAACAAACAGGTTTGTCCTAGAGAGGGTGAAACCAGGCTGTTCCTTGGATGCAAGGATTCTGAAGCTTCATCTGACATTTTGGGCATGTTGGAGAGGGACATCATGTTTGGGAGAGTGGAGGGACAGTGCAAGAGAGGAAGACCTTCGATGAGATGGATCAATTCAGTGATTGGAGTAATGGGAGTAGGTGTGTCAGAGACTGAGGATGGCACAGGATAGAGCAGGGTTTAGGGCTCTTGTACATAGGGTTGCTATGAGTCGCAAGTGACTCAACAGCACATAACATGTTGCACTGCCCTCACCACTGTTTCCAAACTTTCATCATCCCCAACAAACACACTGCATCCAGTAAGCAGTAGCTTCCCAGACTCACCTTCCAGGTCAAGGTTATCTCTAATCTTCTACCTGTCTCTATGCACTTCCCTGTTCTAGACATCTCGTGCTAATGAGAGCTCTGATGGCTTAGTGGTAAGGAGTTGCACTGCCAGCCCAAAGGCACAGAGATCAAATTTACCAGATCCTCAGGAGAAAGATAAACAATCACCTCCTGTGGGATTTGTAGCCTCTGAAAACCCGCTGGAGGATCAGCTATGAGTCAGTTCCCCCTCGTATATAGCAGCAACAACTTGTCAACAATGGAATCCAATAAGAACCTATTAATAATGGAATCATGCTCCTTTTGTACTTTGTGTCTAGCTTCTTTCACTTAAGCATGACATTTTCAAGGCTATTCCATGTCATAACATGCATCAGGATTTACTCCTGTCTACAGCTCAATAATATTCCAGTGTGTTTATATCTCACATCTTGCTTGTCCATTTGGCTCTTAATGGCCACTTGGGTTCTTTTCACACTTCAGCTGTATGATAATTCTGCAGTGGACATATCTGTACATGTATCTCTTTGAGTCTCTGCTTTCAAAATTTTGTGTGAATATCTGGGTTTTAGTGGAAGATGAATGAAGACTGTTTGCCACATGGGGATAGATTGCCCAAAGGAAAACATGGCTGATGAGAAAAGTGTGTGCGATGCCTAGTGGACAGGTGGGGAGGCCTGCGATGATGCATGAGATGGGGGCTGGTCTGAGAGGAGCTCTGGCGACACAGTGTTTTCAACGCAGAGGCAAATGGCAGGTCCCTCCCATGTCCCCTCATGTCTCACCACCTAGACTCACCAACCATCATTCATCCAGCACATTTATCAAGTGCCCACTGGGAACCCAGCGTTGTACTGCAAGTTAACTGTCACATATTGTTGTGTACCATCGAATTAGAACCAACCCATCGCTGACCCTCTGGTGAGTTTTCAGACAGTTAATTGAATGGGAAGAGATTGCCCCTCCCATGGAGCATCTGGTAGATTTGAACCACGTGCCTTCGAGATTGTAGCCCAGTTTCTTACCACTAGGCCACCAGAGCTCCCTATATTAAAAAATATAGGATAACTTTATAAAATAAAAAATGGGAAGAATCACATGCTATTCAGAATCATAGCCTAGTAAAGATAATACATAATTATTGGGAGTTGCATTTCAAACTTGTTAAAGAAAAAATGAAGGGAAAAAACACCAACAAAAAACAACTCAACAAAATGTGTCATTTCCCACACAGGAAAAAAATGATACCGTTATTCAGTAAAATTCAAGTGAGATTGAGTATCAACTTCTGGCAATTATCCATCAGGTTTCCCAGGCTGGTTCGATTCAATCTGTCAACCTCATAGTTAGTAGCCCAACAGTCAACTTAGTATGCTAACAAAAACAAAACAACCCTTCTTCATTGACTGGGAACCAACTTAAAGCTGTCTCTTGAGTGGGTTTCAGAGGTGGTGAATCTTGTGGGAGGAGATTGCCTATCTGCTTCTCTGGTGTTCCAGCCACCAGAAAGGAGTGGCCTCTGGATTACCAAGGACACTTGTATGGACAGTGCTTCTTAAATCATTCAGACTACATTGAAAATGTTTACTGACAATTAGTTCTCATTTTTAAAACTAAGCATTAATGAGGATTGATGTGTCAGAGGCAGTGAAATTGGGTCAGGAGCATTGTAGGATACAGGGTGCAACACTAAAAAAACCAAAGCAAAGCAAACACTTCATTGTCATCGGGTCAAAATCAACTCACAGTTGGTCCTTCTTTGGTAGGCTTCCGACCTGTATGGAAGGAGATTGCCCATTTTCTCCCTTAGAGTTGGATTCAACCGGTCAGAAAGGCTCCGCCTTAGTTCTGCAGGGATGGCATCACCAGAGCACTGCAAAGTAGCAACAGAAAGGAATGTACCCTCCATCAAGCTTTGTGAATCTTTTCCAGTAGGAAACTGACAGTTTTCTACCACGGAGTAGCTGGTGGATAAGAAAGATGGCTTTGTGGTTGGTAGTCCAACACTTAGCATGCTACATGTATAAATATGGTGGCTGCCAATCACGTGCCACTGCTGAGGCCTTGAAAGGTGGTTGGTTCAAAATGAGAGGAACTGAAAGTGCAAAGGGAGCCCTGGAAGTGTGGTGCATTAAATGCCATTCAGTTAGTCAACCTAAAGGTTGACAGTTCTAATCCACCAGCCACTCTACAGTAGAAAGACATGTAGTCCCCTTCCATAAAGATTCACAGCAGACACCCATGAAAGAGCGATAGATTTTGATGGAGTGAGCGTGAAATCCACACTGTTTCCAAGAGAGCCTGGAGAGGGTGGGAAAGCTATTGTTAATAGTTTTTCAATTACTGAACAACAACAATTTTTCTATTGATTCTGGATTGAAAGGATATTTTCTACCTATTGAGTTAGATGATTATTATTTAAAAAAATCATTTCACCTGGCTTTAGTTCTGGGGGAGACGCACCCATTTTTAAAAATCTAAAATTAAAAAAAAAACACACCAAAACACCAAAAACCTCTATTTGCCGTTAAGTCTGAACCAACTGGTAGCTGACCCTCCAGAAGTCTTTGTGAGGCTCTAAATCAAGCAGGAAGAGCTTGTCCATCCTTCTCCCTTGGCGCTGCTGGTCCCACTGAGGGACAGGGACGTCACTGTCAGGCTAGCAGCACAGCACCCTGCAGGGTGGGCGCCAGACCTCCCTTTTAAATTATGCTGTTGTGATTGGCCCGAGTGGGAACCAACTCAGAGCTGACTGTGCCGTGGGTTTTCAGAGGCTGGTGATGCAGACTGCCTGCTTTGGAGTGAGCAGGGCAACGCTTTGCCACTGGGTCACCAGACCTTCCTGCGATCAGTGGAAAACTTAGTTCCATCAGCAGCTGACAGTTTGTTTCTGCTGAGCTCTGGGTGCTGGACCACGTAGGCAAGACACTGCCCTCTCTGAGCTCACTCTCATGGGAGAGGCAGGTGACACACAAGTGAAACGAGGGCTGATCAGGAAACTCTCCAAGAGTATTAACACCTTGAAGCTGATAAAACAGAAGACTAGACCAGTCCAGAGGGTACTAACATAGGGAGCATGCACAAGCTGGACCTTGCTGGGGAATGGGGAGGAAATGGCCCTTGAAAGTCTAAAGGAAGAGGATTTCAGCTAGAGAAAGCATCAGGTGCGAATGAGTGTGGATCTGCTCCATCACAAGGCAATCCTCATAACAGGGGTGCGGTGAAGAGCACCTGCAGAAGGTGACTCTGGGGAGATATTGGGGAGGCCACATGACACAGGATCTTCAGGTCGGGGTGTGGAATCACAGAAGGATTCTGAGCAGAGAAAGGATTGAGTTCAGGTGTGAAGGCTACATATATCCTTTTGGGGCCTTTCAGGGCCTGAACTTGAGGTGGAGATCAGGCAGAGATGAACCCTGAGGCCGAGGCTGGGACAATGAGGATAGAGAGGAGAGTGAGCGCTTCGTGGCTAACCTGTTGTGGAGTTGTTAGAATAGTGCACTTCCAGAAGCTGCCACCAGAGAGCGGACGAGTGCTTCCTCTGGGATTTCTCCAGCCGAGGGAGCTGGAGACCACCACCTCGGAGGACCTGGGCTGAGCTAGCACCTGGAAGGAGTGACAGGAAGAGTCTGGTTACCTAGGTCTACTCAACCTCACTTTGATGGCCTAGTGGTAAGGAGCTACACAGCAAATCCAGAGGTGCTGGTTGTAGTGTACCTACAGTCGGAACCGATCCGTAGCTGACCCGCCCGCGTGTTTTCAGAAGCAGTTAATCTGCGGAGAGGAGACTACCCATCCTTCTTCCGTGGAGCAGCTGGTGGATTCGAATCACAAGCCTTCGAGATTGCAGAGCACCTTCTTGTCACTAGGCTACCAGAGCTCTGATGACCTGGTGTAGGGATATACATGGGCAACCCAAAGACATGGTTCAAATCTATCAGTTGCTTTGGAAGAAAAAGATAGGCAGTCTCCTCCCATGCAATTTACTGCCTCTGAAAACCTGCTGGAGGGTCAGCTATGAGTCAGTTCTGACTCCACAAGAAGTGGTCCTGTACAAGATGACAGGGCCTGAGACTCCCTGGAACTACTTTTGGGTTTTAGACCAGACATGTGGCTTGAGGAAACGGAAATTTGAGATCTGTTACAAACTATGAGGTGGCAGAGGCCATTGTGTGCCGTCAAGTTGGAAATGACTCATAGCGTAGTTTGCATCAGGTTATCAGAGGCTGTAAATTACATGGGAAGAGATGGCCCATCTTTTTCCCACAGAGCACCTGGTGGATTCAACCCGCATACCTTTGAGTTGTCAGCACAACTATCCAGCTTTGGGTGACAATATTTGGATTCTCAAAATTTGGATATCTATGTGAAAAATTTGAATATACTCAGAGTTCTGGGCCCTAGCGTGGGCTAGCAAGTCATGGTGTACCTTGGCTGGAGAGCCCTCTGGGCTCCGGTTATGTACCTCGAGGCCACAGACAGCAAATGCTGTTGAGCTTAAAGGCTGAGTGAGCTGGAGGTCCAACAGGTAAGGACAGAACATGGGGTCCTGCTACCTAACTGGGAAAACAATTGGGAGGTCTCATTGCTTGGTACCAGTGACTGGGGGTCCATGTATATAGAAACTGGGATATTCAGTTGGTCAGTTTGAGGAGTGTCTTATTTAATTTGGGGCTGAGGACATGGGGGGTTAGACCTCAAGTTTGAAGTGATGGATTAGGGATCCTTTTGTCTGGGTCATTTGAAGTGTCAGAGACTGGAGATCTCATCTAGGTTGGAGTTGTGGAGGATCTGGTTGGCGTATAGATGGCCAAGACCCTTCTTGGGGATATCAGATGTGGGGCATAGTCTTTTTGGAACGACGAATGGCAGTTTCATGAATAGATTAAAGCATCAAACATTCAAATTTGAGGTAGTGGGTGGAGGGTGCAATGGCTAGCTCGCTGTTGTGTGTTTGGTGCCGTTGAGTCAGCCATGACACACAGCAACCCTGTGAAAACCAGATATGAAGTTTGCCTTAGCTGGCACCGTCCTCCACCACGCTCGACTCAAGTTCATTGTGACAGTCCCTCTCCTTGAAGGTCTTTCTCTCTCTCACTGACCTTTCCCAGCATGGTGCCTTTTTCTGAGGACCAGCCCCTCCTGACAACACACCCAAAGTATCTCAGACAAAGTTTCGTTGTCCTTGCCTCTAAGGAGCACTTTGGTTGCTTCTTTGGTAGTCCATGGGAAATTTCATACCCTTTGCCCACCACTATTCAAAGGCATCAAGTTTTCTTTGATCTTTATTCATTTTCTAACTTTCAGAAGCATAAGAAGTATTTGAAAAGACCATGGCTTATTGCAAGTGTACCTTCATCTTTAAATCTGTATTCTTGTTCTTTGGTATTTTAGAGAGATCTTCGATTTCCCCAACACATCACATCCTTTGATTTCTTGACTGCTGCTGTCATGGATGTCAATAGGGGATCCACGTAAAATGAAATCGTTGGCAACTTCCATCTTTTCACCATGCATCATGATGTTGCCTATTGTCCCACTGGTGAGAATTTTTGTCTTCTTGATGTTGAGATGTAGTGTATATTGAAGACTGTGTAGTCTTTGATCTTCTTTAGTAAGTACTTCAGGTCTTCACTCTCTGCAAGCAAAGTGTGTCATCTGCATTACACAAGTTTGGAGTCACAGAATTGGGTGTCTCATGGACTCTTTGGGGACATCAGAGACTTGACTTGTGGCCTAGTTATCTTGTTTGGAGTGTCAGAAACCACATAATCGATTGTTTTGGTTGAAGTAATAGAGCGCATGAGACTAGTTATCCATTTTGAGGTTAATGATACTGTGTATCGTGGTTTTGGTTGGGGTGAGATGTTGGGTGGTCATTTTGCTTGTTTGTGGTTGTTGATCCTATAGATCTGATTCTTAGTGGGAATGATAGAAACTGGAACTAGTTGGGGGGGGTGACAGACTGGCTGGGCAGTTTCTGGTTGAATAATTTCAGATGCCAGAATCACCTATAGTCTGGCTCGGACCACAGAGATGTGGATGATGCCTGAGATGATTGAGATTTCTGAGATTCCAGGGTTTCTTTTTCCAGTAAGAGGTGCTGGAGACTGGGAGTACAGATGTCTAGTCTAGGATATCAGAAATAAGGGTTCACTGCCTCAAGTATTGAGGTAACAGAGCCTGGGAGAATCTCTGTTTTATGAGACAAGTTTGGGATCTAGATCTGGCCTGTGGAACAGGTTTAAGTCTCTTGGACTGTGTATTTATGGTATCTGGACATCTGACACGCCTGGACAACTGATTGGGTTCCCAGCTGAGTCTGGAGTGGCAAAGGCTGGGGTGACGAATTTTGTGTTACAAAAATTGGTCTCCTTGAGTATATTTGGCTTAAAAGAGACAAGGGGTCTTACTCTCTATGTTTTGGGAGAAAAACTGGTGTTTGGAGCAACAGGCTGGTTTAGACTGCAGGTTTGGCCCCAGCGTAGGTATAATCTATACTGTAGGGTTGGGAACTGGGAGCTCAGTTTGCTAATTTGTGCTGACAGATTGGGGTCTGGTTGTCAACCTTGATGAAACAGGCATTATTCATCTGTTGTGTTTTCTGGTTTGGAATGATAATGGCTGGGATCCTGTTGCCCAATTTCAGTTGACAACAATCAGGGTTTGTTGTCTACTTGGGGGAGACTGAAATCTCTGTCTAGATAGACTGAGATGTCACAAGTGGACAGGTAGCACAGATGATGCCCCTAGTTCCAGGTGATTAAGATTCCCTGTCCCTCGGCCCTGTGGCCAGGTGTTTTATGTGAACAGTGATTTGGTTTGGGGGGCAGAGACCAGGGGACCAATCACCAAGTGTGGGGTGATAGAGTTGGGGCTCTCATTATCAATTTGACTATTTGAAGGTGATAAGATGAGAACAGCAGAGTTGGAGGGTCTTGCTATCTGCGTACCAGGAAGGACTAGGACTGTTTTTTTCCCGTGACTGGAAACACAGATAGTGGGGTTCCACCAGTCTACGTTGCGGTGACAGATTGTGAATCTAGTTGTCTAGGGAGCTCTGATGGCCTAGTGGTAGGAAGTTGTGTTGCAATCTCAAAGGCAGGCAGTTTGAATCAACAAACTGTTCTCTGGGAGAAAGATGGGCAATCTCCTCACATGTGATTAAACTGCCTCTGAAAACCTGCCGGAGGGAGTGTTATGAGTCGGTGCTGACTCCACGGTATGACGGAGCACACCAGCACTACCACATGTCGCATCTGGAGAAACACAGAGTCCAGTTGCTCATGAGAGGGTGAATGTTGGTGTTGTGGAGCCTGTTTATAATATTATACCATCTGGTTTGGGATAGCTGTGACTAGGAATCTAGTTTTGTATAATAGATACTAGAGTCCCAGAGCCTACTCAGAGGTGCAAGAACAGGAATTTGTCACTTAGTAGGAAAGAATATACTGAGTCACTGTATCGAAAGGAATTGGCAGACACAGAAGAATTTCATGAAACAACATATGAGCCAGAACCTATGGTGATGAAGGAAGAAGTTCAGGCTGCTTTGAAGGAAATAACAAAAAATAAGGCCCCAGGAATAGACGGTATACCAGTTGACATATTTCAGCTAAGAGATGCTGCCCTGGATCAGGGACAGTGCCAAGAAATCTGGAGAACAACCATTTAGCCAACTGACTGGAAGAGATCTATATTTGTTCCCATCCCAAAGAAAGGTGACCCAACAGAGTGTGGAAACTATAGAAAAATGTTGATATCACATGCAAGCAAGATTCTGTTGAAGATTATCCAAAAACGACTGGAACAGCACCTCAGCAGAGAACTGCCAGAGGTCCAGGATGGATTTAGAAGGGGTCGTGGTACTAGGGATATTTTAGCTAATGTTGGATGGATCTTGGCCGAAAGCAGAGAGTACTGAAGGAATGTCTATCTGTGCTTCATTGATTATGCAAACGCATTTGACCGTGTGGATCATAACAAACTGTGGCTGACTCTGAGAAGAATGGGAATCCCAGAACACTTGATTGTGCTAATGCGAAACCTATACTTGGACCAAGAGGCAGTTGTCAGAACAGAGCAAGGAAACACTGCACGGTTCAAAATTGGGAAGGGCGTATGCCAGGATGTGTCCTCTCTCCATACTTTTTCAACCTGTATGCAGAACAGATCATCCGGGAGGCTGGGCTCTATGAGGAGAAGTGTAGCATCAGGATTGGTGAAAGATCTATCAGCAATCTGTGTTATGCAGATGACACAGCCCTGCTTGCTGAAACTGAGGACCTGAAGCGCTTGCTGCAGAGGGTCAAAGACTGCAGCCTTCAATATGGATTGAGGCTCAATGTCAAGAAGACAAAGATTCTCACTAATGGAACAATTGGCAGCATCAGGATGAATGGTGAAGAGATTGAGATTGTTCACAGCTTTAGTCTGCTTGGCTCCACAATCAACACTCTTGGCACCAGTAGCCAGGAAATTAAAAGACTTATTGCGATGGGAAAGTCTGTTGTTAGGGACCTTGCTAAAGTACTGAAGAGCAATGGTGTGCATCTGATACAGGCCATGGTCTTTGTTATCACTTATTATGCATCAGAGAGTTGGACAATGACTAAGGAGGATAGAAGGAGAATTGATGCCTTTGAGCTGTGGTGTTGGAGAAGAGTATTGAGGGTACCAGGGACTGCTAAGAAAACAAACAGATTCATCCAGGAGAGGGTTAAACCAGGGTACTCCTTGGAGGCAAGGATTCTGAGGCTTCGTCTGACATACTTTGGTCATGTTGTAAGGAGAGACCAATCCTTGGAGAGGGACATCATGCTTGGGAGGATGGAGGGCAGGCACAGGAGAGGAAGGCCCTCTAGGAGGCGGATTGATTCGGTGACTGGGGTAATCGGGATGGGTGTGTCGGAGACAGTGAGATTGGCACAGGACAGAGCAGAGTTTAGGGCTGTTGTACACAGGGTCGCTATGAGTCGCAAACGACTCGACGGCACATAACAACAACAACAACAACAACAGGAGAGTATAGTCAGGAGCAATGGAGCAGGCAGCAGTATAGCAAGGGGCAGTGGAGTGAGGGCCATGGAGGGGGCAGTGAAGTCTGGGGCAGGGTGTGGGGTACAGTGCATTGGAGGCAGTGCAGGAGGGCAGTGGAGTGGGGGACAGTGAAGGCTGAGATGGTGGGTGGGGTACAGTGGAGTGGGGGAGCAGTGTCATGGGGAGCAATGGAGTGGGGGACAGCGGAGTGGAACTGTGGAGGGTCAGTGAAGCTGATGATAGAGTTGGGGGCAGTGCAGTGGAGTGGGGGTCAGTGGAGAAGGGTCAGAGAAGGGGGGCAGTGGAATGGAGTCAGTGGAACAGGGACTCAGTGGAATGGGGAGGTCAGTGGAGTATGGGTCAGTGGAATGGGGAGTCAGTGGAGGGGGCAGTGGAGTGGGGAGCGGTATCCCACAGGGACTGACAGTATGGTCTTGCAGTTGGGGTGAGGAGATGGAGGGTCTTTTGAAGTGGAGTTTTGTCTTTGGTTGCTGGGACTTATGATGAAACGCCATAGCAGATGTCATTAATGAACAGGAATTCCCTTTCTTGCAGTTCTAGAACTCTCAGGTCAGGACACTGGCCTAGAGAGGCTTCGTCTTGGTGCAGCCTGAGGGCAGATCTTGCCTTTCCTTGGCTTGTACGTAGTCCCTCATGTGATGTTCAACCTGCCCACCGTCACCTGTCCATTTGCTTCCAAAAAAAAATCACAGTCCTGAAATTATCCTACACTTTCTACTCCCTACACAGGGAGTTAGAATCAACTTGATGACTACTGGTGGGATTCTTTTTTTCTTTTTTTTTAAGTGATTAAACTAGGGCTAGGGCTGTTTGACATCCTAGGGTATCTATCTATGACTTGTTTTGGGAGCTCTGGTAGCCTATTGGTAAGAAGCACGCTGCAGTCCCAAAGGCATGTGGTTCAAATGCACCAGCTGCTCCATGGGAGCTCCGAGTTCGCTCCTACTCAGCAGCACACAATATGCCTGGTTGGGGATCATCAAGTCTGGGGGAACCAGACATTGGCTCTGGGGTGACCTGAGGCTGCGAGGCTAGATGCTGAGCTGGTGGGTGACTAGCTGTGGCATTCAGATGAGTATTTTTTTTAAACGACTAGCTGTGTGTGTGTGTGTGTGTGTACTGTCAAATCGGATCTGACTGGTACAGGAGGAGATTGTCCCTCCTTCTCCAGCAGAGCATTTGGTGGATTCGAACTGCATGCCTCTGGGATTGCAGTGCAGCTTCTTGCCACTATGCCACCAGAGCTCGCCTAGCTGTGTTTTTATTGACTGTGGGATTCTGAAGGTTAATGGTTGATTTAGGAGTGTGTGAGTCTAAGGGGGTATTTTAAACTGGAGATTAAATGCCAAGTTAGGTGACATAACATGACGTCTAGATGAGAATTCTTAAGATTGGGGGTTCAGAGTTCTAATTTAGGGGTTATTTAATTGAGTGCTCAGATTCAAAGATGTTCTCGTTTCTGGGTGATTAAAGCAAACAACTCAATATGTCCAGATTGTGGTGGTTGTTGTTGTGTACTGTAGAGTTGGAACCGACCCATAACTGACCCTCCAAGTGGGTTTTCAGAGGCGGTTAATCGCACGGGAGGAGACTGCCCGTCCTCCCATGGAGCAGCTCATGGCCTTGAACAGCATGCCTTTGGGATTGCAGTGTAGTTTCTTGCCACTAGGCCACCAGAGCTCCCAGATGTCTAGATTAGGGGTGTCCAAGCTGCGCAATTAACAACAACATAGAGAAAGCTCTGTTGGCCTAGTGAACAGAAAGTGATACTACCAAGCCAAAGGTGGGTGATTTTAATCTGCAGCCCTCGGGCCTGGTTTTAACTGTTTTTGGTCAAACATTCTTCTAGGTGGTATAAACCCTGGTCTGTCCACTTGCTGTACAGAGGTAACTCGTGGTTGCTGTGATGCTGAACACTGACACTGATGTGTCAAACAAGAGAATGGTTATCCATGGTGGACAGTGTGTGGTGGAGCTTCCTGATTAAAACAAGCTTGGAAGCAGGAGTGGCATCCACTTCCAAAATAGGTTGCCTCCAGAAACCCTATGAAATTGGAGAAAGGAAAGTTATACAGGTGTTTAGGTCTTTCATTCATAAGGGTCGCTACGAGTTGCCTATGACTCAATGGCACTTAACAACAACAACAACAAAGCTGCGCCTGATCCAGGACATGGTCTTTACAATTACTTGCTATGAGTCAGAAAGCTGGACAATGACTAGGGATGATAGAAAGAGAATTGATGCCTTTGAGTCGTGGTACTGGAGAAGAGTGTTGAATATACCGTGGATTGCTAGAACAAACAGGTTCATCCTAGTGAGGGTGAAGCCAGTCTGCTCCTTGGAGGCAAGGATTCTGAGGCTTCATCTGACATACTTTGGGTATGTTGCAAGAAGCAAACAGTTCTTGGAGAGGGACATCATGCTTGGAGGGGTGGAGGGACAGCGCAGAAGACAAAGACCCTTAATGAGATGGATTGATTCAGTGATTGGGGCAGTGGTGGTAGGTGTGTTCGAGACAATAAGGTTGGCACAGGATAGAAGAGGTTTCAGGGCTGTTACGCTATGAGTCACAGGTGACTTGATAGCACATAATAACAACAACAAGCTGCAATCCAGAAGGCACGCGTTTGAGACCACCAGCTGCTCCATGGGAGAAGGATGGGCAATCTCATCTCATGCAATTAACTGCCTCTGAAAACCTACCAGAGGGTCAGCTATGAGTTGGTTCCTACTCAGTGGTACACAAAAACAACAACAATGTAAGTCCTCACAACAGCACAGGATAGGGCAATTTTCTGTCCTGTTGTTCAGAGGGCCACCCTGAGTTATAGTGGGACAGATGGAAAATCACCTACATGTTGACATTGACATGACCAAATGGAACTCTAAATGTCAGGTTTTGAGGGTGGCCCATGTTATAGGTTAAAATGCTCCCCTCAACAAGATACGTTGAAGCCTAACCTGGTGTTCTGTGAATGGAAAGCAGTGTCTTTGATGCTCACTTCAGCAACACATACACTAAAATTAGAAAAATCCAGAGAAGATTAGCATGGATCCTGTGCAAAGATGACATGCAATTTTGTGAAGCATTCCATATTTTTAACAAATGGTGTTGGCAAAATTGGAAAACTATCTGTAGAAAACTCAAGCAAGATCCACACTTCCCTCCATACACAAAAACCAACTCAAGGTGGATCATGGACCTAGGACTAAAACCAAGGACTATAAACTTCATTAAAGAAAAGCTTGGAAGAACTCTAGAAGGCCTAATCCACAACATAAACGGTCTTCCAAGCATCCTGAAAAACCTACAACCAGGAGAGGATAAAATAGATTAATGCAACCTTCTAAGAATCAAATCTCTTGCACATCCAAAGACTTCTCCAATAGGGTAAAAAGGGAAGCCAAAGACTGGGGAAAAGTATTTGGTAATGACATGTCAGATAAGGGAGTTATACCTAGAATTTATAAAATACTTGAGCATCACAACAAGATAAAGGGAAACAATCCAGCTAACAAATGGGCACCGGATATGAACAGACACTTCATCAAAGAAGACATTCCAATGGCGAACAAACGCATGAATAAATGTTCAAAATTCCTAGTTCTAAGAGAAATGCAAATCAAAACAACTGTGAGCTATCATCTCACCCCAGTAGGAATAGCAAAATTTAACAGAACAGCAAGCAACAAGTGCTGGTGAGGTTGTGGAGAGTCTGGAACCTTTATTCACTGTTGGTGGGAGTGTAAAACGATGCAACCACTATGAAAGGCTGTATGGCGCTTTCTCAAAAAAGGTGCAAATAGAAATACCATTTGACCCAGCAATTCTACTACTGGAAATACACCCTAAAGAAATCATAACCACCACTCAAGAAGATATATGCACACCCATATTTATCATGGCTTTGATCACAATAACAAAGAGTTGAAACAACCCAAGTGCCCATCAACAAATGAATGGATAGAGAAGCTGTGTATATTCACACAATGGAATACTACGCTGCATTGAAAAACAAGGAACTCATGAAATATTATTCAAAATGGGTGACCATGGAGGACATTATGCTGAGTGAAATATCGCAGTCATAAAAGAACAAATACTGCATAGTGCTGTGTTGTAAAATGCGATTGACATAGAGGTTGTGGGTGAGACTGAGAAAGAAGGAATAAATTGAGGGAGAGAACTGTTTAAAAGGAATATATGATTAGATATTATTGTCATGACAGGAGTCTAGAATGAAGGCTGCATAGTGGAGTGGACTTGGGGGGAGGGATTGTATAACAATGAAAGAATTTTTCTTTTACTTTTTAAAGAGAAGAGCAACCTGGGGGGAAGGGGTGGATGGGGAGAAACAATGAATGAATGAAAATCCAAAGTCTCTGTAAATTTTCAATAAAATTGATAATAATGAGGGAGCTCTGGTGGCCTAGTGGCAAGAAGCTGCACTGCAATCCCAGATGTGAGCAGTTCGAATCCACCAGATGCTCTGCTGGAAAAGGAGGGACAATGTCCTCCTGCACCAGTCAGGCACGATTTGATGGTACACACACACACACACAAAAAAAATATTTAAAAATTGGAAAAAATTAATAATAGTGTCTTTGACTATGCTATATAGAGTTGGGTGAACCCCAATCTAATATGAGTGTTGTCTGTGTGTGTACTGTCAAATCGGATCTGACTGGTACATGAGGAGATTGCCACTCCTTCTCCAGCAGGGCATTTGGTGGATTCAGACAGCTCGTCTCTGGGATTGCACTGCAGCTTCTTGCCACTAGGCCACCAGAGCTCCCTTGAGTGGTATCTTTTAAAGAGAAGGAGATGGTTTCTATGAAGATGGCATTGAAAGTGAAGAAGGAAGCTCCTGCCTCTCCCAAAACTGAAGCCAAAGCAAAGGCATTAAAGGCCAAGAAGGCCATCCTGAAGGGCAACCACACACACACACACACACACACACACACACACACACACACACACGTCACCCACCTTCTGGCAGCCTAAGATGCAGAGACTCTGAAGGCAGCCTAAATTCCCCCAGAAGAGCACCCCCAGGAGAAACAATCTTGACTACTATGCCGTCATCAAGTCTCCCCTGACCACTGAGTCAGCTATGAAGAAGATAGAAGATAACAACACACTTGTGTTCACTGTGGATGTCAAGGCCAACAAGCACCAAATCAAATAAGCTGTAAAGAAGCTCTATGACATTGATGTGGCTAAAATCAACATCTTGATTAGTCCTGATGGAGAGAAGAAGGCCCATGTTCGACTTGCTCCTGACTATGATGCTTTGGACGTTGTCAACAAAATTGGGATCATCTAAACTGAGTCCAGCGGGCTAATTCTAAATACAAACTTTTCTCAAAAAAAAAAAAAAAGAGAGAGAGAGAGAGTAAAAAGGTGGCTGTGAGGTGATGGAGTCAAAGACAGGCCCAGCATTGCCAGCGCCACCAGAAGCTCGGAGAAGTCAAGGGGAGAGAGCCTGGCCTAAATGTGAAGGTGGTGAATCCACCCGCTGCTCTGAGAAAGATGAGCGATCTCCTCTTGAATAATTTATAGCCGCTGAAAAACCACTAGAGGATCAGTTATGAGTTGGTCCTGATTTTGCAGCATTGAATTAAGGTGAATTAATGCCTTTAACCTCTGTTGTTGTGCACCATCAAGTCAAAACCCTCCCAAAGCTGACTCTCCAGTGGGTTTTCAAAGGCAGGAAACTGCACAAGAGAAGACTGCCCATCTTTCTCCTGCAAACCAGCTGTACCTTTGTGTTGGCCGTGCAACTCCTTACCACTAGGCCACCAGAACTCTCTCTAGGGCAGTGAAAAAGTATATTTCTCTTGTTTTAAGCCACTGGTGGTACTTTATTTCAGCAGCCCTAGGACACCAGGACAGCCCACAAGTCTGTGGTGACCATTTGGGTGGGTGATCAACTGTCTCCCTCAGGAATTTTGTCATTCTCAAGCATGGGGGGGGCAGTTGAAGGTGACTAGGTACTTTGGGGTACTCATTAAGAGATTCTGATACATATCATTTAGGGCTAAGTCTCAAGGCCTTGGAGGGATATGAAGATGGTTGTCTAAATATCTATGCTTTGCCAGAAACTGTGTCTTGATGTGAAGGTGGGCAGGAGAGATAGAGACTTAACTGACTAGTTTCAGGGAGATTTGGCAGGGAGGAAGTTCTTCACCTATATTTAGTAGAAACTGAGTTTTAGGGTTCAGATGTCCAGCTTGGGGGAGATTTAAGCTAGGTGGGTTCTACATGCCAATTTAAGACTAATTGAGTTTAAGGGTTCAGTTGTCTGACTTGATGAAAACAGTTATAAACACTTAGTTTTGGGGTGGTTCAGATCCAGTCCCATTTCCTCATTTGTGATTGTCGTGGGGGTAACACACAGTAGGTACTTTATTCCAGCAGCCCTAGGACACCAGGACAGCCCACAGCTAGGACTCTGAGCAGATTGTGGGTGGTACATCTTTAGCCTTCAGTGAGGAAGGAGAAAGCATAACTTAGGTGTACTAACTTTGGGGTCCTGTGGCCTAATTTTTGGGTGGCTGGGTCTGCAGGAATCAATGCCTAGTTTGGAGGTGACTTATTGATCCTTATTTGGAGGCAACTGAACCAAAGGCCCATTTCCCTTGTTCCCTTGTGGTCTGGTGGTAAGGAAGTACGCTGCCCACCCAAAGGTACACAGTTCAAGTCCATCAATTATCCCGCTCAAGAAAGATGGACAGTCTTCTCCCGCGTGATTGACTGCCCCTGGAAACCCGCTGGAGGGTCAGTTATGAGTCTGAATCGAGGGAACGAAACAACAGGAGTATCTTAGGGCAGCTCTGGTGGTGTAATCCCTAGGGGGTTTCGCTGCTAACCCATAGGCTGTGTGTCCGGAGGTTCAAATCCACTGATGGTTTAGAAGGAGAAAGGAGTCTTGGGAACCGCAACAGTGTCACTATGGGTGACAAGACTGCAGTAAGTGATGGGTAATTTCGGGCTGGGTGCCTTCTCAGGAGCAAGTAGGGGTGGAGACCAGAATCTCCCTTTTTGAAAAGTCCAGGCATGGGCTCAGACGCATGGGCTCAGTCCTTCTCGGTGTTTCTGGGCTGGCGAGCCATCCATGTGGCCTGGAGTGACAGAGCCTAGAGAAGAGATCTTGGTCTGATCCCACCAGGGGGTCAGCTAGGAGGTCCTAAGGTGAGTGGGGCTCACGTGACTAATTTATGGGTATCTAGGAGCCTCCTTGGGGAAATCCGAGATCCTGACCTTCAGATCTAGGGAGCCTGGCTCTACCTCTGCTACCCCAATACCCCGCCCCTACAGGGGCTCTGCCAGAAGACGGTCCCTTCTGGGATGGCTGACTCAGGGGGTCGCTCGCCTGGAGTGCGGAGTTGTGGTGGGGCCCGAGGGGGTCCTGGCGGGTGGGAGGGTGCGCTTCGGCGCGAAGCCCGGCTCTGGCCCCCCAGGCAGGCTGCGGCGGGGGGTTCCCGCGGGAAGCGGAGCGCAGCGGGGCGGCCGGCGGCGGGAGGGCCAGCGCCGGAGTGACAGGAGAGGAAGAAAAATGGGCCGAGAAATCAGAGTGGACGCGAGGGGGGCGCGAGCCCGAGAGCGAGGGGCGGCGGCGGCGGCGGGGGCCGCGCCTGGGCCTCGGGGGACTCTGCCCGCGCGCCTCCCGGAACCCCGTCCGAGGGGCCCCCTAATTCCAACCCCGTGCCTCCGGGGGTCCCAGTGCGCACCCCTCCCGCACCCCAGTCCCCTCCCCTGCATCCCAGCCACCTCCTAGGCATCCTAGTCCCCACCTCGCATTCCAGCACCCCCGCCTCCCCCTCCGGGGACTTCCATTGACCCCCCCCACTCTTTCACCCCTCTCCCTGCTCAGCCTCCGCCGCCTGCGTTCTAGACGCTGCGCCCACGTTCTAAACTCCGCAACCTGGGCGCCCTCCCCCTCCAAGTCCCAGACACCCCCTTTCCACAACTTGGTCCTCGCATCCTGACTCCCTCCCGGTTGGGTCCCACTGGGGCCCCTCAGCCCCGTCTCCCCCAAGGTTGGGAGCGGAAATGGGGCGGTGGCGGGGGAGGGGCAGGGCGGGGGCGGCGGCCAATGGAGCGGGAAGCAGGACAAATGAGGCCCGGCCCGCGTGGCCGACAGGCCCCTCCATCTTCCCATTAGCGCCTAATGGCCCCCCCGCCGCAGCCTGATGAAGATTTATCGGCCCCGGAACCCCCGGCCGCCCCCGCCCGGGCCTCCCCGCGCCCCGCGCGGACACCTGATGAAGCCGTCAGCGGAGGGAGGGGCGCGCGGCTCCCGGGGACCCCACGAGGCAGAGACCACCCCAAGACAGTCCCCGAGCCCCGGGCGGATTTGAGGGGAGGGTCTGGTCCACCGTCTAGGGAGCACCCCAACAGTGAGCACTAACCCAGGACAGGGAGGGAGCCTTTGGCCAAGTTTGAGAGAAGATGGAACTGGGGTCCTGAAACCTGGGTCTTCCGGAGAAGTGGATTCTGGTTGCGAACTTCAAAGAACGAGGAGGAGGATGGTGCCCCATTCCTGGGTCCTGGGGAGAGGAAGGGGAGCTGGGGGAGGGGTCCTGGCTCTGAGAGAGGAGGGCTCTGGAGTCCAGGGCCTGAGAGGCTTAAACTTAGGTCCTCGAAGAGACGGGATTGGGAATCCCCTCATTCCCTCATCTCCAGGGACTGAGGGAAGAAGGGGTTGGGGACCCCCCTGGACTCCCGGTCTGAGGGAGGAGGGGGCTGGGGGCCTGGACTCCTGGGTCTGAGGGAGGAGGGAGCTGAGGCCTGGACTCCTGGGGCTGGGGAAGGAGGAGCTGGAGGTCCTGGGCTTGAGGCTGGGAGCCCGGCATTGGGGGGCTGGGTTGGGAGCCCTCTGATTGATTTCTGTTTACCGGCTGTCCCCGCGGGCGGAAGAGCGAATCGCGCCCCATCCATCAACAGGCTCGCAGCCTCCCTAATAAAAACATTTTACTCCTAAATGATCTCGAACTAATTAACTCAAAGTGTTAATTAAAGTTTGCGCAGACAGCATTGTCATCAGGCAGGGCGGTGGATCCATCTTCCTAAGAGGGAGAGAGAGAGATGGGCTTGGGGGGGCATCTGAAAAGAAGACCAAGTTCCCCACCCCCTCACTCTAGCGTCCCTGCCCTGTCCCCTGTCTCCTGCGTGTCTCTCCCCACCCGGACTCCACTTTCTGAGGGTTTTTCCCTCTTTAATTCTGTGTCTCTTCTTCTGACACAATGTCACTGTGCATCTCTCCGGGTCTCTTGCCATCTCTGGTTCCTCACTTTGCTCCCATTAATATGGAGCCTTTCTGTACATACCTCCATGTGCATTGAGGTTGTGTGTGGATTCTGTGTGCCAGGGGTCACACGTGTGCCCATGTGTATATCATAGGACACGTGTGCCGTTTTGGACATGTGTAACAGTGTAAACGTGTGAATACAGGGTCCATGTATGGCCTCATATGTAAGTGTTCAGGGGTTAAAGTGTTGGCATGAGTGTGTTACATGGCTGTGCTGTGGACTAGGGTGTCAGGGTTTGTGTGTGCACACATGCTTGGAGCCCATGGGTGTGTATCTGGTGTGCCTGTGTGTGGACACTGGTGGGTGCAGCTCTCTGTGTGAACAGATCAGTGTGGAAAGGTGTGTGGTCAGGGTCCAAGTGTGGATTCGTTCTTGTGAGCCCAGGAATGTGTATAACTTTGCACGTCAGAATTTATCTCAGGGTGTGTGTTTGTGGATGTGTGTGTGTGTGTGTGTGTGTGTGTGTGTGGTATGCAGGGATGCTGTGGCTAGCAGCAGGCTGGGGAGCTCTACCAAGGTGTCTGTCCCTGAGGCTGTTTGAGGGTGCTTGGGGTCCCCCAGCAACGGGCCCTGGGTGTCTCTCTGTTCTCCATACAGCATTACCACACACAGGCCATCAGGTCATGCAGGATAAAAGGCTGCAAGTCAGTGACCAAACTTGAACTCCTTCTCCAACTCAGGTGAACTCCTCCCTGAGCCCCTGACCCGCCTCTTCCTCCTCCTCTCCACCTCCTTGGCCCCCCCTCTCCCCCACAGGCCAGTAGGGCAAGGGAGCTGGGGCCATCATAGGCCACCAGGCCATGGGCATCAGTGGGGTGGCTGGCTGGGCGGCCCCGGTGTGAGCTCATACATCAGGGCTGACAGGCTCCGAAAGCCCCGGAATTAAAACCTAAATCGAATATTGATCACCCGCTCCGGCCGTGGTGCCCATGACGGCCCCCCCCCCAGCTCCCTCTCGCTTGTTCCCTGCTCTCAAGCGTCACCGCTGTCCTGTCTCTTTCTCTCTGTCTCTCGCCTCCTCTCTCTCCAGCTTCTCCCTGTCCTGACCCCTTCTCCCCAGTGCCTTCTGGGCTGAGACCAAGACCAAGAGACACCCAGAGACTGAGAAACACTGAGGCACCAAACAACACCAGTTTAACACAGAGCTGAAGGCAGACACACAGAACGAGTGACATGTGGACACCAAACCCAGGCAGGCAGACGGACAGACATACCCAGAGACCGACAGAGACACACACACACAGACACATACACACAGAGACCGACAGAGACACACACACACAGACACATACACACAGAGACCGACAGAGACACACCAAGGAAGTTACACACCAAAAGTCACCAAGATATACACAAGAACACTGCAGCCAAGGGAAGTTACTCTCGGGCCCAGACAGTCAGACAGATGTCCACAGAGTTACAGTCACATAGGGCCACACAGGACACGGAGTAGAGACACATACAGGGAGCTAGGCCCAGTGGCACCCGAGTTCCAGGACCCAGACCGAGGGCAAGAGGGACAGAAAGTCACACAGGCATGACTGCACCTGCCCGGGAGTGGCACAAACCAGGGACGCACTCCCTTTCTCCCTCTTTCCACTTAGGCCAGACCCTGCTGCTGCCCCCTCCCCCTCTCCCCACATTCCATTCCCTCCAGAGGCCAAGGAAGGGAGGCCTGGCCAGCGAGGGAAATCCCACCCTTATCCTCCTCCAGCCCAACCTCATCCCAAACACTGGGTCCAGGAAAGGAACTGGAGAGTGGAATCCCTAGAAAGAAAAAAAGAAAAAAAAAACAAACCAAAAAAAAAAAAACCCGGTCCACATCCAAAGAAGGGCGGAGACAAGGCCAAGGTCATGGTTCCAGGTCTGGCCTAGGGATCTGGGTCCCTATCTTTGAGACCACCTGTGGGATCCAGGGCAGACAGCGGGAAGAACTTCCCAAGACCATGAACGCTGGGGTGCATCCGAGGGGGTCGGGGCGCTGCCCCAGCCCCCACCCACACCCCGCGGTTTCTAGGCTGGGGCGGGCGGCCGCGGAGGCGGGCGGTGGCGACTGCCGGGGAGAAGATGAATCTTTCATGAGTGATTTGCGGCCGCCTCTTCTCGTCCCGTGTTGTTTAATGTTTCAATTTGGGCGAAAGCAAAACATTCAATCAGGCGGATTAAGTGCGTAATGCGTCTCATCGCTCAATCTGTCGCCTCCGCCGGGCAGCCCGCCGGGTGGGGGGGCTGAGAGGGGGTGGCAGGCAGAGACCCCAGCTCGGGGATTGGGGGGAGCCTGGTCCCCAGCTTCTTTCCCAGCGCTGCGCCTCTGGGACGCGCCCCCCCCCCCCAGGACTAGACGCCTCTCCATCCACATCCTGCCCGCCAGGCCCCAGTCTCCTGGGATCAGGCCAAGCCTCCCCTCACATACCTCTCCCTCTCACATACCTCTGAGGGTTCACTGGCTTTTCGCACCCCAGCTCCTCATCACCCTCTGCCCCCTACCTCCAGGGGTCGGTCGGTCTGTCTCTCACTCCCAGTTTGTGTCCACCTTCCCTGTCTTTCCACCTGAGCTAGCCTATTTCTTCCAGGAGCATCTGTTCATCTCTTCCTGTTGTCTCTCTGTGTCCACCTGCTTCCCCTATATCTCTGCGTCCACCCATCTGCCCCTTGCATTTTTTTCTCTCCCTTCTCCAGCTCTGACCCCACCTCTATTCACTAACTCCCCTTCTGCCTACCTCTCTGGAACTATCTGTTCCCAGTGGCTCGCAGCCTACACCTCTCAGCCCACAACAGGCCCCCACCCCCACTGTCTGTGTGCAGGTTCCTCTCATGCCCATCCTTCTGCCCCTCTCTGTCCCTGTCTCTGCAGCCTCACTGCTTCCCAGCCTGTCCATCGTCCTGCTCCCTGTGTGCCTCGGCCAGGCCTGTGTCCACCAGTCCCTGCCCACCTCCCTCCATCCTTTTCTCTCTGCTGTGTCTCTGCCCCATTTCCTTTGCTGTCCCCCTGGTTCTGCTCTGGCATTCTGGTTTTCTCCACCTGGATTCCTTGGCTGGTCAGTTCCCAGTCCCTAGGTTGGCCCAATCCTCCATGTCCGCTAGGGGGCAGCAGGTCCAGGCTTTTCTGAGGGGAGGTGGACAGAGAGGATGACTGAGCTTCCAAGCTGACCTCTCGGCCTCTCTGCAGACCACCAGGTTCATGGAAAATCCAGGCCCCTAGACCTGTCTGATCCAGGAGTGCTGGTTCCTCCCTCCTCCCTCAGACCCAGGAGTCCAGGCCTCCAGCCTGCTCCTCCCTCAGACCTGGGAGTCAAGGCTCAAACCCCCAGACTCAAACCCAAGCTCCCAGCCCCCTCTTTTCCTCAGACCTTCCAAGAGTCAAGGCTCTAGCTCCCTCCTGCACATAACCCAGAGGCGGGACCTCCTACCCCTCCCACCTTCCCTCTCCACCCAGGGGTCCTGTCCTCCAGCCCCCTCCCCCCACCATCCTGGGCAGCCGGTGACCTGCTGGGGCTGAATGGAGACTTCAGGCTCTGACAGGCTCTAGGCAGCACTGTTGTCGCTGCTACCAGCCAGCTGCTGAGACCCACAAGCCCATAAGGCCAGGGACCCCCAGCCTGTGTGGACGCATGACGGGGCACACAGATGGATTCCAGGAGATACAAGTGATTTGTCACAGCACACGGGGACACACAGGGACACCAGAGCTCAGCCCCACAGACAGAGGTAGGTCCAGGAAATGCTGCACAGCTCACTGGAGGACACACTTCACAGACATCCAGTCATGCCCGGGAGCCCCAGGTTCGAGGACTTGGCCAGCCTGGTTGGTTGCTCCCAGATACACCACACATTGTGACTGGTCCAATCTTGGGCTTTGCAGTGTGGAACACACACACACACACACACACACACACACACACACACTCTCAGAGTGAGTGACCTTTAGGGGATAGCATAGGAAGCGCAAGTGGGTCTCCCCTGATTCCCCTCCCTGCACTCTCGCTGACACCCTCAGACTCTGCCCTCACCCTGGGTGCCCTCCCCCCCACCTCAGTGCCCTCTGCTGCCCCCCCATCCTCACCATCCCCTCTTGTCTCTCTCTCTCTGCCCAAGTTTCTCCAAATTTCTCTCTGACTTTCTGCGTCTCTCTCAGTTTCTGCGCCTTTGTGCCCATTTCTTTGCCCCTCTGTGGGGACGAGACACACGAAGTTCACCTCTTGGTGGGCTCAGCTTTCTGTCTCCTATCTTGTTCCCTCGTCGTGGAGTTTCTACCTCTGTGTCTCTCTGAATGTTTCTCTCCGTCTCTGCCTCTCTCTAATTCTAGCCCTTCCAGCCCAAGTTTTTCCCTGTGTGCCTCTCTCCCCGTATCTCTGCACCTCTCTGTCTCCCCATCTCCTTCCGTCCGCCCTCTCTGTCTCTCTGTCCATCCACCACTCGCTCCCGCCCTGCCCCTCCCTCCCTCCCCCTCTTTCCCTCTCTGTCTCACTCTTCGCCTCTCTCTTTTCTCTCTCAAGTGTTTTCAATTTTATTCTGAGTGGAATTAACTACCCCTGATGTCAAATTGCCGCCGAAATCGATAATAATATCTTTACAAAAGAGGATATTCTTCTCTCGGAGAACGGCCTCTGAAAAATGGAAAATTTAGTCGAAATTGATTCATTACTTGACACTTTATAGAACGGCTGCGTATTGATCGCACCTGTCATGTCCCATCTCCCCTAATCGAAGCTGAAGGCCGGCTCCGATGCCTGCTATTTTTCATAATTCCACCGCAGCCGACAGCTCCACAAACACCGCCCGCTCGCTCAGCCTCCGCCTCCCCGCGCGGGCCGCCACCGCGCCCCCGGCCTGGCCCCGGCCTCGCAGGCTGCAACTGCATGTCCGTCAGCGTCCATCTGTCCACCAGCTCCAGAAGCGCCCGCTGGCCGTCCTCCCTGCCATGTGCCTCCTTACCTCTGCTCTCTGTGCTCCCATCCCAACCCCAAACCTAAATCTCTCCGTCTGTCCTTTCCGGGGTGGGGGGACACCCGTCCCCCCATCTGTCCAGAGGTCTTCCCAAAAGCTCTCTGCTCCTCTGGTCCCTGGAAACTGCCCCCTAACTTTGTCCATCTGTCAGATTCCCCCCTCCGCCACATGCATATCCTGGGGGCTACCTGCCCAACCCCCCTTCCCTAATTTGCATCTGCCTGTGGAGCTGTCTGTCTGTCTGTCCTCCCTACAGCAGAACTCCCTCCCCCTTCATCCTGCCCCAAAAGGGGGCGCTCTCAGCCCTTTGTCTAACTTCTGGGGGGTGTGTGGGGTGTGAGATATACTGTCTTCAGCCCCAGCCCCCCCCAAACTTGACTGCCTTTGCATCCCTTCAGCTCGTCCCCAACATCCAGGGCCAATCCAGCTCCTCCTCGCTTTCCATCGCCTCCGCTCATTTGAGCTACCCCCAAGAAACTCTTCCCGCTGAACGCTTGGTCTCTCCCCTCCCCTGCAGACTCCCTGTGGCAAGCTCTGCTCTCCGGGGATACTCACTGAGGAATCAGCTACAGACTCCACCCTCAGGGACCTTTGAGTTTTGGGTATGCAGCAGGGGCTCCTGTGCCCCCTGCACCAGATGGTCAGACTGTCAAACAGGAGGGCTCTGCAGGGAGTGGGGTGTGGTCAGAACTGGGGACACAGCCCTTGTCCACAGCAAGTTCCCAATCTAGTGAGGGAGGGTCTGGGAGGGTCCCCAGCTGACTAGTACAGTCCAGTGGTTAAGAACACAGGTCCATCTTCCTGTGCTTCCAACACTGAAACAGCCAAGAGTGATTTCACCTCTGTACCTCAGTTTTCTCATCCATAAAATGGACACTTCACCTCTGCACCTCAGTTTTCTCATCCATAAAATGGGCACGCTGCTAACGACAGAGCCTACCTCAGATTTCCGTGAGAATTCAATGAGTTCGTCCTTGTGCAGTGCTTAAGCCAGTGCTAGCCACACAATAAAAGCTGCTTAGGTTTGAATTGTGTGACTATTGTAATTCTTGCACGTAGGGCACCACACATCTCACCCCAGCTCTAAAAGAGCTTTGAGATGGCGGCTGGAGGGGATCGTGGGGAGGGCAGCCAGGATTTTGGGGAGCTCTGGGGAGTAGGGGGAAGAAGACGCATTCTTGGGGTGACAGGATCTGTTTACACCCACCCTCTTTTCACTTTCTACCCAGAGGGCAGGTCCTTCCAAGGGCGTTGAAAGCAATCTCAAGGGCATACTGCAGATGCCCTGTGGGATCTGGACCTCCTGGAGGGACTCCTCATATTCCTTGGGGCTTTAAAAAGCCTCTGATGGATGTTACCGACCCCAGAGGTGTCCTCTTTCCTAGACAATAAATACAGTCTGTTGGGTTTTAGCTGGGGCGAGGGAGGAGGGAGGTGTATTCCCTCATCCCCTCTTCTTGGGGGCATTAAACACCCTGAGGGTGATCTCTCTCAGTGGGGTGTTAACTACAGTCTTATGCTATGCAGCCTCCCGGGGGGGCTGTTAACTACAGCCTAATGATCCCCCTCCTGTGAGCCGCTTCCCTCTGTTGAGCAGGTGCCGGCAACCATGCTAACGAGACAGTCTGCGGCGCCTGGTGGGCGTGACCCCTTCCTCTGGAGGCCCTGACAGCCGCCGCTCACATTGAACATTGAACACCTACTGTGTGTGTCATCTGACACGGCACACACCTTTTCTGCCTTTTCATTCATCCTCCTGAAAACCTGAGGCTCAGAGAGGGTGACTGAATTGCCCAAATGCACACAGCCCACTGCCATCGAGACCAAGAAGGGGTCGTCATTGTTCTGAACGGTCAGATGGGTGCTGTTCATACTCGCATGGGTGCATAGACAGTCCAGTGGCCACTTTCCTTGGGGCGAGGGGTGTTCCTTATACCCTTTGCCTGCATTGGAAGCTCTCAAAGGTGTGATATGCAATCTAGTGGGTGTCCCCACCTCCCTGGTGACCCATTCCTCTCTCCAGAGGCAGAGGGTTAGCGATAAAGAGCTTGGAGCACTCTGGATGGATGTTCTCTGCTGTCTTCTGTGGACGTCACTAACATTTCAAAGAGGCCCTGTTTTCTGGAAGAGCATTGTCTGTGGTGCAATAAACTGCATCTTTCCCCGAGGGTGTTCTGTCTTCCTGAAGGGGGTTCTACACAATCAATTGAAGTCTTTTTCCTCAGGAGATGTTCTTTCTTCACAGGAGTCCCCTTGGACCTTAAATGCCCATAAGTAGATGCTAGTTGGTGTTCTGGATGCCTTAATGGGAGTTTTGCTCTCTTGATGTGTGCAGGGGACCAGCAAATGAATCACAGTCACCCAGAAGGTGTCATCTCACTCCCAAAGGGTGCTGCATGCAGGCAAAAGAGTCCCACGCCACCACTGGCATAGCGTCCTCTGTGGTCCACTAGATGTCACAGAGGTGGCGTGAATCTTAAAGACTGTCTAGCCAATGTCCCTACTGTGGACAGTTCAGGGCTTTCAGAGGACTTGGACTCTGCTGTGGGATCTTAAATACCACCTGGTAACATGGTCCAGCCACCTAGTGTATGGGACTTCCTGTTGGATTCTTGACAGAATGTTCCATGCAGTTGAATGAGAGAAGGAGAAAGAGTGAGAGGAACAGAGGAGTGAAGAATAATATTGTTGTCATAGCTAAGCAGTCATGCTCATGCAAGCAAGCTTATTTGGTGCTTAGCAGGAGCTGGATATCTTTCTGCATCTTGCTATCGAACCTACCAACAACCCTAGGAGGTAATTACTGTCCCATTTTGCAGAGGTGTAAACTGAGGCCAGGAGGCAGTTCAGTGACTTACTCAGTGATGAGTGGTAAGGATGGAGTTGAGGGCTGTTCTCAGGGCTGAAGTTCTCCGCCCCTGGGGGTCTGCGGGGTTGGGGTTGGTGGGGTCCCACAGAGCTGCTCAGGCACAGCGTGTCCCCCTGGGGGTTGTCCTCTTGCCCTGAAGCATACCTTCCCCTTCTCAGGCAGAAGACCACAGGCACTGACCTCCAGAAGCTGCCTTTTCCCCAGAAGGTGGCCCTGGGGTAGGAGGTGGAGCTGGCCCTGGGAAGAGGAGAGGAAAGTAGGGGAGGGAGTGGAGTGGGGAGACGGAAAGGAAGAGGAGAGACAGAAGGGTGAAGGGCAAGGGGCAAGGCAGGAAAGAGTAGAGGTAAGAGGCAGGGTCAGCCTGGCCAGGGGCCTGGGAGAGGGCCTGAAGCTCCCAGCACCCCCAGATTGGCTGATCTTTACTCGGTATTTCAAGAAGCAGAACTGGCTCTCCCAACCCCTGCCCCCCTGCAGGAGTCCACATGTGCAGCTGTGTCTACCTGGGCATGGGAAAGACGCTGTCAGTCTGTCCACCCTGGGCTCTGTCCTGTCCACATGCCTGGGTGTATGTGTGTGGTGTGTGATCTAAGGGTTTTGTGCGCATGTAGTGTACCAGGGAGTGGAGGGTAGCTTTATGTCAGCGTGTGGACCTGCGAGTCCATGGCCTGTGGCTCAGGGATGTCTGTGAGTCACAGTGGGCCTGTGTGGGAGGGCTGGGTGTCTCGTCTGGGCACAGGCCTCTGTGAGTCTGTGCATAGACTATGTATGTGTTCACTGGTCTGTGTACTTCCACTCTGTGTATTACAGGACTCTCGTGTGCGTGTTGCGTGTGTGTGTGTGTGTGTGTGTGTGTGTGTGTGTGTCCTGTTTGACCCTGCTTACCTGCTCCGTGTTACTGACTCGATGTGGGCAGGCTGTGTGTCCCCATGTCTGTCCTGGCTGTGTGTCTGTGTTTCGTGCCCCTGTCCCCGCCAGGTCTGGTGTGTATAACCAGGGTCCTTCACCACTATGTAACCTCTACCTCCACCTCGCACCTGTCCATCCGTCTGTCCGTCGGTTTGTCTCTTTGTCTCGCCTCCTCTTGGGCGGGGAGGTGAGGAGGGAAGGGAGTGTAGGGGGGACGGAGGGGGGCTCCCCACCTCTCCACCCAGTCCTGCCCCCCACCCCTACTTCTTCAGTCCCAGGATCGAACCTTATTTAGAGTCGCGATTCGACATCTGTTTTCAAATTTGATCAGCTCTGAACTTTATTTTCCGAGTTTGAGGAAAATTATATTCCATCGATCGCGCCGCCCGCCCCCTCCCCCGCGCCGCCCGCCGCCGCCGCCGCGTCCATATATCTGCGCGCGGAGCCGGGCCGGGGCGTGAGGGCGGAGGCGCGCGGGGAGGCGCGGGGAGGAGGAGGAGGAGGAGGAAGAGGAGGAGGAGGAGGAGGCAGGGCCGCCCCAGACCCGCGCCCCCGCCCGGGCCGGTCGCCCCGCATCCCGCTCCTGCGCGCCAGCCTCTGGCCCCCTCCGCCCGCGCCTCCGTCTCTCTCTGCGCCCCGCTCTTTCGGGGTGTCTCTCTCCGTCTTGCGCTGTCTCTGTCCCTGCGTCCCTCTGGGTCGCGGACTCGCCGCTCGCTGCGCGCGTCTTCTCGCTGGTCCCTGCATCCCCCCAACCCCGGGGCTCTGGGCACCACCCGCCCGACGCCAGTGCCCCCTCCCCAGGCCGCCGCGGGGGGGCCATGCCTGCGGGACCCGAACTTTGAACACTTCTTCCCAACCCGGAGCAGAGACGCCCCGCCCGGAAAGTGAGTGAGCACCGCGGGCCAAGCGGGGAGGGGGTGGCGTCTGGGGGCCCTGGGAGGCTGTTGGCAAAGGGCTGGAGAGCTCGAGGCAGACGGGGTCACCGCGGGCGGTGGGGGGGGGGGCGCGGCGGGAGCCCAACTCTGGAGAGGTGGGAGTTGGGAGGGGGTCGAAGGCTCTGCAGAGGGTCGGGGTTTGAGGTGTGAGGGACCCGGGCGGTGGGGCAAGGGGTCTAACTGAGAGTGGGGGCTGGCCTAGGGGGTGTGGATTTGGATATTGTGGTCTGAGGGCTCAGAGCCCAAGACTGGCTGGATGGTTCGAACATGTAGTATGGCTACTGGGGTTAAGGGTCAGAACTGAGGAGGTGGCACTGCGGCCTGGGGGTGGGATTTGGGTGGGAGGGGGGCATTCGGAGCTGGAGTTAAAGGGTCTGCACATTTGGATCGGGATCTTTGGGGTCTGGGAATGCGGAACAGGGGTCCTGGGAGCTGAGAAAAGGGCTTTGGGGCCAAGTGTGGGGTCTACGCACAGAGGGGCAGGCGGAGAGCAGAGGTCTGGCCCTGACCTTCATCAGCTGTGTCCCCTTGGGGACAGGCAGCCTAGTGCCAGGCGTTGACCGATTCTGCTCGCGTCTGTCCCGGTGCTGGGCGGCCTGGGCCACCTCCGCCGCTGGGTCTCCTCTTGGTGCCTCTCAGCTTTCCCTGCTGCTCCATCTCTCATTCCTCTCTGTGTCTTTAGAAGCCGCTCTCTCTACCTCTGGGGTCCCTTTCTCTCTCAGCATCTCTGTCTCCTCCGTCTCTGCCTCTCTCTCGTCTCTCACTGTCTCTCCATCTCTGTCTCTCCCCACATCTCTGTCTCTGGCTCCCCCTCGCTGGTTTCCGCTCAGATTAAGCCGGGGACCTAATTCCAGGCCCAGGATCGAATTTTCTGGCAACAAAGGGAAATAGCGAATCGATCGGTCGCTCCGGAGATTAAGAGACAAGCGGCGCGCGGATCTATCACGGCTAAACGGGGCCCCCCCTCGCCCCGCCCGCTCCCCCCGCCCGGCCGGCCCGCCGAGGCCCAGACGCGCTGCGCATCGCCAAGCAGCCTCCGAGCCCGCGGACAGGCCTGGCCTGGAGCGAGCGGCCAGGGGGACGCGGCCAGAGCCCGGTGGGGGGCTCAGAGCTGGGCCGGCCCCAGGGAGGGGAGAGGAGGGAAGAGAGAGAGCAAGCCGGCAAGGCTCCCTTTGGGACTGCTCTGCACACACCTGTGGCCTCAGGTAACACCTTTTCACCCGCACCTGCCTGTCAACATACCTGTCACGTCTTCACATCTGGATCTCCAGGTAACATTCCTTCTTATGTTCATCCCCGGCAGGTTTCCATCCACCTACCCTCCATACCTGCTCTCTTCATCTGCCCCTACAGGTAACATCTGTTTCCTCTCACCTGCCTCTCCAGGTAACATACCTGGCCCCTGACACCTGCCCACAGAGATGTCCCTGATCTCGCAGGTAACATTCCCCCTTCGCCTGTTCCTCCAGATACATCAAGTCTGCCCCGCATACCTGCATCCCTAAGTGTGTCCTCTCTCATACCACCTTGTTCTCTTTCTGCACCTGGACCGTTTCTCCTGTCGCTCAAACTTTAAATGCACTGTCACATCTTCACATTTCTCTGTCCACCTTCATTGCACTCTCACTCGCAAGCCTCCCCCTTGCCCATATTCCCTTGCACGTGCATTCTTCTTACCTGCCCCATCCGCTGAGGTAACTCCTGCTCTCTCCTCAGGGTTCTTGACCACACTTCTCCTAAAATGTGACAATTTCCTTGCCCACTGCACACCTCTCCTCTGTCCAGATGTTCCTCCTGAAACACACGTGCCTCTCACATCCCTCCCGCCCCCTGACTCCCCTACACCCTGGTCTTCCAGCATTTGGCATAAGGACAACTGCTTCCACCATGTTCTCCCACACCTGTCTCCCCTGTAGGCACTTCAGGTAATGCACTACCTGTAGACACATCAGTCACCCCTGCATCCTCACCCCAAATGCCATCTGATCTCTCATCATATGTTGGGCCCCCTTCACCAACCACAATGCCTTCCTGCATGCCCTTGTCCTCTCAAAGAAACACCTGCCCACCTCCATACCTTCTGCTCACCTGGGTCAGTTTCTTGCTCTGTGTCTCTCACAATACACACCACTTCACACACATTTGGATGGGAAATCTGTCCTTGGCCACAGGTATCTTGCCTCACTTGCCCACATGCCTCCACCTGTCTTTCCCATACCTGTCACTCAGGTAACAAATCGCCACTGTTTTCTGACTCTCTCTTTCTTTCCACATCCCAAAGATGACACCAAATCCCATCATCCCACAAGTCTGTCTGCTCCTTACTGTCCTCCTGAGGTCACCTGTATACTGCACTTACCATCCTCAGCACACAGGTACAGAGAGCTCCATGTGACCCACACACACACACACCCTGTCTCCATCTCTCTTTGCTTCACATCTCTCCAGAGGGTTCTCTACCTCACTCCTGCCTCCCTGATCTGTCCCCTAAAGGGAACACCTCCTCCTGCATAAACCTGCCTCACCGACATGCACCTGGCTTTCAACACTTCTCCCTTCCCCTCTGCATCCAAATGTCCATGTTTTCCTGGCTCCACACCTTCTGCAGACATCTGTTCACCTCCCTGCCACCTCTTAGTAAGGCTGATCTCTACCTCACACAAGAGGCACGCCTGTAGGAACACACCTTTGGAGCCTTCACACCTGTCTCCAGCCCTTCTGCCTCTGGAAACACCTGTCCCTTTTCATAGATGTGTCTCCAGCCACCTTTATGCCCAGGGCATGCCTTTCTTGGTGGGCACAACACCTGGAGCATTTGTGAAGCTCACATGAATACCTGTTTCCAGCCATCTATATGCCTGCCGCCTGCTGGCACGTAACCCCTGAAGTCAGAGGGTTTTAGACATCAGCACACATAATAAGAAACACCTGGACGATTTGTTGAAACAGATTTCTGGGCTCTGACTCGGGGTAACGTTCAGCCTGAGGTGGAAGCCGGGACTCCATGTTTCTGTGCTGTTCTAATACACTGCGCTCTGGGAGCACTCGGGCATGGTGTGGTCCACGGGCTGGCAGAAGGCGAGTATGGCTTAGAAAGAGGTTTCCAAAGGTTTCCCATAGTCCGTGCATGTTCCCCCATCTTCTGGACCCTATAATACTTTCCACTGAAAAGACAGTCATGGTGACAGTGATGATGACAGCATACAGCACTGTCCTGAGCTCCCACACCCACTGTTTCATTTAGAGACCCTTATGGGGCACATACATTCATCCCCATTTTACAGAGTGGCAACTGAGGCCAGAGAGGTAGAGGGAACCTTGAGTTTCCAGATACTGGCAGGTACCAGGGTGGGATCAAGTTCAGGTGATTTCAGAGCTGCCTGCCTAGTGACCCAGGTTTCTTTGCCTCCGACATATGCCCCTCAGGTGAGCCCCCTCCTCCTCAGATACAGCCTCCACGGTGGCCTCTGGGAGCAACACCCAGCCTCACCATGAAACGCAGGTTCGAGACTCCTGGAATGCTTGTTAAATTCTGCCTCCTGGGCCCTAGCTGGGCTATTTTTAAACCCAGCATTCACAACAATACTAAGCAGGAGACTTTCCTGTTGACTGGCCTTTGGCCTTGTCCCGTCCTCCTAGATGACACTTGCCTCCTCCCGCCCCAGCCCACCTGCCTACCTGCCCAGCCCATGACATAGCCCAGCATCCCTGCTCACACACTTGTCTCATGCTGACGCTGACTCTCAGGGCAAACCTGCCATCCTGTGTCCTCACCATCACCTGCGTCCATGCCACCTGGAACCTGTCGCTCCCAAAACAGCCAGCTCTCAGATACCCCTGAACTACCCTTCTCTACGTGCTCGTATTTCGCCCCAGCCGCTCTTATTTTCCTTTCTCTTTCTCCATCTTTGCCTCCATCTTTCCTCTGCCTGTCTTTGAGTCTGTCTTCCCCACCCCCCCATCTTCATCTTTCTTGGTAATTATTTCTCTAACCTACCTCTCTCCCTTCTCTCCTTTGTCTCTTATCTCCCTCTCTACCTCTTTTTCCTTAGTTCTCTTCCTCTCTCTTTCTCCATCTGTCTTTCTGTCTCCATCTTTCTGTATCTCACTGTATCTCTCTCTGTCTCTGTGTCCTACAATCTCTGCCTCTATTTGTCTCTTCTCCCCTTTTCTGTCTCTATCCTTTGCTCTTTCTTCACAGTGCAGCTGTTAGGGGCCTCAAACTCCTTCACTTAAGATCCCCTTACACCCAGAAGCCATCTCTTGTTTCTGCTGACTTTAGCTAAGTTACTTTCCCTCTCTGGTGCTCCATCTCCCCATCTGTGAAATGGGTGTCCTGACAGTTGCTTTCCCGCAGACTGTGGGGAGAACGTGCTGGGGGCAGTGAGAGGACCTGGGCGGATAGGGACTGAGCCGCTGTGTGTGGGTCTCCCCTGTTCCCACTGGCGGCTTTCCCACCAGCTGTCAGTGTGCGCGTGTGTGGTGGGGGGAACTGAAGAGAAGTGGGCAGAAGCCTTCCGGCCGAGGCCTCGACACAGGACCCGGTGTGGGGATGGGGACAGGGATCGATCCAGCTCGGCGGCAGTACGCAGGCCAGGATTGCATCTTGTCACAATAATTTATTGCTCTCATCCCGTCTGATCGATGACGCTGAATTAGCACCGTGCCTGATGCCCCTGGAGCCCCGAGCCTCCCTCAGCCTGGCCGGACCCTGGCCCTTCACCGACCCTTATGGGATCCACGCCAGGCCGGGCGCTAGATCTCAGCAGCCCTGGGCCCAGGCTTTGCCCCAGCCTGCCCTCTCCTGTTCTTGTACCTGTGTGTATCTCTCTCAGTCTCCTGACCTTCTGCCCCTCTTTTTACCCTCTTGACCCCATTTCTCAGCACCTCCAAACTCCACCTCTGCTCCTCATTTCCTCTGATCTCAGCCACCGCACGCCCCCCCCCCCAATTTTGTCCCTGTTATTTCCTTGTCTTGTTCCTGGTTTGTCTCTCTTCCTGTGTCCCCCCTTCACCTGTCCCTCCACTTTTCTGCACATGCTTATCTCCCACCCCTCTGGCCCTGCCCCGATTTCTCTGGCCACTTGTCTCCACTTCGCTGTCCCTCTCCCATTTCTCTGTCCCTAGATCTCTGGCTCTCTGTCCTGTGGACTTGCCACCTGTCTTGCTGTCCTTCAGTTCAATTAGAATCCCCCTTAAATAATATTTTCTAAGCATATACTTGGCAGGGAATGCCAAGAGCAGGCCTCAGGGGCCCCTGACCTTGAACTTTATGGTCTAGAGGAGTTGTCTGAGTCACCACTTCCTGAGGTCAAGTAACTGGCTGTCCTTCGGCCTCTGTTCATCCTTTCCCTCATCCATCTCAGCACCCTTCTCCACCCTGCCAGTTGGGTAGAAGGGCAGGATTTGGAGTGAAGATGGGAGGAGTGTGGGCTTGCGCTTGAGGTTGGGGCCTAGGGGGCTCCAGGCTGGGGCTGGGGCTGAGATATGGATGGAGTGACGTTGAACTTGGGGGTGGAATCAGGAGGGAAGTGGAGCTGGGGATTGAACTATGCAGGAACCAGGCTGAGCTTGCTGATGGGGCTGGATCCAGGAAGGATGTGCAGTTGGGAAGATGGTGGGGTTCAGGACGTGGCAGGAGTTGGGAACAGGGTTGGGGATGGAGGTGTTTAGTTGAGGTGGGGGTGAAATCAGCAAGAGTTAGAGGAGGGCTGAGGTGGGCTTTGGAGTCCAGATGAGCCTTCGGAGGCCAGTCAGTCCCCCAGAGGACAGTGACCCCCTGGGATTGAAGAAGAGTAGAGGCGGCTATCCCAGGGAGGGCGAATCAACACCCTGGAGCTGCCCACTCGGCCCAGACCTGGCAGCTTCCCTTCTCGGTTCTTCCTCCGTCAGTCCCCTCTTGCTTCTACCTTAATCCCTCAATTTTCCGCCTCTCTGCCCCCTCCTCTCCTTCCTCCCTGACCCGGGGTCTCCTTTGCAGCACCACCCTGCTCTCCTCCAACCCTCTCTCCCATGACCTCAGTGTCTCTAATTTACTGCCTCTGCCCATCACTTGCCTTCCCAGGTCCCTAACTCGCATCTCTCCCTCTCTTGTGGGCCACTGCCTCTCTGGGTCCCTGGGCTGCTTGCTCCAGGTCTCTCTTTGTTTCTAGGAGATGCTCACTCATTTCACTCGCTGTGTCTTTAGCTCTGCGTGTTTCTGCTCCTCTGTCCCTGTGGGTCTCTCTCCATCTCTGGCTCTATCTCTGCATCTCTCACTATCTCTGTCCCTCTTCTTCCCTCCATATCTGTCTCTGTCTCTCTCCTTTCTCTTTCCTTCTTTGTCTCTGCATACCTCTCCACCTCTGTCTCTGTCTCTCTGTCTCCATCTCTGTCTTTGTGTCTCTCTTTGTCTCTCTTAGTCTCTGTCTCTCCACCTCTATGTGTCTCTCCGCAGCTTTCTCCATCTGTCTCTCTGTCTCTCCATCTCTGTCTCACCATCTCTTTCCATCTCTGTCTCCATCTCTGTCTTTGTGTCTCTCTGTCTCTCTTAGTCTCTGTCACTCCATCTCTACGTGTCTCTCTGCAGCTTTCTCCATCTGTCTCTCCACCTCTCTCTCCATCTCTGTCTCTCCATCTCTGTCTCTCCATTGCTATCTCTCCATTTCTGTCTCTCTCTCTCTGTCTCCATCTCTGTCTCTCCATCGCTATCTCTCCATCGCTATCTCTCCATTTCTGTCTCTCTCTCTCTGTCTCCATCTCTGTCTCGCCATCTCTGTCTCTCCATCTCTGTCTCCATCTCTATCTCTCCATCTCTGTCTCTCCATCTCTATCTCTCCATCTCTGTCTCCATCGCTATCTCTCCATCTCTGTCTCTCCATCTCTGTCTCTCCATCTCTGTCTCTCTCTCTGTCTCCATCTTGTCTCTCCATCTCTGTCTCTTCATCTCTGTCTCTCTCTCTCTGTCTCCATCTCTGTCTCTCCATCTGTGTCTCTCCATCTCTGTCTCTCTCTCTCTGTCTCCATCTGTGTCTCTCCATCTCTGTCTCTCTCTCTCTGTCTCCATCTGTGTCTCTCCATCTGTGTCTCTCCATCTCTGTCTCTCTCTCTGTCTCCATCTCTGTCTCTCCATCTCTGTCTCTCCATCTCTATCTCTCCATCTCTGTCTCTCCATCTCTGTCTCTCCATCTCTGTCTCTCCATCTCTGTCTCTCCAGCTCTGTCTCGCCATCTCTGTCTCTCCATCTCTGTCTCTCTCTCTGTCTCCATCTCTGTCTCTCCATCTCTATCTCTCCATCTCTGTCTCTCCAGCTCTGTCTCGCCATCTCTGTCTCGCCATCTCTGTCTCTCCATCTCTGTCTCTCCATCTCTGTCTCTCTCTCTGTCTCCATCTCTATCTCCATCTCTGTCTCTCCATCTCTGTCTCGCCATCTCTGTCTCTGCCTCTCTCGCCACCTCTGTCTCTGCGTGTCTCTCTGTCTTGTCTCTGCTCATCTCCATCTATCTCTGCATGCTAATCTGTCTTCTCTCTGGTAGCTGTCCCACTCTGCCCCCTCTCTGTCTCACTCTTTTCTCTCTGTGCCTCTCTCTGTCTCTTCTTCTCCATATGTCTCTCCTTCCCTGGGTATCTCTGTGATCCCCCTCTCTGTCTCTCTGGTTTCCGTGGAGAGGGGCAGGGCTGAGGGCCCACGTCCGCAGGTTGTCTCCCGCCCTGCTCCTCCCCTCCCCCAGTGCTGTTTGGTAGGCGGGGTGCGTGGCACTGCAGCTCCCACCTCCCTGGGGACGCTCCCTCACCACCCCCCAGCTGACACCATTCCGCAGGCGGGCCACAGCCCCAGGGACTTAGACAGGGACTTGGAGGGCAAGACAGAGACCCAGAGAGACACACATCTCCAGAAGAGACACCCATCCAGGAGAGACTGAGAGAGGGTGAGGGTGGGGGCATCATCTCTGTCCTCCGCTGGGCCTCTCCGTCCCTGGTCTGCTCCCCTTACACCCCAACCACTCAAATCTGGTGTCACAGACCCCCTTTTACAGTCCAGGAAACCAGTGCTCCCTCTGTCTGTTAGTCTGCCCCTCTGTCTCTGTCTGCAGCTTCTGCAGAGGGTGTGTGTGTGTACGCATCTACTCTAGTCACAGTGCATGTGTATTATAGCAGTGGCATGCATAGTTACTCTGTGTCTGTGTACTGTAAAGGTATGTGCATTTTAGTGACTCTGTGAGTGTGTGTGCATGTGTGCTGTGATGATGTGTTCATTATAGTGACTGTGGGTGTGTGTACTGTGATGACATGGAGACATACATGATTGGTTGTGACATATGTGTGTGGTTTGTGGTGCTGTGTATGTGTCTAGCTGTGGCATTGTATGTGTGTGTATGTTCAGAGTGCATGCAGGTGACTTAGATGGCTGTATACATAACATACTGTGTGCATGTGCATACTCTCCTGGGCTGGAAGATGATGAGGCCAAGTAAAACCACACATCTCATATTTAGGGCCATGTCCGTATGTCCTGTGTGTGACACTGGGCTGTAGGACTCTGGAGTTGTGATGTGACAGTGTTTCATGGAGTGTGGCCCCATAAGGTGTGTCTGTGTTTCACACAGAATGATTCTGGGCTGCACGTGTGTATGTGTGTGTAGTGATGGTGTGTGTGTGTTACAGTGTCGGTGATGTACATCACTATGGCGTCATATGAAAGCTTCATCTAGGAGGTGGAGGTGGGAGGCAGTGTGCGCCCCACAGGAGCCCTGGAGCCTGTGTGGTAGGAGTGTGGTGTGAGGATGTGGCTCTGCCTCCCTGCTGTGTGTCACAGGCGGTGGAGAGTGGGTGGCCGTGTGTTTGTGTTGAGGTGCGGCTGTGTGTCTCTGAGTCCCTGGGTTCTGTCTGAGTCCAGGTCCCCATCTGGGTGGTGTGTTGTGTGTGTGCTGGGGTGAAGCATGTGCTCATGCGTGTGTGTGACCCAGACAGCAGACACACACAAGAACACACACACGAGGGTGAGCTCTGGTGGCCTAGTGGCAAGAAGCTGCACTGCAATCCCAGAGGTGAACGCTCTGAATCCATCAGATGCTCTGCTCCTCCTGTACCAGTCAGATGCAATTTGATGGTACACACACAAAAAATAATAAAAATAAAAACTTTAAAAAAAAGAATTCACACACTTCCCCAGCACATGTTGGATTGGCTCTGGGATCTAGTTCTGCAACAGGGACCGTGGATCTCTGTGGGTGCCAGTGTGCATACATGTGTGTTTGCATGGGACCTGAATGTAACAGTCTAGGTAAGGGATGCTGGTTCATAACAATTACATGAACTAAGTTGTGTGTTGGTGTGTGTGGGGTTGCACAGGTATGTATGACTGTTGGGTGGTGTGTGAGTATATACCTTGTGTGAATGGCTGCCTCCTTGAATGGCTGTCCTTCTGCCTGTGAAGGGCTGGGGTTGTGAGCGTGTTGGTGTCTGATGCCACTGTGCGTCCTTCTGGCTGTATTCTCTGGGATTGTGCATGTGTGTTTTGTGTGCCCATCATGTAGTGACTGTGGGCATTGAGAGTAGTAAGGGTGTGTGTGTGTGTGTGTGTGTGTGTGTGTGCCCATGTGCACACATCCCAGGCACCAGAGACGCCTCACCCAGGGTGGGCAGGGATAGGAGTGGGGGTATCCATGTTTAAGCAGGAAAGCCCTCTTCTCTTTCCTGACCCCCCTCTGCCCAGGACATCCAGGACGTCCTTAGAGCCATGGTGGATGGGTCTTGGGGCCTGAGTTGTGTCCCCATGGACATGGCCATAATCTGTATTCACAGGGGTGTGTGGGCATGTGGGCAGATAGCGTGTGACAAGGCGGGACGGAGCAGGGGACTCATCTGTGAAGAGTCAGATGAGCAGAGGCTGGCAGCATGCCTACAGGCTGGGGGTGTGAAATGTGGGCTGTGCCCACTGGTGAGTGTCAAGAGGAGAGAGAGAGAGAGAGAGTAAGTGTGTGTTGGCAGCTGTTGTCCACGGTGGACACAGTCATGTCCTCCACGGGTGTGTCCCAGATGGCGCCTGGGCATGTGGACATGGAGGCTGCAAATGGAGTGTCAGGCTATATGTGTGTGTGTGTCCCTAGTGTGAGGCGTGTGTGTGTGTGTGTGTGTGTGTGTGTGTGTGTCTGTGGGGGCGGCACAGGAGAAGGGTCTCGGGCAGCGTCTCTCTCCTCTTTAGACAGAGCCCCGGAGAAGATATGAAATTTAAAAAAAAAATCAATTTTCATTCCACTTGTGCAGATTGTGTTAGGGGAGGTGGGGGTGGGGGGCCGGGTGAGGGATGAAGGGGCTGGGGGGGTTGTGTGGCCCGAGGCGGCTCCTGAGGCGGCCTGCACAGCTTAGAGAAATCAAAACAACTGGTTAAACCCCAGCCACCTGATGGGGGGTGAGGAGATGGAGGCCTAGGGAGAAGGGAGTCATGGCCAGAGACAGAAACAGAGAGAGACAGAAATGGAGGAGAGACAGAGACACACAGGGTCAGACATGAAGACAGAAATGCCCAGAGATGGAGGGAGACAAATATGGAGATGTAAAGAGATGGAAGAGACATGAAGAGACAGAGATGCCCGGAGACAGAGGACCAGAGAGCTAGAGTGGGAGAGGCTCAGTGAGGGGCAGACATGGGTGGGGTGGAGGCTCTGAGAGAGACAGAGAGACCAAGAGAGGAGGCTGAGGGAGGTCTGAGCACCACACACACACACACACACACACACACACACCAGAAGGAGACAGCCAGATGACTGGGGAACCTGGGGTGGGGGTGCCGTTGAGGGTCCCCTCCAGCTGCCTCATCTGCCCTGGGTTGCGGGGTGCTGAATGGGCTCTGTGTGGGTGGACCCGGTTGGCTGACCTTCCTGCCTCGGCATGTGGTTGTGGTTGTGTGTGTGAGTGACAGTGGGCATGAAGCCCCGCGTCCTCGCTGGCTGGCTTGGTCGGCACTGTTGGCACCACCGTGAGCCTCCGAGGCCACGTGTGGCTGAGTCCACGTGCACCCGAGTGTCTCAGGGCTGGACTGGTGTGTGGGACTCTGCACATTATGGGGTCCCGTGTGAGTGTGAGTGTGGCTGTGTTGGGGGTGCCTGGGTGTGTCTCAGCTTCTGTGTGTCATTGTGTGCTTGTAGGTCTGTGTTTCTGTATTTGATTGTGAGTGTGGGTGTGTGGTTGTCAACACTGGTGTGCGTCTGTGTGCACTGTGATTGTGTAGATATACAATTGTGTGCACACAGTTTCACCTGGTGTCTGTTTCTGGGTAGGTGTTTGTGACAGTGTGTGTGTGTGTGTGTGTGTGTGTGTGTGTGTGTGCGCGCATTGTGATTGTGTGTGTATTCCTGTGTGGGATTGAATCTGTGTCTGTGCACAGTTTTGTTTGGTATGTTTCTGTCTGTGATGATGCTGATGTCCGTGTGTGTGTGGGGGGGTGTGTGTAGTAGGGTGTGTGGTGGCATTTGGGTGTGTGTCTGTGCACAATTTCATCTAGTGGCTGTTTCTGGGTAGATGTCTGTGTCTGTGCTGATGTGAATGTGTTTGGGGGGTGTGTTTAGTTGTGTGGGTGTGTGGGTGTGCGCGCGCAGGAAGATGTGTGTAGCGGCTAGTGGGTGTGTGTCTGCTAGCACATGTGTATCGGTGATGTGTGCTGTGTGTGTCATGGCGGCACGTGGGCCCCTTAGGTGTGTGTTGTGTGTGTTGTACGTGCCATGGAGGCACGTGGGCCCCTTAGGTGTGTGCTGTGTGTGTCATGGCGGCACGTGGGCCCCTTAGGTGTGTGTTGTGTGTGTTGTGCTTGTTGTATGTGCCATGGCGGCACGTGGGCCCCTTCGGTGGGTGTGTGTTGTGTGTGACCGTGGTGTTGCCTGTTCCTGGGCTGCGGTGAGGCCTGCTCAGAAGGCGAGGCGAGGAGGGGGCTCTCCCCGCCTGCCCAGCCCCTGCCCACACGGCTGCTGGCGCGAGCACACACACACACACACACACACACACACACACACACACACACTCGGTTCGGTGCCATGGCTGCGGGCAGTGGAGATGGGGGGCAGGGGGGGTGGAGGAAGCAAAATAAAATTAAAAATTAAAGCTTGCCCGGAGTCCCCATCCGCAGCGCGCCGGCCGGCAGGGAGGGGCGGGGCGCTGCAGCTCCCCCTCCACAGCCGCTGGGGCTCAGGCGCGTGTCCATCTGTCCGGCAGTCCTACGGGGCCCTGTCCAGCCCTCCAGCCCTGGGCCCCGCAGGCGCCCGCTTCCTCCATCGGTCGATCAGCGATCAATGGGGGCCAGGGGGGAGCCAGGGGCAGGACGAGATCAAAGGGGCCCCGGGAGACGGACAGTGGGACGGAAACAGACGTGAAGACAGAGACTCAGAGATGTAGAGACCGACACAGGGAGACCTCGGGACGGGGCGCTGGGGACCAGCAGGTGTGGAGACGAGGAAACAGAGGCACGGAGGGGCAGAGACGTGGGGACCCAGAGACGCGGGAACCCAGAGACGCGCGGCCTCGGAGACGTGGGGACGGGGCGCAGAGACGCGGTGGCCGCGGCTCGGCTCGACAGGCGGGTGGGGGGTGGGCGCAGCACCGAGGGCGAGATCCTGGGTCTCCGGGCGTCGTAGGGGCCGGGGCCTGAGCAGGGGAGGGGACAGACCCGGGCCGCGGTGGCGGAGCCCGCGAGGAGGGAGCGCCGCGCGCGGGAGACGGGGGGAGCGTGGGAGCAGGGCCCGGAGCGTCGATCCCACGGCTCCTCGTTATAACGTGTCCGGAGGAGGCGGCGGGGAGTTGAAAGCGTCGGGAAGAGAAATCAAAACCAACACGGAAATGAGAGGGGCCAATGGGGGGTGGGGGCGGGGTGGGGGGAGGTAGGAGGGGGGACCCGGGGAGGCAGAGAGCGAAGGGAGGTGGGAGAGCGGAGGATGGGGGAGAGGGGGCGATGGTGAGCGAGGTGGGGAGAGGGGAGCGAGGTGCAGAGATGGAGGGAGGGAGAGAAATGAAAGAAAGGACGGGGAGCTGGAGAAAGACCCAAGTCTGGGGTGCCAGGCGAGGGGGGCACTGGAGGCAGAGAGGAGTTGGAGAGATGGGGAAAGGTGCAGGTGACGGGGCAAGAGAGGCCCGAGGAGAGAGGAAGGAGCAGGCTGGAGAACTAGGAAGAGCCTGGGGTGGAGGGGAGAGACCACATGAGGGGAGAGGGGGGCAGGAGCACAGGTGGGGTGTCGGAGACAGAGAAATGGAAGCGAGGAGGTGGGAGGAGTGGGGGGGGACAGAGACTGAGACCTGGGTGCTGGAGAGGGAGAGGCGGGGAGAGGAGGCCTGAGGATGGCGAGGATGGAGGATGGCGTGAGAGGACCGAGAGATCCAGGGGTGTGCCTCAGGTCTGGTGGCACCTGGGAGGGCTAGGAGGGGTGCTGGCCACCAGCAGGGTCCTGAGTGCCGGAGGGAGCAAGTGGGAGAGACTGTTGTGTGACCCAACCCTGTGAGGGCAGGGGTGAGGGGCTCGAAGTGCCTGTGGCTGTTATGGGGTGCTGGGGTATCTGTGGGAGACTGGATAAATCTGAGGGGTAGTTGGAGGTATCTAAAAAGTCTTATCTAGTGTCCAAAAGAAGAGATGAGATGGAAGGAGAGATGAAGTGTTTGCGAGGCTTTTGGGACCTGAGTGGGACTGGGAGGAATCCCTTGTTTAAGAATGTCTGTGAGGGTGGCGTTTGAGGGCGGGGAGTCTGAGGAAGTGCTGCTCTGAGAGGAGGGGTCTGAAGGGGTGGGGTAGCGAGGATTGAGGCATGTAAAAGGGTGCTCTCTGAGCAGGAGGTAGCGTCTGAGTTTGAGTCTAAGGCAGGGTGTCTGAGGGGTGGAGTGTTTGTGGTGGGTGTCTCAGGGGGGTAGATGTCTGAGGCTGGGAGGTCTGAGGGGGCATCTTGATGGTGGGGCTGCTGAAGGGGAGGGGAAAGTGTCTGTGAGAAAAGGGTATGAGGATTTTAGGGGACATGGGTGATCTAAGGAGAGAGGGGGTGCAAAGAGGAGGAGTCAGAGAGGGAGGGGCTGTCCGAGGAGGGAGGCATATCCAGAGGAGGGGGCCTCCGAGGGGTCTGTGTGAAGGAGGAGGCTGCAGGATCTGAGGGGAGGGGTTCGAGGGCAGACCCGGATTTTCCAGGAGAGGGGTGTACTGTGGAATTAAGCATGGAAGGTGCTGCTGGGTGGGGCGAGGGGCGAGGGGGGTGGTGTGAGCTGTTTTCTCTCAGCCCCTCAGAGTAACTGGTTGGCCACCGGATGAGGGGTGCACAGGGCTGGCGGGGTTCGGCTAGGCCGAGTGGAGGTGGGGGCATATTTCACAGAGAGAGGAATCCAGGAGGGCCAGAGAGAGAGACAGCAGGAGACACAGAGACGGATGCCAGAGGTCAGGTGGACACGGGGATGGGGGCCGAGGAACAGGAGAGAGCAGAGAGCGAGTTTGGGGGGGACAGGGACTGGGACAGAGCCAGTGGGGGGGACAGGACGAGAGCGGGAGTTGGGGGTAAGGAAGAGGAAGAGCAAGCAGGAATCTGGGAGTGACCACAGGCAGTGAGGAGAGCTCTCAGGGACCGGCCAGAGGGGACCTGGGCTGAGGGGTGCCTGTTGGGGGGGGGAGCGTACGGTAGAGGGCAGTGGTAGCGGAGGTCGGGGCTGGGCTGGCCAGGGCAGGAGGCACCCAGTTGACCCCATCTCTCTCTCCTTCCTGCCTGTCCCGTCCTGTGTCCTGTGTCCGTGCGTCCATCCTGGCCTCTCTGCCTCTGCAGGGCCAGCTCCGTCATGGATTGTAGCTGTGTCTCCGACCTTCTCTTCGCCCCGCCAGCCCTGCCGGCTCTCTGGACCCCTGGTAACTGGCCCGAATCCCCCAGCCCTTCTCCCAGCCCTCATAGAGACGCTTTCCCTCCATGCCTCTTAAGTCTCCATCAGGCTCTCCTGGATAAAGCCCTTTAATTAAAAACTTAGCTAAAAACTTCCCAGCCACTGGCCTGCAGGGGGGTGAGGGTCATTTGGAGGGTCGGTCAGAGAGGAGATGAGGTCCAGGGGTCTCGTCCATTATCCATTTCAGTCCTGCTCCCACCTGAGATCTGTGGGTACGGAGCTGCAGGGGGGCTGGACACGGACATGGACAGAAACAACTAGCCAGGCAGACAAACAGGACAACTGTCTGGGCAGGGGTACGTGGGGACATCCCCACATTGGGGGAATGAGGAGAGAGACAGCCCAGTTGGAAGGGAACAGAGAGACTGGGGATGTGAAGGGTAAGACAGGCTTGGGTGTCTGAGCCCACACCCTGCACACCCCACAGATTGTGTGTGTGTGTGTGTGTGTGTGTGTGTGTGTGTGTGTGTGTGTGTGTGAAAGAGAGAATGCCCTGTTACACTTGACTGTTTCTGGTGAAGGGGTCACACACCAGGCGTGTGTGTGGGTGCAGCATCGTGTGTGTGTGTGTGTGTGAAAGAGAGAATGCCCTGTTACACTTGACTGTTTCTGGTGAAGGGGTCACACACCAGGCGTGTGTGTGGGTGCAGCATCTGCTGTCTTTTGTGTGACACTGTGTGTGTGTGTGCACGCGCACACACATGCACATTTAAAGGCACACGTCTGGGAGGCTCGGGCACGTGGTGTTTCTCTGGAGCACCCAGTACCTCTGCAGGTTAGGATCCGGTAGGTTGGGGTTTGTCAGACTTGCTTTCCTGTCCCTTGTGGGTCTGCATCCGGAATGCTGTCTTTTGGGTGCATTTGGAGCTGCTGAGAGGGTGCCCCCCTTGGGCTTCTGTGTTGGGCCCAGTTTGATGGTTGTCCTCTGGCCCAGCTCACATGCTGGTAGGTCCTCTCTCAACCTCCCTCCCCTTCTCACATGGAGTCTGCCTTGTTTTCCTGCCTGGGTTTGGAGTCCCTGAGGCGGGAAGGGGGACAGAGCATGTGGCATGGGGCTGAGCATCGGGGCAGGACCCTCTGGGGTCTGGTAGCTGGGAGGCCCTCCTAAGGAGCTGTGGAGGTGGTGTGTGTTAGGTGTTGTCTGCTAACCAAGAGGTCAGTGATTCAAATCCACAAACCTCTCTGTGGGAAAAAGATGGACAGCCTCCTGCCCTAAAGATTTCCACCCCAGAAACCCAGTGGAGGGCTGAAAGTGACTCCAGGGTAGTGGGTTGGGGGTTGTTTCTCTTTTAGTTGAAGACCCCTCCCATTTTGCCACAGCTGCTGAGTTTAGGTGATGGGGGGGCGGCAGGTGTGTGTGTGGGCTGTCCTGAGGGAGCTGTGGTTGTCACAGCAGGTTGACTCTGTGTGTGTGGGGGGGGGGGTGGCAGGCTCATCTGTGTCATGGTGGTGTTACCTGTGGTGCCTGGTGGGCTGTGTCTGGGGCACGATGCCACACTCACTGTCTCCACCACGTTGTGTGTGATTTTAGCCTTCGGGATCGTGTGTGTGTGTGTGTGTGTGTGTGTGTGTGTGTGTGTGTTGCATCCTGCAGCTGGGTTGTTAGTGGGCCCCAGTCCTGAGGGCCCTGGAAGCTCTGTCCCCGTTGTGCTGGGTGGGGGAGCTGGGAAAACATGGCCTCATGGCTCAGCCCTGGTGGTGCACTTCATGGGGTCGTGCCCAGCAGGAGGGGGGCACTCTGCTGTGTCTGCCAGAGTGAGGAGAGGTCTGCCATGGTTGTCTGTGGGTTAGTGCACACCCGTGCTTACCTACCACAGACATAGGATGGATGTAAGGAAAGGGCATTAGATGGACATGGGGACGGGAAGGGTAGAAATCCATTTAAGTACAGACAGGTGTCCACACAGCTACCCTATGTGTCCTGGGTGGAGTCAGCAAGGTCCTCAGGAAATAAGGGGTGGGGGTGGGTAAAGAGGGGCAAGAGAGAGGAAGGAGGGGAGACAGTGAGGCAGGATCTTTTCAGAGGACAAGAGACCAGGGCTGGTTGGGGCTGACACTGTGTAGAGATGCCCTAATCTGCAAGCTGCTCCCCACAAAGTCAAAGATGCCAGAAACTGGCCTCTTTCCGCCTTCACCCTGAGGACGCTGAAGGAGGAGGGTTAAACAGGGAAGTACTTCTCCAGGGCCTCCAGGAGGTTGGGTCCTCTCCTACTATTTGAACAGTTTGAGACCAGACATGGTGGGAGGTTGGGGAGGTGGGTGTGGTCTGGAGGGTGGAGCCTGGGCCCTAAAGACCATTGGGAGGCTGCTAGCCCCCAGGTGGAGTCAGCAGGATGGGGCCAAGCAGGACCTGGGAGCCTGGACGTGGTGTCCTGACCTGGGGCCCCTCCCCGGCCTCTGTCCCCAGGGTTTGCCTTCCCGGATTGGGCCTACAAGCCGGAGTCGTCCCCTGGCTCGCGGCAGATCCAGCTGTGGCATTTCATTCTCGAGCTGCTGCAGAAGGAGGAGTACCAGGGAGTCATCGCCTGGCAGGGGGACTATGGGGAATTCGTCATCAAGGATCCTGACGAGGTGGCCCGGCTCTGGGGCATCCGCAAATGCAAACCCCACATGAATTACGACAAGCTGAGCCGGGCCCTGCGGTGAGGAGAGCCCGAAATGTGGACCTCCATCTCTTGCCTGTCATCCCTCCCATCTCTGGTTCCTTAGTGGGGGCAGAGCTGTGTTGTATCCCCAACACCCAGGAACCTGTAGTGAGAGGAAGCCCTGGGTTCTGGAACCACACAGAACAGGATTCAATCCCTGCTTTGCCCTGTGACCTTGATAAGGGGCTTCTTTGTGCCTCAGTTTCCCTGAATTCTTGTGCCCTGTGCCTGCTGGTAGAGTATGTGCTTAAAATCTTCAAGATCCCAGCCCACAGCTGTCCCTGCACCCCTCCAGGGGTCCCCTCACCATAGTAGCCCCCACTCTCTCTGTCCCCACAGCTATTACTACAACAAGCGGATTCTCCACAAGACCAAGGGAAAGCGGTTCACCTACAAATTCAACTTCAGCAAAGTTGTACTGGTCAACTACCCTCTACTGGATGTGGCAGCGGCTGCCACTGGCTCACCTCTCCTGCTGACCCCTAATCCCTTTGGGGGCACCCCTGGAACAGATGCTCCTCCCCTCACCCCAGAGGTGAGTTAGGGGATAGGGCCAGAGCTGGGGTGCTTGGTGATTTGGGGGACCAGGATATGAGGCTGAGCAGCTCCATCCACATCCCCCAGACCCTGCAGACACTGTTCTCTGCCCCCCGGCTGGGAGACCCAGGGGCCCGGACATCCCTGTTCACCCCTGAGACAGACAAATTGCGCCTGGACAGTCCTTTCCCATTTCTGGGTTCTGGTAAGAACTCGAGGGGTCATGACATGGCTGGTGAAGGGGTCTGTGCGTGCATGCATGCACGTGTGCTTTAACAAAGCAGGCAAAGGTGTTGGGGCGGTGTGTGGACAATGGTAGAGGGCCAGGCTGAGCAGGGCATTTGGGGGTGCTAAAGGGAGGGGAGGCAGAGAAGAGAAGGTGGAGACCTGGGCAGGGTGGGGATGCCTTATGGGCAGGTGAGGGGAGGACAGAGTAAGTCTAGTGGGAGGGGTACTCTTCACTAGCCCCATGCAAGTGGATGCCAGCGCCCCCATGTGGAGGGGCCCAACCTGACACCTGTCCTCCACTAGGTGCCACTGGCTATTCCAAGCCCCCTGGCCTGCTGGGTCCTTATGGTCGCACCTTCCCAGAGTACCCTTGGAACTTTAACCCGTACCTCGCCGGCCCCTTCCCCAAGCTGTCCCCATCTCTTTACCCCCCACACTTCTACCCCAACCCTCTGGCCAGTTCCCTCGGCCATCTGCCCGCAGCAGGGGCAGGGGGAAGCCCCACCACGGTCCCCCTGCTCACTGCCATGGGAGAGGGCCTGGGCCCTGAGCGCCCCTCAGGCCTGGCAGCAGCCCCCCGCCTGGCGCTGCCAGGCACTGGGGGGGTGGAGGCCTCCCTGGGTGGGAAGGACAGTGATTCGGAGCTGGAGATCACTGACGTCAGCGGCTGCAGCTCTGACAGCGAAGGCGATGAAGGCCTCCCCGTGCCCCCCAAGGCCAAGATGGGCAAAGGGGGTGCTGGCAGCTGAGCTGGCAGGAAGCGATGGATTGTGGCGAGGCAAGCACCAGGCACAGGACCTGGCAGCCTACTCCTACCTCCTAGGCTGCTCCAGTGGTGCTTCTGGTCCTGCCTCCAAGGTCCAGGCCCAGCCCTCAGTACCCCCCAAGGCCAAGGACTTCTCTGCCCTCATCTCATCCCCCAAGTGCAGAATGGGGGGGGTCTCACCTCTCCCTCTGGAGAGGGAGCACAGAGTGTGATAGCCCCCAACCTCCTCCCCAGGCTCCAGTTTGAGGGGGTCCCTGCCTGACCCTACTCCCAAAGTGCAATATGGCGCCCAGCCGCCTCTCCTGCCCCTGTGCTGTGACCTCTGTGTTTGTGTGGTGTGTCTGACCCCTTGTGCCAGCCCTGGTCCCGACACCCACCCCACACCGGCCCCCCTGGGGACAGGGAGCTAAGAGCAATAACCCCGCCCCCAGCCCCCACCCAGGAGGGGACCTCACCCCCCAAACTCCTCCCTCATGACCTCTATCAGCCACCTCCAGAGAGTTTACTAAAAAAATAAAAGAAATGAATGTGGGATGTGGCCCATCCCTTAGTGTTGTGGGGAACTGGGCTGTCTGGGGGTTGGGAGTGCGGGTGTATATGTGTATAAACTCCTTTTATCAAATCTGTGCACTGGGGGTATCAAATGAATGCCCACCCCTCACACACATACACACACCTTTCCTTAGATAATATATATTAAAAAATAAACCTCCGATTCCGGATATAAAAACAGAGCAAAGGCACTTGGGGGTGGGGTATGGAGGGGTGGCCCCCCAAGGCAATACTGAGATGGCCCAGGAAATGGGAGTCACTGTGATACCCCCTGGAATGGAGCCCTGAGTCCTCCAAGAAGAAGGCAAAAGGGGGGAAATTGGGGCCAGTTGTGGGGGTGGGGTGCAGTGACCCCAGTCAAGCCCTTCCCTGGTGTAGCCTCCAGCGGCAGCCCCTCTCCTCAGGCCCCGGCGGTGTGGAGATTCTGCAGCAACAGAAGGGGTGGTCGAGGAGGCAGCCCCACACGTGTCCTCTTCTTCCCTGGTCTGCTTCTTCTTGCCAAAGGCCTGGGGTGCAGAAGACGGGCAACAGGAAGAGAGGTTATTAAAGAGAGGGAGAAAGACTGACATAGAGAAAGAGAAAGCGATACACACACAGAGAAGATGGGGAGAAAGAGACAGAGACATACAGAGAGGGAGACAGAGAAAGAGAGAAATGGAGGGAGACACAGGGAAGGAGACAGGGAGAGAAAAAAACAAATATGAGAGAGAGAAGGTGACAGACAGATACAAGGAAAGAGGGAGAGAGAGGAAAGAATAGAGGGAAACAGACCCAGGAAAAGAGAGACACAAACAGAGAGGGGGACAGGCCCAGGGAGAGAGACAGAGACACAAACAGAGAGAAGGACAGACCCAGGGAGAGACAGACACAGACCTAGGGAGAGACAGAGACACAAACAGAGAGGGGGACAGACCCAGGGAGAGACAGAGACACAAACAGAGAGGGGACAGACCCAGGGAGAGAGACAGAGACACAGAGAGAGCAAGTTGGAGAAAACAGGCAGAGCTATGACCAAGGGTGGCGGTGTGACTGAAAAGAAGACGACAGGAAGGCAGAGAGCAAGAACACAATCTCAGACTGACAGGAAAGGACAGACGCAGAGACGTGAGGTGGGAGTGGGGAGATCTGGGAAGACAAACAGAAACAGAGATGGAACTGTAGAGAGGGCAGCATCTGAGGCCCCCCACCTTAGGGTAGCATCCTGACCCCCCCTCCTTTCCCTCAGCCTCACCTACTTACCTGCCTAGGGCAGAAGCCTCAGGTGCAGCCAGGCTAGGGACCAGTGTTCCCACAGAGCTGTGACAGGACGAGTCGCAGGCGACAAAATTCTTCCTCCACCTCCTGGTGATGGGGGTGTCAGTGATGAGAGGGGACCCCATTAAGGCAGTGGCACCCCCCACCTCATCAAGCTGGCCCACAAACCTCCAGCTGCTTCAAGTTCTCCTCCAGGCTGAGCAGCTTCTCCTGGACCTCCTGGGTCTGTGCTGAGCTCAGGGGACCGCCACCCGGCACCCCATCCCCTTCTCGGGGAGGCCCTGCCCCACTGTCTTCTTCCACTGGCAACAGGAGCTGTTTCATGGATAGCACTGGGGGTACGGAGTGAGGGGGACAAATCAGGAGGAGCTGGGGGCTGCGGGGAAGGGTTGGGTCAGTAAAACAGGCTAGGCCTTCTGGATCTGGAGGTAAGGGGCCATCAAGCAAGGTGAACCTAGGTCAGGACAGGCCTGTGTAGGGGGCTGGGACAGGAGTTGGGATGGGGAACTAATGCTGGGCAGGGCTGGAGGGTAGGAGGTGGGGCTGGGGACAAAGCTGGCACTGAGCATGAAGCGAGGTTACAGAAGGGGCGACTGGGGTCTGCCCAGGATGGCAGTGCAGGCTACACATCCCTCTTGTTGTGGACTCTGGATTTGTCACCAGGACAGTTTTCTGGCAGCTGGGCATGCAGAAAGTTATAAAGGGGCATCCTTCCTAGTTCCCAAACATGGACCCAGGGATCTTGGGGCAGGAGGGGGAGGAACAGGGGATGGGGATCTTGGGAACGAGCACAGAGAGCAGAGCTACCTTTCTGAATGGCAGTGGCAGCGAGCTGACCCTCGGGGCCCGGTCTGCAGAAGGGCAGGAGGTCACTGAGGATTCTCTCCAGGCGGCCTGGATAAGAGAGCAGGTGGGGTGCTCAGCCCCTGTTGAACTTTCTGGGGATGCTGCCCAGTCCCCGGAGACCCTCACTCCCCAGAGGTCTCACCATCAGCTGGAGGCAAGTCTCGGCCACCGTTGGGGCTTTCTGAGCTGCTGAGCAGGGGTTCTCTAGTGCTGGGGAAAAGTGCTGAGTGAACCCCGGATCAGCACCCTCCCTGAGAGCAGTGGGGGCTGGGAGACAGAGTGGGAGGTGGGAGCCAGAGAGCCTGGTGGTGGGAGATAGCCCACCCCCTGGGACCTTGAGCCCTCTCCTTGGCCACTCTTACCTGCTAGGGCTGGGCCGGGGTTTGGGGCGGGAGGCAGGGGCAGGGACCTTCAGGGATCCAGCAGTCTCCGTGATGAGAGTGCACCAGCTGAGGAGACAGGGGAGCCCCTGGACAGTCATGACCTCTCAGGGGCCTCCAACCCTACCCTGCTCCACCTCCTCCTGACCCCGCCCAGGCCCCCAGGGCCCCTGCCCTCCACGCCCCACCCCTCAGCTGCGGGAAACCTCACTTCTTTCGCTCAGACACAGACTGTGCCACCAGCTCATAGATCTGGGCCTCCTGGTCCCACGTGAAGATGACATAGAAGGCTTTGTGATCTGTGGGACAGGGTGAGGAAGATGGGATCAGAGTCGGGGTCATCCTCTATTACTAAGAGCGTGGTGTCTGCGCAGCTCACAAGATTCACTCCTCACTGACACTGACTCAATTTATTCTGCTGCTATCCTGAACCTTGGTGCACCCTCCTTGGGGTCCACCCTTCTCTCCCCCTACTGATCCGAAAATAAGTCCCATCCACACTTAACCATCAATCCAGGCTCAAGCCACCCCTGCTCACATTTGTCTCGAAAAAAAAACCCCAAACCCCAAATACATCTGCAAACCACCCACTCCAGTGGGCTCTACTCCTATCCCCTGTCCTCACGTAGCAGCCTGAGTGTCTTCAATATCGAACTGTGCACAAAAGTCACCCCGACTGGATAAAAGCCACAAGTGGGCTGCTTTCCCTATGCCCCGCAGGAAAGACGGTCAGCCCTTACCACGCCTCCTCAATCAGCTCCGCCCCATGCTGGTCGCCCCTCCCAATACCTATGCCTTGCCCAATCACACCACCCCGGCCCCCTTTCCCCGCCCCCTCTCTCGTTCACCCCTCCGACCGCCCCCGCCCATTCCCCCCTCCCACTTTCTACGCCCAGCCCCAGGCCGCCCCTCGCCCCGCCCCCACGCCAGCCGGCTTCCCTAGTACCTAGCCCTTGAGTATCTGCAGAGACAACCTAGGCGGCCAGGGTGCACTTTCCTCCCTTGGACACCAGGCTGCCCCAGCGTAGGCGAGCTCACCGGTGGCCACCTCGCGGGTCATGGCAGAGGTGAGCCGCAGCACCGGCCGCAACATGGTCTTGCCATCGGGCGTGGGCGTCAGGGTCCGGCTGTGCGACTTGAGCAGCAGCCGCTCGTCCTGGCGCTGCAGCAGCAGTAGCAGGTCGTCCAGCAGTAGCACGTGGACCTCTATAGGTGGGCGGATGGCAAGTCCTCTACCCCAGCATCTGCCAGGACCCCCATCCTCCACCCACCCCACCCCCGTCGTTCCAAATCTCCTCCCTGAGCCCCACCCCAGGTGCTCACCCACAGCCTTGTCCTTGGTCACCCGCCACGTGAGTGGGCCCTCGTGGACCAGTTTCTTCTTGGTGATATCCAGGTTCTAGGGAATGGTAGGGGTGATGACGGGCAGAAGGCGTTATCGGGGCACAGGGGAGGAGCACTTACAGAGCAGGGAGTGGAGTGGGCAGGCAGGAGTGTTACAAGGTGGCCCCAGTTGTGGTCAGGAATGGGCATGCAGTGGGGATGAGGGGGCCCTTCCTGCACTCTGCATGTGTTCTCAGCCTGGCTGTGGTAACAGCAGCTCAAATTAGAGAACTACGACAGGACAGCTGATGGCACCTACCTTGAACTCACTCAGCATGGGGTCGCTGCTCTGTTTGAGGTGGGACAAGTCTAGGCGCCGCTGATAATCCTTGAGCCTCTGGGGAAGGGATGAGGATGTCAGGAAGACAAGCCAAGGGTCCGGGATGACCTTTGGTGAGCTTGAGAGGGAGCTGACAGCCAAACTTGACCCCTGGACTTCCAGTGACCTGGGGGGGACAGGTCAAGGCCAGGCTTCACATTTGCCCATGGTCACCCTGTGCATCAGTTTGGGTCCCAGACACACCAGCAGGTCCTCCATGTCCCGCACGGCCTGGTTGACGTGGTGCAGAATTTCCCGGCAGCACTCAGCTGCCCGCTCCACTTTGTCCCGTTCAGCAACCTCTTCTGTGGGAAAGAGCAAGGTCAGCCCTGTGAGTGCCAGGCTCTGAGGCTCCCAGGTACTGGGTCAGGTTAGAGGGCAGAGGCCCCACAGGATGGGTAAGGCTGGGACCAGCACCTGTGTTCTGCCCGATGCTCTGGAGGAGCAGGGGGTATTTGGTCAAGCGCTGCATCTCTGTGGGGATCATGTCCTTCAGCTGCAGGCGGCGGCACCTTGGACGGCTCTCCGCATCCTTCAGGGACAGGGCACCAGGGTGGCCAATGCTCTTGTGGGTCTTCTCCCAAGAATCTGGCTTCCCAGTCTCTTTCTCCCTCAGACTAAGGACCCACCCTCCTCTTTCTAGGAATCTAGGCCCCTAAGATCCTCTGCCCTCAGAGCCAACTAACTCCCCAGGGCCCTGGCCTCACCTGAACAAAGGCACAGAAGCGAGGCTCCTTGCGCTGCTTGGCTTTGAGCTGCTCTAAGGCAAAAGACTGGCGGCTGCAGAAGCGGGAGGAGATTTTCTGGAACCAGGAGCCCTCAGCGCCATCAAACTACAGCAAGATTCAGGTCAGGGAGGGTGTCTCAGGTGGGACAGGGAAGAATGTGCACTCACCGGGGATGGAAGCCTTAAGTAAGATAGCACTGGAGCCCAGGTACATACACCCCTGGGCTTTGAGAAAGGAGAGGGTTAGGGCCCTGGCTCCAAAGGCCTGAGGGAGGAGGGGCTGAGGGCTGCATTCCAGGCCCCTGGCTGGGAGGTGGGAATGTTGGGTTACTGAGGTGGGGGAGACCCTCACCCTGGCCAGCAGCACATCTCCAATCTCCTCAATGAGGTAGCCACTGTCCTGTCTCCGCTTCATCAGGCTATCAAGGAATAGGGCTGTGGGAGTGGCGAGGAAAGGAGGGCTGTTAGGGAGTGGAGCTAGTCAGAACAAGCAGGGTTGGGCTCTGGGTGTGCCTGCATGGATCCCACCACGCCCTCCCCAGCAGTGGGCTTTGGGGCCAGGGGCCAGAACCGTGCTCTGGAGCACCCCCTCGTGGCCGCACGGCTCACGCCCAGGAGGCCCGTGGGCCCGTACTCACAGTGCACCTCGATGAGCTCGTCCAGGCTGGGGAAGATGTTCTGCAGCTCCTCCAGCGGGAAGAAGCCACCTTCTGCCATGGGCTGGTAGAAGAGGTCGTGCAGCACGCGAAGCATGCGTACGTGGGCCGCCTCGGTCACCAGTAGCTCTGTGGGGGGCCACCAGGGAGGAAGCAGGGTGTGAAGAGGAGGCAGGGGAATAAGGACAGGCACACAGCTGAGGATGAGCTCTTTCTGGAAACTGGCGGCGGTGGCTGTGTGCTGTCAAGGCAGAACTGACTCACAGCTGACCCTCCAGCAGGTTTTCAGAGGCAGTAAATTATACGGGCGGCTGCCCATCCTGCTCCTGCAGACAGCAGCTGGCTCCAGGATTGCAGTGCAGCTTCTTATCACTTTGCCACAAATTTCTCTCGGGACAGTCATCTGCCCTTTATGTGACCCAAGCTTTGGGTTACATAAACCCAAGCTTTGTAACTGCTGACTTTACAGTTAGTGGCCAAGTGCTTCAATGTGCCACATGGACTCCTTATCCCTCACATAAACCCTGAAACCACCTCCCTGCCATGGAATTGGTTCCAAATTGTGGTGATACTCCATCGCATCTCATTGGGTTTCTTAAACTTTTTTTTAAATTTTTTTGTGTGTGTACTGTCAAATTGGATCTGATTGGTACAAGAGGAGATTGTCCCTCCTCCAGCAGAGCATCTGGTGGATTTGAACAGCATACCTGTGGGATTGAAGTGCAAAGCTGTAACTCTTAATGGGGACAAACTGTGTCACTGTTCTTCCTCGGAGCTGCTGGTGGAATCAAACCTCCAACCAGCAGACCAACAAGTGGCCTGCCATGGCACCAGGGCACCTCAAGCTTCTCCAGCCTTTCTCCTTTTGCAATGGTAGCCAGATAGGGTGACCCATGGTCCTAGTTTGTTGCCCCCAATACACAATTATAAGGAACTAAAAAGAACCAAGATGTAAATGACACAGCCATCATGCACTGCCAATATTTCCATGTATTTTTCCCTATGGGAATCTTTTCCCCCTAAATTTGTAACAAGAAACAAAATTCCTAACTCCTTTGCCCCTAAATTGATTTTGACTCACAGTGACCCTGTTGTTGTTGTTGTTATGCACTGTCAAGTTGCCTGCTACTCATAGCGACCCTATGTACAACAGCCCTAAACCCTGCTCTATTCCTTGCCAATCTTATTGCCTCTACCACACCTACCCCCATTACCCCAGTGACAGAATCAATCCATCTCATTGAGGGTCTTCCTCTCCTGCACTGTCACTCCACCCTCCCAAGCATGACATCCCTCTCCAAGGACTGATCCCACCTTGCAACATGTCTAAAGTTTGTCAGACGAAGCTTCAGAATCCTTGCCTCCAAAGAGCAGGCTGGTCTCACCCTCACTAGGACAAACCTGTTTGTTCTCCTAGCAGTCCACGATATACTCAATACTCTTCTCCAGCACCAAATCTCAAAGGCATCAATTCTCCTTCTATCATCTCTAGTCATTGTCCAGCTTTCTGATGCATAGCAAGTAATTGCAAAACCAATGGCTTGTATCAGGTGCACCCTAGTCTCCAGACTGACATTGTTGCTCCTCAGTCTTGGAGAGGTCTCTCACAGCAGATTTTCCCAATGCAATTAGTCTTTTAATTCCTGGCTGTACCAAGAGTGTTGATTGTAGAGCCAAGCAAACTGAAGCTGTCAACAATCTCAATCTCGTCACCATCTATCATGATGCTGCCAATCGGTGCAGTTACGAGAATCATTGTTTTCTTGATGTTGAGCTTCAATCCATACTGAAGGCTGCAGTCCTTGACCTTCTGCAGCAAGTGCCTTAGGTCCTCCTCAGTTTCAGCAAGCAGGATTGTGTCACCTGCATAATGCAGATTGTTGATGAGTCTTCCTCCAATCCAGAGGTCACATTTCTCCTCATAGAGCCCAGCCTCCCAGATAATCTGTTCCACATATAGACTGAAAAGATATGGAGACAGGACACATCCTTGGTGCACACCCTTTCCAATTTTGAACCACACAGTGTTTCCTTGCTCTGTTCTGACGACTGCCTCCTGGTCCAAATATAGGTTTCACATAAGCACAATCAAGTGTTCTGGGATTCCCATTGTTCTCAGAGTCAGCTAGAGTTTGTTGTGATCCACACAGTCAAATGCTTTTGCACACAGAGTAAAACCATCCTATCATTTCCAATAGTGGACTCAATGGTACATAACAATAGCAACAAGTGAGCTCTGGTGGCCTAGTGGCAAGAAGCTGTGCTTTAATTCCCAAAGCATGCAGCTCAAATCCACCAGATGATCTGCTGGAGCCAGTCGTGGATCCAGGTGCCAGTGAAATGTGATTTGATGGCACAAAACAAGAAAAAGAAAAAACAAACAAAAACCAAACGAACCAACAACAGTGGCACGGCTTATTAAACACCGTGCTGCTGACAAGTTAGCTTTTCTGATCCACGAGTGGTTCAGCAGTCAGCTCCCGTAACGGTCACAGCCTTGTCCTACAAGGTCACTGTGAGTCAAAATAAATTTAGGGACTGTTGTTGTTGTTATGTGCCGTCGAGTAGCCTGAGACTCACAGCGACCCTTTGTACAACAATCCTGAAACCTGCTCTATTCTGGGCCAACTTTACTGTCTCTGACACACCTACTCTCATTACGCAAGTCACTGCATCAATCCGTCTCATTGAGAGTCTCCCTCTCTTTCTCCGTCCCTCTGCCCTTCTAAGCATGATGGGCCTCTCCAAGAACAGGTCCCTCCTTACAATATGCCCAAAGTATGTCAGATGAAGCCCCAGAATCTTTGCCTCCAAGGAGCAGCCTGGCTTCACCATCTCCAAGACAAACCTCTTTGTTCTCCTGGCAGCCCATGGTATATTCAACACTCTTCTCCAGCACCACAGATCAAAGGTTATCAATTATTTTTCTATCATCTCTAGTCATTGTCCAGCTCGATGATGCATAGCAAGCAACTACAAAGACTATGGTCTGGATCAGGTGCACCTTAGTCTCCAGATTGATGTCACTGCTCTTCATTCAGTACTCTGGAGAGAGAGGTCCCTGAGAGCCAACTTACCCAATGCATTTCGTCTCTTGATTTCTTGGTTGCTGGTACCAAGAGTGTTGATTGTGAAGCCAAGCAAGCTAATGCTGTTAACAATCTCAGTCTTCATCATCTATCATAATGCTGGCAGTTGGCCCACTGGTGAGACTCTTTGTGTTCTTGATGTTGAGCTTCAATCCATATTGAAGGCTACAGTCCTTTGATCTGCAGCAAGCATCAGGTCCTCCTCAGTTTCAGCAAGCAGGGTTGTGTCATCTGCATAACACAGGTTGTTGATGAGTCTTCCTCCAATCCAGATGCCACATTACTCCTCATGCAGCCCAGGCTCCCAGATGACCTTCTGCATATAGATTGTATGGAGATAAGACACATCCCTGGCATATACTGTTCCTGATTTTGAACCACAGAGTTTCCTTGCTCTGTTCGGACAACTGCCTCCTGGTCCAAGTATAGGTTTCAAATAGCAAGTGTTCTGGGATTCCCATTCTTCTCAGAGTCAGCCACAGTTTGTTGTGATCCACAAAGTCAAACGCCTTTGCATAGTCAATGAAACGCAGAAAGACATTTCTCTGGTACTGTTTTCAGCCAAGATCCATCTAACATTAGCTACACTATCCCTAGTACCACAGGGTCTTCTAAACCCAGCCTGCACATCTTGCAGTCCTCTGTTGATGTACGGGCTCCAGTCATTTTTTGATAATTTTCAGCAGAATCTTGCTTGCATGTGATATTAATGATACTGTTCGATAACTTCCGCACTCTGTCGGGTCACCTTTCTTTGGAATGGGAACAAATATTGATCTCTTCCAGTCAGTTGGCTGGGTGGTTGTCCTCCAGATTTCTTAGCACAACTTAGTGAGCACACACAAGGCAGCATTTGTTTATGGAACTGTTGAAATATATTAATTGGTATGCCGTCAATTCCTGGGCCTTGTTTTTTGCCAATTCTTTCAGAGTAGGAAGAATCCTTCATCACCACAGGCTCTTGCTCGTATGTTGTTTCATTAAATTTTTCTGTCAGCTAATTCCTTCTGGTACAATGACTCTGTGTACTCCTTTCATCTTCTGTTAATGCTTCTTGGATCATTTAATATTGTGCCCAAAGTGTCCTTAGCATTGAAACTCCTGGCTTGAATTTGTTTTTCAATTCCTTCAGCTTAGGAAATGCTGAGCAAATTCGGCCCTTTTGGTTTCTGATTCCAGCTCTTTGCACACTTCATTATAATATCTTGCTTTGTCTTCCCAAGGTGCCCTTTGAAATCTTCTGCTCAGCTCTATAATTTCTTCCCTTTCCTCTGGCTTCTCGGCATCCTGGTGCAATATTCAGAGTTTTTTCTGACATCCATCTTGGACTCTTCTTCGTCCTCTGCCTTTGTAATGACCTTTTGCATTCTTCATTTAGGGACTAGAGATCATATTAATAGGGACTAGAGATCACATAGAATGTTCTCACGTTGCTTCTGATTCATAGTGACCCGATGTTATCAGGTGCGATAGGGTAGACTGTGACTCATGGTGACTCGAGGAACCAAGCACTCAAACCTTGCCCTGTGCCACCCTCAGCATCTCCGATCTACTCGAGCCCCCGTCACAGTCACTGTGTCAACCCATCTTATTAAGGGTCTTCCTCTCTTTCTCTGATCCTTACTTTCCCAGTATGATGTCTTTTCCCAACTCTATGGGTCCCATTAAAATGCTTTTACTCTGTGGCTCTTTTTTACCTTCACGACAACCTTCTGAGGTCGGAACTATTATTACTCATGCCTTCTAAGTAAGACGACAAGGGATCCCTGACAAACGCAATCATGTATACCATTTTTGGCTCTTAACAGAATCTACCCACTGATGAGTCAGTGCTGAGTCACTGGGTTTCCAAGGCTATAAATCTTTACATGAGGAGACTGCTCATCTTCTCCCATGGAGCACCTGGTGGGTTCAAACTGCCAACCTTTCTGTTAGCAACACAACACGTAATGCACCACGCCACCAGACCTCTTTTTTTTTTTTTTTTAAATTTTGTGTGCGTGTACCGTCAAATCAGATCTGACTGGTACAGGAGGATATTGCGCCTCCTTCTCCGGCAGAGCATCTGGTGGATTCGAACCGTGTTCCTCTGGGATTGCAGTGCAGCTTCTTGCCACTAGGCCACCAGAGCTCCCCTTTAGAGCTCTTTTCTAACACATTATCAAAAGTTCCTGGGAAATGTGATTTTGATGGGCACACAGCATTCCATCAGGTGTCTGTAACACAGTCCTGTTGGTCACAAGCCACCTTCAAGTTCTCCCCGTGGTGAATTACATACATGGGGAGGGATATCTCCCTGTGTCTGCGCTTTGTCACAGCCAGGCAGTGTCCCTGGTCAGAGGAGACAGTGAAGTGGGGTGCACTCACCGCTGATGACCTCTTGCCGCTTCACCTGGCTCTTGGGCAGGCTATGCAGGGTGCCTGGGGGGACCAGCTCTCGCCAGCCAGGGGGCTCTTCTGGTTCCAGTTCAAGTCCTGACCGCCCCGGTTCCCCCTCATCTCCAGGCTCAGGGCTGTGGAGCAGAGACTATGTTAAAGCCCTCCCTTGGGGTGTCTCTGGCAGGAAGCTTCTGCTCCTTGGTGTCCAAGCCCTCTTAGTGGCCTCAGGATTTGATGTCCCAGACCTGGTGGCCCACCTGGCAGGCTATCCCTGAATCCCACCACTCCTCTCCTCTTCCAAGGTCTGTGACCATGGCTGGCCCTTGGTCACCTCGGCATCCACTGCCCAGTTCTCTGTGACTCTGGCTCCACCCCCCATCCTCCCAGTGGGTGGGGGAGGGAATGACGTACGTGGCTCGTCGGGCAGGGCCAAGCACAGCTGTGGCAGAGCTGGGGTCCATGTCCACGTCACTCCTGGAGCGGCCCCCACCCCGGCCCTTAGCCCCGAGGCTGCCCCGGGAAGGCCGGCGGCGGTCACTCACCCGCAGGCTCTCCGAGCGTCCCAGACGCCCCGATAGCCTGGACCCCGAGGCCAAGGACAGAGTGAGGCAGAGGCCGGGACAGAGACAAGGAGATACCAAGACAGGGCAGAGACAGGACAGGGACAAGGACAGAGACAGAAGAGACCAGGACAGGGGGGCCGGGGCAGAGACAGGGGAGACAGGGACAGAGATGGGAACAAGGACAGAGACAAGGGAGACAAGGGCAGGGGGGACAGGGGCAGAGACAGACACAGGGGAGACCATGGACAGAAATAAACACAGGGGGTATAGGGACAGAGATGGGGACAAGGACAGAGACAAGGGAGAGCAGGACAGGGTGACAGGGGCAGAGATGGGACAGGGACAGAGACAGGGGTGAACAGGATAGGGGACAGGGACAGAGACAGGGGAGAGCAGGACAGGGTGACAGGGGGTCCAGGACAAAGATGGGGAGAGTTCAGGACAAAGATCAAACATGCAACAGAAGAAAGAAGAGAGAATCAGAGGAGTAGTGACCTCTAGGGATACTGGGGTCAGGGAGAGGGGAGGGGAATTCTGCATGGGGTACGGGCCTGCCCACCTCCCTTCCCTTAGATGTGGTGTATAAGAGTAGGAAGTGGCAAGGGACAAGGAGGGGACTGAATACTTAGCTCTTCCACAGGGAGGGTGATGTCCCCACTTACCCCTCATAGGGGTAGGAGGGGAGGGGTGGCCCATGGGGAGTAAGGAGGGGCTGGGGGTAATGGGGGAGAGGCTAGCCCTCCCCAAGCACCCACCTCTTCCACCTTCTGGGGAGAGAGGGGCACAGGGTCAGAGGTGGATTCAGATGGAACCCAACCTACCTCCCCGCCACCCCCAAGGGTCCCCAAAGCAGCGGCACAAGGACAGGCAGGGGGCAGAACCTGCCCCCCTAACCGTGAGGGGGACAGGGCCCCCAAGGCTTGGAGCACAGAGGGGAAGGGAGGATGGGGGAGCAGAGGGAGCAGCAGGGGAGGGGGAGAAGGAAAAGGAAGGAGGACTGAAAATGGAAGAGGAGGGGGAGATGGAAAGAGGAGAAGCTAAGGAGAAGGAAGAGGGGACAGAGGACCCGAGGAGCAGGGGAAGAAATCTTGAAAAGAGAAATAAAAGAGAGAAAGGAATAAGTGGAAAGAAAGAGAGAAAACAGGAGAAGACATGAGAATACTGGAAGTGAGGGAACAAGTGGAAACAGAGAAGTCGGGAAGGCGGGAGAAAACCAGGGAGCAGGAAAGGGAATCCCAGAGAGGAGGAGAGATGTCAGGAGGAGGCAGAGCAGAGAGCTCAGGGCAGGCGGGTGCAGACGGCAGCAGCACCCTGACACACACCCCATGAAAACACGCCCCACAGTCCCGAGGTGTCACTGTCTCCCACACCCAACCCTGGATACCTCTCTGTATCAGGACCCTCCTCAGTGCTCTCTGGGGGCGCTGGGGGCTCCAGGCTTGTTGGTCCCTGCGGGGGTGGGTCCCCCAGCTCCAGTGGGGGTTCAACACCTGTGAGGGCCAAGGGGGAGATTCTGTTGTAGGATGGGGAGGCAACAGCTAGCCAGAGCCTAGCCGACCCCAAGTGTGTACTTCATGCTTTAAAAGGGATAGACAGACAGAAAGATCTCTGAGAACATGGCCCTGGGCAGCCAACAAGGAGAAGGGGGTCCCCACCTGGCCCCAGAAGTTCTCACCTGGTTCTCGGTCTGGGCTGTCTGCAGACAGAGGGGGCTGAGGGACTCCAAGAGCATCCTGCCCAGGGGCCCCAACATTCCGGTCCCGAGAAGGCACCACTAGGCCACCCTTCCGTTCTGTAGAGCTTAGCTTCTCGGCTGCAGGCAGCAGTTAAGGAGAAAGAGGGTAATTCAAGTGCCAGCCCCTTCTTGCCAGCTCCTAGGAGCCTCCTTCCCCCTTCTCCAGGATAAGGAGCCCCACTCCACCCCCAATTCCCCTCAGACCTAGATGCCTAGGCCCCCAGCCCCCTCCTCCCTCAGACCAAGAGTCCAAGCATGCCCAGACCTCTCCTCCCTCAGACTCAAGATAGACACGTTCATTTCAGGACAATTACCTTCAGCCTCGACTTTGAGATGTCTAAAATCAGGCACTGAAACAAAGCAGAGTGAGACAGTGAGGGGAGTGGGGCTGCTACCGGACCCAGGGGACAGGGTGGGGTGAGGGGCGAGAGGGGCAGAGGCCTGGGCAGCATACCCTGCGGCTCTCCCCGGTTCCAGCGGGCAGCATCTAGGATGCTGCTCAGGCCTTTCTTGGTCTTGGGGGGCTCGTCAGACCGCCGGTTCCCCATCATCTGAGGGGGAATGAGGGAGGGAAAGGAGGGAGCTGAGCAGGTCTGGGGTTTAAGGATGCTGAATGGGACCCCAGATATCCAAAGTCACACAGGGCTCCCACTGGAGGTCCTGGAGAAGGGGAGGATGCACCTTCTTCCTGAAGAAGTTCCTCCCTGACTTCTTGTCCCCACTCTTGGTCCGAACACCCAGGTGGCGCATGTACAGGCTGATGGCGTTGACCACAGCGGCACTGTGAGGAGGGGACGGTGAGGGCTCTGACCCACACCCTCCAGACAGAAACACACACCTTCATACACACAACACACACGTTCAAACACAGGGACAAATAAACGGGAAGACACGACTGCCCCCTAGAGGCTGAGGCCCAGGCCTCCTACTCTCCTAGTTCACCTCCCACCTCAACCCCACGACCGCTTCCTGTAGAGTCTCTGCAGGAAGAAGAGGTTTGAAAACATCAAGGCCACACAACTTGTTCAGGGCCCCAAGACCCTGGAGTTTAAGGCCCCCTTCCCCACTTCCCTCAGACCCTGAGAGTAAACGCCTATCCCGCCATCTGCCATCCTCTCTGCCTCGGTCACCTCTTTTCTTCATCGGTGGAGATGGTAGGTCTATAGGGAGAAGAAAGAGTTTGTAAGGAATCTGCCTGCCAGAGGTCTCAGCCTGCCCAGTGCAAATGTCTGGACTGCTGTCCCCTCAGGGGTGAGGGATGACGACATGTGAAAGGACCAAGCACGGGAAAGGGAAGAGGTGGAGGAGAAAAATCTAGACGCAACTAAGAATAATCAGTATGGATGAGGTGTTCTCATCTGCTGAGGGCGGAAGTTACAAGGACAGGACCCAAACTCCTATGTAGGACATGGAGTTAGGGGCAAACCCCAGATACGGGGAGGGAACCCCAACACTGAGGAGGAAGTGTCAAATGTCAAGGTCCGCAGACCTGGGAATGGAACAATCGGGGCACAGCACAGGCCCCCTGAGGCTGGGGTGGGGGGCTTGTGGCAGGCCCCACTCACTGCATCTCTTCCAGGTGCATGAGCAGCCGCTCGGCCACGTGCCGCTCCCGGGCCTCGTAGCTGGCGCGGTCCCGGCCGACCCAGGCCTCCAGCTGGCTCAGCTCCTGCTCCCAGGGCGTCATGCCCATGAGCCGCTTGGAGCGGAAGTCCTCCAGCTGCCGGCTGATGGCCGCCTGCAGGCTCTGCACCACCTCCTGCACGAACCTCCGCTGGACGTCCTCAGAAAGAAGGTCGGGCCGAGTGCGGTCTGCAGGGGCACAGGGGCTTGGGGTTAAGTCCCTGGAACTTGGGACCATGGTCCCCACCCACCCTTGGGCTCTTGCCACCAAGAAGGAATGACTATCTACTGTCAAGGGGGCCATGGGAGCAGTGCTCCTGCTTCCTGAGGCGTCTCTACTAAAAGCCCCCCACCCTACTCCTCCTGTCCTTACCAAGTTCAAAGGCAACACTGGGAGGCACTGGTACCCGAAGAACCTGCTCAGGACAGAGAAAGGAATAGTGAAAAGAATGGGGTTGTGATGGGAGTGCAGTGGGGGAGGTGATGGGGTAGAGGCAAGGTGACTGTGTTGGGGATAATGGGAAGAGGGGAGCTCTGTCGTGGGGATGATGGAGGCAGTGTGGCTGTATATGGCACTGACGGGGGTTTCAGTGCGGCCATGGTGGGGTGAGGGCGGGAGAGCAGTGCGGCCAGGGTGGGGATGGAAGAGGAGCAGTGTGACTAGTGGGGAAGATGGGGGGCAGAGTGGCCACGGCGGGGATGATGGGGTGCGGGGTTGGTATGGCTAGGGTAGGGATGGATAATGGAGGGCAGTGAGGTCATGGCAGAGATGATGGGGGGCAGTGTGGTCATTTTAGGGATTGATGGAGGGTAGTGTGGCCACGGCGAGGATGAAGGGGTGAGGGGACATTGGGGAAGGCCCAGCCCCTCAACTGCCCTCAGCAGCTGGGGTTGGGAGGGGTGTGGTGGCTCGCCAGGGCCCAGGGCAGGCTGGGGCCTCTCTCACCGCTGTCTTCTCCAGGAAGCTGTGATAGAAGTCCAGGAAGGCCTTCTTGGCCTCCTTTGGGCCGAGGGTGCTCAGCATGTCCGCGTGGAGGCAGCAGAGCTGGGGAGACACAAAGGGTGGCTTTTCCTCCCTCCATGGCTGCAAGGCCCCTCTGGAAAACCTGGGGCTTTTCTCAGCCTCCTAGATGGCCCATGGTGGAGGGGCTCAAAAGCCACCTCCTCTGGGAAGGACTCTCTGACCCTCTCCTCTCTTCTCTCCCTTGCCCCACTCTGGACTGACCTGAGCCTACCTCAAGCATTTTGCCATGTCCCCTGCTCTAACAGGGTTTTTGCATCTGTCTCTCTCGCTCTCCCTCCTACTGAGACATTTACAGCCTCAGGAACCCAATGGAAGATTGTCAAGAGTCGTGACTCAATCAACAGCTGCAGTTGCTGTTGTGCGCCTGTCAAGTCAAAGCTGACTCAGCCAACCTCCAGCGGGGTTTCAGAGGCAGTTAATCACATGGAAGGAAATGGCCCATCTTTCTCCCTTGGAACAGGTGGTGGATTTGAACCGCAAGTCTTTGGGCCAGCAGGGCAGCTCCTTAGCCACCAGGTCACCTGTGTATACATGAACAGCAATGGGTTTTATTATTATCCCATTTCACAGAAGACGAAACTGAGGCACGTGGCAATCAAGAAGCAAGCTTAAGGTGACACAGCTAGTAACTGGCAAAATTGGGATTACCTAGAACTTGCGCAACTTGAGCTGTGTGTGTGCTGGTGGATGTGGGAGGCAGACTCTGATTAATCTGTATTATGGACAGACCCTGGTGCATAGTGGGGGGCTTGGTAAAAAAATAGCTGGCCAAGTGGGGCTCCCTCATTCACTCCATTTCCTGAGACTCTCCATGTGCTGGCTGCTGTTGGAACTACAGTGGGGACACCTGGGGGGGCTCCTGCCTTAATGGGGGTATTTCTCTATTTTAAGCAGCTTCAACACATCTACACAAAATAAATCTATACTCCAAAGGAAGTTAGTAAGCTTCTGCCCAGGAGCCACATCTACGTACACATGGAAGTAGCAAGGTGGTAAATCTCAAACATAGTGGCCAATATGGGTCACAACCCCTCTGGCTGTTAGCACAATCCTGGGTCTGAGTTCTGGTATCTGCAGTTCTCTCGGACTAGAAACCCTGAGGCTTGGGTGGAGGGTCCCCATGTTCTCCACATGCACACACAAGGGAAAGGGCAGCGCTTTTTTCCAGAAAGAATTCCAGGCAGGGACCTAACCTACTGTCATGGAGTCAATTCCAACCCAAAGCAGACCTGCAGGTCAAAGCAGACTACCCCACAGGGTCTCCAGGGCTGTCAGTCTTTCTGGAAGCAGATTCCCACATCTTTCTCCTGTAGATCAGCTGTTGTTGTTGTTAAGTGCCTTTGAGTCAAGTATGACTCAAAGCTGCCCTATGAACAAAAAAAGATCTGAACCCTGTCTGTAATGATTGTCATTTCTTTAATGTTCATAGAGTTTGCAAAGGCCTGCTATTTAGGAAGTGGATGCCAAATCCTGCTTCCAAGCCTGTCTTAATCTGGGAGCTCTACCAAACCCTATGTTAAAAAAACCCCATGATTAACCATTATCACATTTGATACACTAGTGGCACAGCATTCAGTATCACAGAAACTTCAAGTTATCTCAGAACAGCAAACTGACAGACAAGTGCTGAACCACTTAGAACAATGTTCTTCCCAAACACAATTAACATCAGGCCTGGGTCAGGTCCAATTGACTTTTAAATGCAAAGGCCTGCCCAGCAGGTCCTGGTAGACTTAAACAAGAGATTTCCAACCCACAGCTGGTGGGTTCAAACTGCCAACCTTCCTGTTAGCAGCTGCACGCACTCTTTAACCACTGTGTCACCAGGTAACTTTCATTTTCAGAAGCTGCACTATCTCCTGCCTTTCCATCCACATGCCTTTTCTTCAGCATCTCCAGGTGTTTCTTCCCAGTATTTCCACCTGTCTCCTTGCTTTCTGGATAGATGAACTAAGCACTTAGAGCACTTTGCCCTGAACTGAGTGAGGCCCATGCTGGGCAGCTGTGGGTCTTCTTTGGACACGACCTTTGCCTTCCAGCTTTATATGGCTTCAAAGCCCTTTCCTGCCTACATCACTGGCTGAGCTTTCTAGGCTTGGCAGGTGTTTCTGGATGGCACGGATCTGTGTCTGCTTCTCCTAGGGATTGTTTACCTGCTTTTTGGCTTATTAACTGCATTCTTTTTTTTTGGTCCTGACTCAGGGTCAGCTCTGATAGCTTAGTGGTAAGGAGTTGCATTGACAACCCAAAAAAACATGGTTTGAATCCATCAGCCTCTCCTCAGGACAAAAGATGGGTAATTTCTTCCTGTGGGACTTATTGCCTCTGAAAACCCACTGGAGGGCCAGGAATGAGTTGGTGCTGACTTTTTGGCCAACAGTCAGCCAGAGGATGGTTAACAGCTTTCTCCTAAGTGCTAACTACAGAGCTGTAGGAAGTGTACTAACACAGGTGTGCGTGGCACAGCAGCACGTGGGGGGCGGTACAGAAGGGCATCGCAGGTGTGTGTGCATGGAGGGGCATCGCGGGGGGCGTGTGGAGGGGCATCGGGTGTGTGTGTGGAGGGGCATCGCGGGGGGGCGTGGAGGGGCATCGGGTGTGTGCATGGAGGGGCATCAGGTGTGTGTGTGGAGGGGCATCGCGGGGGCGCGTGGAGAGGCTTCGTGGGGGGCACATGGAGGGGCATCAGGTGTGTGCGTGGAGGGGCAGTGGAGGGGCATCGTGGGGGCGCGTGGAGGGGCTTCGCAAGCATGCGTGGAGGGGCATCGCGGAGGGCGTGGAGGGGCTTTGCGGGCGTTTGTGGAGGGGCATCATAGGTGTGCATGGCACAGCATCGCAGGTGTGCGGGGCACAGTATTGCGGGTGTGTACGGAGCAGGTGCAGCTGGCTCATTTTTGTGTGTCTCCTTGTCAGGTTCTCTGCTGCTTGTCATGACCCTGTCTGGTCTGTGCTCACTGCCCACTGAAATCCCCACAGAGGCTATAGCCTTGTGGATCACACAGCATGTTTTCTGGCACCCATCCACCTCTTTTCTAGATTCTATACCAGGTTTTCTGGTCAAGGGCCTGTACTTTCCAACCCTCTAGCTTCCTGGTCCAGGTCCCCAGAAGCAGTGGCCTGTCCCTGGCCCTCCCTCCTCAGCCTTGTCCTCACCAGGGGTCCAGGCTCGAACTGTAGAGCCACGTGCTGCAGGAGGGCCATGAGGTGGGCTGGCCGCCGCTTCACCTGCTCCAGGCTCTGGAACTGGCTGTTTTGCTCCTCTGTGTTCTGGGAGGTGAGGGGCAGGGTGAGGAGAATGAAGAGAGGAGGCCCTGCACTTTACCCTGCTTGATGTTCAACTCATTAGGCAGGAGCCAAGCTGGGAAGACGCTGGGGGGCCAGGGGTTATAGTGGGCAGCAAATGCAGGCATTGGGGGAACTGATAAGAGGTAATGGCATAAAAGGGGGTGATGAAGACAGGAATGAGATCTGTGTGGAATGGGGGAACAGGAGCTTGGGGCAGGGAATACCAGAGGAAAGAAGGGAAGACTGGTTGTGGGGGAATATCTGAAGACGGACAAGTGGCCCTCAATGTGGGAGGGGACACTGGTGGCTGGCACCTCAGGGAGCCCAGGACAAGCTGTCCTTCCTTGCTCCCACTCACCGTCTCCAGCTCGTTTTCAAAATCTTCATCCTCAGCCCCAATGATGCTGACGGGCACCAGGCCAGGCCGGGGGGGCCCTGGGGCCTGTGGAAGAGGAGAGGTAGCATCAGCCCAAGGTGCTCCCCCCACCGACGCCACCCCTGTCCCCCCCCCTCATGGAGGCTAGCATCACTCACCGCCCCTCGGGCTGTGTCTTCCGCCTCCATGGACTCCACAGGGCTAAAGGAGAGGAGGGGTGCAGTCAGCGAGTGGGAGGAGGCGCAGGGCGGTTACTCAGAGATTCCTGGCCCAGGTGTGAAGGTGAGTAAACAGCCTCCCCCCTTCTGTTCTTCCCCCC
>NW_006400052.1:1973050-1989063 GCF_000299155.1 Elephantulus edwardii | reverse complement strand
CGTGCTCAATGAGGCCTCTGTGTGGCGACAAAGAGCCCTTCAGAGGCCAGCCAGGGGGCGGGATTCAGATGAGAGCCTGGGCATGGGGAAGTGGAAGGCCCAGAGGCCTAGGTCCACCAGGAGGCTGTGTCTGGGTGCCTGCAATTTTGGGTCCCTTTGGAAGAGGGGGCTGGAACCCCAGGGGACAGGGCCTACAGGCAGCAGAGACGGGGAGGCAGGGGTGTGGGGGTTCTCCCCTGATGGCGGTGATAGGTTTGGGGCAGGATGCTGCCTCTGAACCCACCAGCCCCACTTCCTGTGACAGGAAATCACAGTGGCAAACCCCCTAACCCTCAACCCCCTCCCCACACAAGAAGATGAGATTCTGAGCCCTCTGCCCTCAGGGATCACAAGTTCCCAGAGCCAGAAGTCATATTCCTCAGGGACTGCCTCACTCCCTGGCTTTAGTCCCAGAGAATGGCAGCTGTCCCAGACAGCTCCATCTCAAGGTGGGTGTCTGGGTACCAGCCTGCACCCCACATCCATCTTGTTGTCCCTCCTCTCTGTACCCCTGGCTGGGGACAATTCCCCCTGGCTGCATCTTTCACTTTTCCACTATCTCTGCCTCCCTCTTCTCCCTTCTTCACCTGCGCCCGTCTGCCCCCCCCCCCCCGTGGCTGTCTCATCTCAGCTACTGGCTCTCTTCTCTCTCCAGCTCCCCCAACAACCAACTCGCCTTGTCTTTTCCCATCGAGTCACCACTTCTGAGTTTTTCCACCGACATCCTCTACCCTCTATGTCCTTAACTAGTCTGACTAACACCAAGGGCACCCATGTCAAGTGGGAAGGAACTTCGGAAAGAAGGGTGGGGAAGGCCTGGGGGAGGGGCAATCCCACAGCTATTTATAACCCTGGTTGCTCAAGACTCACCCTTCGCCCTCTCTCACAGGCCTCCTTCCTAGCACTCAATAAAATTTAGTCACTGGTTCTGGTAGTTTGTTAAAAAGCCCTTCTGAAGTGTCCAAAGGGATCCCAGGTCCTATGTTGGTGGTACTGTTACATGCAGCGAGTCGGAACTGACTCTGAGCTGACCCTCCAGTAGGTTCCCAAAGGCTATAAATCCCACAGAAGATTACTCACCCTTCTCCCTCGGAGCAGCTGATGGAGTCAAACCACTTGCCTTAGTGCTGGCAGCACAACTGCTTACCATGAGGCCACCAGAGTTTCAAAAGGGCTCTTATAGGTTCACCCAAGTAGACATTATTTTTATTCTTTTCTATTAAAGGTATATTTCCCAACATCTAACTTGGGTAATCTGAGACTTGAGCACTGTTATGGTTTCAGAGAAATAAATATGTAAGCTAAGGCAGCATAATAATTCTTTGTTGTATGAGTTAAACTTATATAGCACTTACTATGTGCTAGGCATTGCTTTCAGGAGCTCTGGAGGTACAATGGGTTAAAAGTTGGGCTGTTAACTGAAAGGCTGGCAGTTCGAACCCACCAGTTGCTCTGTGGGAGAAAGATGAAGCAGATCCTCCTTTTGAGGGTGAAGGCTTGGAAAACTCCATGAGACAGCTCTATCGGTCCTGCAGGGTTGCACTATGAGCCTGGATGGATTTTGAAGGCCAACAAGCAGCACTGCTCTAAATAAGGGATCCTCTCAAGTGAATTCATTTTAGCCCTCACAACCACAAGGCAATCCCCTACACACACGCTATTATTAGGCCCATTAAGGGGTGAGAAAACTTCTGCCAAGCCAACAGCTGCAACTGCTGGGCTGAACCATGTCCTCTCACTCAGGGGAGGTTCAAAGACTCCAAAGGGGAATAGGAATGGATACATACTATCTGAGTCACTGCTAGGTACCAGGTCCAGAATCATGCATTTGACACATAGTATCTCTTTTAGTCTCACTACAGTAACTTGAAATAAGAACAAACACTTAATGTGTACTTAAGATATGCCAGGCACAGTATTATGGCTTTATATAGTTATTAATTAATTTAATTCTCTCAGTGACCCTCAGAGGTCAATAATACCATTATTCTCATTTCACAGAGGAAACTGAGACACAGAGCCAGAATTCAGACCCAGGCAGTCAGTCCCCATTGTTTCAGGGCGTAGGGCTCCCCATGCAACTCTTAGCCAGCACAATTCTGAACCACAGCTCAGTGAAACATCGGGTCTCCTTATGACACCTGGGAAAGCAGGAGGCCTGCAGCCGTGGTGGCCCAGGGAGAACAGGAGCCTGGATACCACTACTTCTCACAGGCCTGGAACTCTGAGACTCTGGGGGGACTGACTGGTCAGAAGATAGAGGCAAGGGGGACCCACAAACGCAGAAAACGAGTTTGAAGCTATCAGGGGGTAGATGGATCTATAGGGCTGGAGTGTTGTGTGCCTGAGACTCTGGGCGCACGGGGGGGGGGGGTCAATGTTGATTTAGATTCATTGGGGTATGTGTCCTACTACGAAATGAGCACAGATTGGGGCCATGGATGGCTGGGATCTCTTCAGAACTCGGGCACTGGGCAGGTGGCATGGGGGCTCGAAGAACCTAAAACACAGAGACCTGTAGGAGACCAGGGGATGTAGAAGGCCCCAGATTCAAATTAACCCTCAGTGGGTCTACACCAGGAGTAACTGAAAGGCTAGCTGTTCAAACCCTCCCGGAAGTGTGCAGATGAAAGTCCTGGCTGTCTGCTGCTGAAGTCAGAGCCCTGCAGATCTGACTGAGTCCCTTCTGCTCTGCACACATGGGGGGGGGGGGGTCACTGTGATTGGGAACCTACTTGATGGCAAGTGAGTTCTAGTTTAGGGCCTACACTAGTGGTTTTCAGTGGGAAGTGGTTTTGCCTTCAGGGGACATTTGTGAATGTCTAGGACATTTTTGGCTATCTCATCAGGGCGTGACTAATGGTATCTAGCAGGTAGGACAGAGATGATCGCAAACATCATAAATGCACAAGGCAGCCCTGTCCTCTGCAACACACCTCTCTCACTGCCGCTGAGTCAGAGCCTTCTCACAGGGTGACCCTTCACTGGGTTTCTGAGGCTGTAAACTGAAAGGAAGGAGATTGCTCATCTTTCTTCTGAGAAGCTGCTGGTGAATTTAAACCACCAGTAAGGGGCCTTTGGGTTAGCAGTGCAACGCCCTACAAATCGGGCTGCCTGAGCTCCTGAACAAACAAATGAATGTTTGGTCCAAACTGTCAACAGCAGGAGGCTGACAAACACTGCAATGGGGAGGTGAGAGTGCTGGGGGTCTTAGAGCAAAGTGGGCATAGATTGGGGACCACATAGGGACCTGGGCTCTCTGCAGGGTGGAACGTCTACAGGACATTCAGTGGAGAAACCAAGGTCTCCAAGGACCCCTGGAGGCGTCTAAGATCCTAAACTACAGAAGGGAGTGTGGTGAGTCTACGGGGACCCTTAAGAATGTATGAGTCCGAATAGCTTAGTGTGTTCTGAAAGGTCTGATATTATCCTCAGTTGCTCTAGCTGCGGAAGATAGGCAGTATCCTCCTTCCATACCTTTACGATTTAGGGGTTCCGAACCCCATGGAGGAGCACCGAGTGAGAACTGGCGCCACTAGTGGTGAAGTAAGAACGTATAAGCCCCCAGGTTCTATTTGGCAAACCGTAGATCTACAGGAATTCAGGATTCATAAGGGGGCAGGACTCTAAGGGGGAAGCACATAGGATTCTATACGGGGCTGCTCAAAAGGGCCCAGAATTCTATAGGTGCTTGTAATGGCAGAAGACTTCACGTCTAAAAGAAGCCAGGTGCCCAAGGGGAGCCTAGCAGTAACTTGGAGGATCCGTAAAACCTTGCGATGAAATGAATCTCTATGGAAGGTCTGGAGGCGCCCCAAATCTTAGAGTGGACGTGGCGGGTCTGTCTACAAGAGCCCCAAACCCTACAAGGAACGTGGCAGTGTGCACGGCCGAGACATGCCGGGCAGACACTGGGAGTCAGGCTCTGACCCCACCCGAGGCCTCGATCCTCACCTGCTCCAGGTCGGGTGGAAAGCTGCCGCAGCTCCAGAACCGAAGCCTCCGCGCGCCCGCTCCGGGATGCCCCCGCCCCCGCCGCCGAGCCGCTCTAGCCGCCCCAGAGGCCGCTTTGAGCTCAGCTCCACTCCTCCCGTCGGCCACTCTAGCTCGACTTCTGCCTGGTCCCGGCCTCGGCGACTCCACTCCTCCCGCCTCCCGCTCTAGCACGCCAAGGCGCCACGCTGGCCAGACAGGACCGCTCTGGCCCGTCTCGGAGGCTGGCGTTTCCGGGTCTCTACTGCCCGCGTCACTCTCCGGGCCCCGCCCCCAGCGCGGCGGGAGGTGGGGCCGCTTCCAGCCCTGGAGCAGAGCTCGCACCCGGGCTCTCCTCCCGACCCTGTCCGCTTGCTCGGAGGGCACTGAATTCTCACTTGTACCTTTCCCACCACTTTCCTCTAACGCTGGGAAACCAACAGAGGTTCGAACCCACCTTCGCCTCTGATATACACTTCTTGCCACTTTTTTTGGGGGGAAAAGAAATAAAAAAGTAATTGTTCTGTGTCTCAGTCATCCCATCTGTACAGTGGGGATAAGCGCTCTACTCTACCTTCATCTCTTACGATACAAATAATGACCCCAAAATGCCTCCAAACCCTCCTGTCAACTTGCAGCTTCGCAGGGGCTTCCCCGCTTAGCTATTGTTTTCTTTTCAGGTGGCCCCGCAGCCTGCAAGATGCAGGACGGCGCTCAGCAGAGCACCTGTGAGGGCGGAGATCAGCAAGTCCCGGGATGTGTGCGCCCGGGAGCCAGCCGGTGCTGCGCCCTCAGCCTCAGTTTCCCCATCTGCATAATGGGGTGAGCGACCATCCTCCGCCGGGCAATCGGGAGACGCGCACGCCAGGCCTGATGTCCGCATCCCCGCCCTCCGAGCACTCCTCTGGATTCGTTTCCCTTTCGTGACCCCCTTTGACAGGTGGGAAAACTGAGGCCCAGGGAGGGGCAGCGCTGGCTCGGCGGGGCCCCGGGGAGACCCCTCCACGGCCCTGCGGCGCCCCAGCCCCTTCGCCCTGGTCCCCACTCGCCCCGGCGCAGAGGGGAGGGAGGCCGGGCGGAGCCGGGGCAGGGACAGGGTACCTGGTGTCCGCGCGGGGGGGTGGCCGGCGGTGCACCCGAGGTCGGGCTCGGCGATCACCGGCCCAGCGTCCCGGCTCCCGCTTCCTGGCTCCGCGGGGCAGGAAGTTGGGGCGTTTTTTCCGGAGGCCCCCGCCCCGCCGCCCCTCCCCGCTTCCTGCCCTCGCCCCGCACCCGGCCGGCACCTCCGCTTCCTTCCCCTTCGCGCCCCGCTGCCCGCGGGCCCCGCCACCGCCCCGCCCTGGCCGCGCCCGCCCCGCGGCTCCCCGGCCACTTGCAGCCTCGCCTGCTGTCCCCTGTGTCCCGGGTCCCTGCCGTCGTCTCTGTTCGCTCTGCGTCTCTTTCCTTTCGCCCTTTTCTTCTTTAGAATCTTTTCGAAGCCTCTGCTTCTTCCCTTTGCCACATTCTGCCTCGGAATCTCTCTTCCCATCTCTGCATCTGTCTATTCCTCTGTGTGTCTCTCTCCCTCTGTCGTTTCTTCAGTGTCACTAAGCCAGCCTCCCCTCTGTCTCAGTGTCTCAGTCACTGTCTCCATGTCTGCACCTACGTGGCTCTCTCTCTGGACTCCCTGTGTCTCCACGTTGCCCTTCCCTTCACTTCTCACCTTCTCCTGCACTTTACAGCTTTGTCTTCAGAAGACTTTGTATCTGTGCTTCTCTATGCTTGCCCGCTGCTCCTCGGCATCACAGCCTTCCCAAACCACCTTTGTGACAGTCAGCCCACGGAGAAGTGTGGCCCCAGTCGGGGAATTCAGTACTGCCAATCCCCATGTCGCGCCCAGTGTTTGCAAAGCTTAAAGCACTGGTGCAGTGGTTAAGCATTGGCCAGCTAACTGAAAGGTCATCAATTCAAGCCTACCAGCTGCTCTGTAGGAGGAAGAGGTCGCGCAATGTGCTCCTGAGGATCACAGCCTTGCTTAAATATGCTTTGAATAAATATGGCAGCCTCATCCTCACAATCCTCGACAGTACACACACACACACACACACACACACACACACACACACACACAACTTGCTTCAGATCAGGGGCAGGAGCTGGGGCAGAGTCCCAGAGGGGCCTTTTAATTGGAGTGGGGACCCACCCACTTCAAGAGATTTTGTTTCTTTCAGGGAATTAGCCAAGTCTACCTACTAGAACTCAGTTCCTGTGATTGGGGGTAGGAAGGCGGTGGTGGGTGAGAGAAAAATGGCTTGGATTCAGAATTCTGAGTTTAAGGGAAAAAGAGGCTGGGGGCCTGGGCTCCTGGGTCTGAGGGAGGAGGGGGCTGGGGGCCTGGGCTCATGGATCTGAGAGGAGGGAAGTGGGAGCCTGGCTGAACTCTTGGGTCTGAGGGAGGAGAGAGGGCTGATAGGGACTGGGACTCCTGGGCCCCAGGAGAGGGAGGGCCCAGTCCCAGGAGATCCATGACTCCTGCCAAGGTCTGCAGTTGGGAAGGATTTATTATCACTAAGTGGCCATGACAGAGCAGTAGCAGGGAGGGAGGACACTAACGAGGCTGCTACAATCAGCTCCCCTTGAGGCAGCGATTAAAGGCTCATTACCCTCAGGGAGGGAGTGCAGAGCCTGGGAAAGGAAGCTGGGGGAGGGTGGAGTAAGGGTGTGAGGAGGGAATAGGGACCATTTGGGGGGAAAGAGCTAGCACCTGGGCAGGGGTCAAGCCTGGAGAGACTGCAGGAGACCTAGGAGGCAGAGAGGAGACCTGCAGGCTACTTCTAAGAGAGAAGTTGTTGAAGAGGAGAACTTTGCAGAAGGCATGAGGAAGACTCTGAAGCTGGAGCAAACGGGCAGGGCAGCTGTCCAGGGTCATGGCTTCTCCAGCTGGACGTCTCCCACATGGAGGCTGCCCACGTCCTGGTAGGTGCCCTGGAGGCCCCGGGAGATGTCTTCATACATGGAGCAGTCATCGAGATTCAGGCCCTGGGGAGTGACACACAGTGGAAATCAGTGCCCTAAGGTCCCTGCCTTGGCCTCAGGGAGGAATGCAGTGCCTGCCTTCCCTCAGCCCCACTCCACTCACCTCATACAGATTTTCATCCTCATAGTCATCCTGGATGTCCACCCTGAACTTCTCATTCTGCCATCGTTTCTGTTGGGGAGTAAGAGGGTTACTGGAACACTCAGTGAGTGAAGGGCAGGTCAGCAGCTTTTGAGGGCAGGTCAGCAGCTTTTGAGGGCACACCAATAGGTTTTGAGACCCTGCTGAGAGGAGTGGGATAGCCTGGGATGTGAGCTCTGACCACTGTCCCTTACAGGATGGGAAACTGAGGCTCAGCCAGGGCCAGGGGGGTGTCCTCGGTCACATCCAGTGAGCGTCTGTTTTTAGGCTTTGCTATTTGTTTGGCATTGGTATTCTCCAAGAATGTTAATCATCATAATAATAATTGCCTTACAGTATAAGCTGATTCTAGGGAAGGTCAGAGTCAGCCCCCATCTTCCCCAGCCTTGGCTTCAGGTGGGGGTGGGGTGGGGGACTACATCCTTCTAGTTTGGGGCTGAGGAAAGTGAGACTTCCTGGCAGGGGAGGATGAGATCTCTCTGAAGGGTGACTTGGGGAGTTGGAAAGCCCTTGGGGAGAGACAGCCCTGGGGAGGAAAGTGAGGATGTGGGTGAGTGGAGACTGAGACCCCCAGGTAAGAGAAATGAGGAACTTCTTTGGGGGAGAGCCAGCAAGGGCCCTCTCCTCTCAGCTGCACTGCGGGAGAAAGATGGGCAGTTTACCACTGGAGGGCCAATCCTGGGTCATTTGTGACTTGACGGCTGGTGCATATGGCCACGCGCGCGCGAACACACACACACACACACACACACACACACACACACACACACACACACACACGTGCATTCTCTATGACCTCACCCACCCCCTAGGCGGCGGACGCTCACATTCTCCCAGCTGTAGGACCCTCAGATTTGCTCAGCCACCCCGCCCTCACCAGCTGACCCAGGGCCCTGGCGGCCGCTCACCCTGAACAGCAGCAGAGTTCCGGGTACCACAGCGCAGAAGAGCAGGATGATTCCCTCCGCCGTGATGATGCGGTTCTTGGTGCCCTCCCCCATGTCCAGGAAGGGTCTCGGGATTGGCTCTGCCGGGAGGAGGGGTCTGCTCAGAGCCCTGGCTTCCTGCCCGCCCCTCATCCTCCAGCCCCTGCGCGCATGGAGAGCCAGAGTCCTTCTGGGGTGTGACAGGTATGACACAGGGTGGCTCACTCACCCCGCACACGGAGGTAGGTGCCACACGAGCTCCTGGTGCTTTTTTCATTCGTCACCTTGCACTGGTAGATGCCCCCATGGCTCTTGTTCACCTTGGAGATTTTCAGCTCGCCCTGGGGTCCTTGGTCCATGTTCAGCGGCATCGCGGGCCATGTGGAGTTGCCCGGGAGGATGAGCCACCATGTGACGCTGGCGTTAGTGCCATTGTGTGGGCACAGCAGGTGGGCCTCTTCCCCCACGTTCACTGTCAGGGAAGGGGGGCCCTCGTCGACCCACAGGGCTTGGCATCTGGGGTCTGCAGAGAGTAGACTGGGTCAGAGGGCCAAGTGTGGAGAGAAGGGCCAGGAACTGATTTCGTGAAGTAAAAACACTCCTGAGGTTGTGGGGAGTATGAAGGACCCCAGGTGGGAGGAGAGGTACACCTTGTACCCTTGGGGAGAGAGTGAAGACACCCCCGAGTAGGGAGGAGTGAGGACACCCCAGAAAGAGGGAGAGTAGGGACTTGGATGGAGAAGGAGAGTGGATGTTCAGGGAGAGAAAATGAGGAACCTCTGGGTGGGCCTTAGTCCCTTCTCCAGAGCCATCTCCTGCCCCTTCCCACAAACCACTTGATGCTTTGACCCCAATAAACTATCTGACTCTGAGGTGTTTGGCTCCTTAGCACTGGAAGGCTTCTGGAAACAGCCCCCCTCCTCCTGCTCCAGGCTCGCAACAATGGGCTTACACACAGCAGAGACTGAGGAGGAGGCAAATTTTCAACCTGTTACAGGTCAGGGGGACCCTGGTGGCCTCACAGGTAAGGAGTTGTGCTGTCAACTCAAAGGCACACAGTTCAAATTCATCAACTTCTCCTCAGGAAAAAGAGGGACAGTCTCTTCCTGTGTGATTTACAGCCTCTGAAAACCAACCTAACGGTCTGCTATGAGTCAGTTCTGACTCTGAAGCACACAAGAAGAACCCTATACGTAGGGGTCAGCTTGGCAGCACCTAACAACAGCCACTTGCCGGCTCTCTGCCTCCTAGCCACTCAGAATGACCAAGCTGATGCCCCAATAGTTTACAAGGTTGTTTTTACAGAAGCAGATTGCCATGTCTTTCTCCTTTGGAACAGCTGGTGGGTTCAAACCACCAACCCTTCTATTCACAAACAACCACTTTAACCACTATGTCACCAGGGCCTCCTTCCTGCCCACATACTGTAAACACTGCTTTGAGTAAACAGGACTCATGAGTCTAAGGCTGTAAGATGAGCAGAGAGCCTCATCTTCCCCCTTAGAAGCAGCTAGTAACTTTGAACTGCCCACCTTTAAGTTAGAAGCCTAACACTCAACCCACTTTGCCACCATCGTCCCTTAACCTCATAGCTTCTTCCAGAATAAATTTTCCATCCCTTCCTCCTGGAGGCCTGTCATGTGTCTACTTCCCACCCTCAAGCTCTAGGCTACTCAGTAGATTCTCTCATCACTCCCATTTTATAGGTGGAATGGTTGAGGCCCACAGATGGTACACTAGTTTCCAGAATCCAGAGTGGTCAGAGGTAGCCTCTGTGTTCAAACTATCACATTTCTCTGCTGGGATTGAAGGGCCATAGTTTGCCTTGTGGCCTTGGCCCATTATCTCTTTCTCTTGAGTTTGTATATCAATTCAAAGCTCAGATCTGGGTTCTCACTCAGCTGGCCTGGGCACTGGGAGGTGCCAGAGTGATTGGTGGAAGTTAGCCTGGCAGGACCTGCCTGGCAGAGAAGCCCCAGTGCTCAGCACCTCCATCCCCACTGCCAGCCTGGCTGTCTTGAGAAGGCAGGAGGTGGGGAGGAGAGATGGAGGAAGGGTCGAGAAAAGACGCCAACCTCATGGTCACTGGCTAAGACTCCGATATGGGCTCCAATCCCTGCAGCTCAGTGGATTTCCTCTCAGCACCTCAGTCACAGCTCCTGCCCTCAGGGGGAGAGGAGAGGCCTGGATGGGTGCCCTGCCTCTCACAGAGGAGTACCTGGGTTTCAGGGTGACACTGGAGAGAGCTTTTTCTCTCCTATAGACTCAGCACCGCCCAAGGCCCCTCCCCCGCCTCCCTGCCCCAGCATCAGCTGGACCTTACTCTTAACTTCCTTATTTTGACCTGGGCATAATGGGGGGTGGGGAAAGCAGCTCTCCCTTCAGCCTCCCAATATAGAACAGTAGACACCCCCCCCTCAACTTCACTGAGGTCCCCTGAGACCCACATCAGACAAGAGACTTGGGTTTGGGTTTTTTTGCTAGGAGTTACCTTTATACCTGAGGTCTCTGTGCTGGGAGCCTCCTAGACCCCCCCCCCCCCAACACACACACACACAGAAAGAGAGAGAAGCCAGCTCCCTCCACCAGCAGCTCTGTGGAGAAAGATAGTCAACTCCCATGCAATCTACTGCCTCTGAAAACCTGCTGGAAGATCAGCGATGTGCCAGCCTCCTAAAAGCGAAATCTGGTGGTATAGTTCATAAGGAGTTCAGCAGCTAGTCCAAAGACCATGCCTCTGAAGGTTAAAATCTACCAGCAGCTCCCCTGGAGAAAGATGGGCAATCTCCTCCCCTGTGAAGCCCAGTGGAGGGTTCTGACCTGAACCATGACTTTTAGCATCCTAAACTGCAAGGAAAGACATTCCTGTTTGTTAAAGCCACCTATTTCTGTTATATTTCTGTCTTTCTGTTATAGCAACTCTAGGTAACTAAGAAGAAGCTATGGTGGACTAGTGGCAAGAAGTTGCATTGCCAAGCCAAAGACAGGTGGTTCAAATCCACCGTCTGCTCAGGGGAGGAAGATAGGCAGTCTCTTCCTGTTGCATTTACTGTCTCTGAAAACCCACCGGAGGGTCAGCTATGAGTTGATTTGACTATAGCACATAACAGGGTAACTTAAGATACCTGCGGTAGCACGTACTTCCCACGTTAGTTAACACATATTCAACTCTGGATTTGTTCCCCAGATCACTAGGCTGCAGGTACTCGGATGGCAGGGGGCAGGGACTCGGCTTTGTTTACCAGTGTGCACACCTCACCATCATGGCGCCTGGACCCTCCCTACTTGAAGTTCAGCTTAAATGACAGTCAGTTAAGCATATGGCAGACAGACAGATGGATGGAACTACATTAGGGGACTTTTCCAGCATCCCGATCCCTCTGGCTCTCCTCTCCCCCTCCCCCTGGGCTCTACACCTTCCTTCACTCTGCTGTTCCCCCCTCAACAACCTCCCTGGATCCCAGAGCACCAGTCATTTGGCCACATACCCAGACCAGCGGCAGAGAACAAGAGGAGGAGGTAGATGGTGGCAGGCCGACCTCGGAGGACCTCTGAAGCCCCAGGCATCTTTTCCCAGTCGTGGGTTAATCTGGTGTCCTGAGGCACAAGACCCCACCTCAGCTTGGCCCCACACCCCACCCCACTTCCTGCCCAGCCCCACAGGAGATGGGCTCTGTTGGCTTCTGGGCAGCCCCACTGGATGCTCATAGGGCTGTGAGGGGAGAGGAACTGCTCCTTGCACCTGCAGGTGCCACAGTTCCCCGGAGGCCAGACAGCTTGGATGGGGGAAGGTCCGGCTCATCACTGTCACTCATGATCCTCAGAAAGGGAAACGAGAGGCCTGGGCGTCAACTGCAGGCAGACGAAAACGCGTGAGGCAGACAAACATGCTGAGCTGGGGCTCTGCATTGCTGGGCTTGGCGAGAACTTGTCCCTTCTCTGTATCTCGGTTGCCTCACTTCTTAAGGTTGAGATGAGGGTATCAAGAGATTGTACACACGCCACTGTGAACACAGGTTCTGGCTCACAGCTGCTGTTGGCCACTGGCTGTTCCTCAGGAGAAAGATGGGCAGTCTACTCCTGTGTGCCTCAAAGCCTCTGAAAACTGGTTGAAAGGTCAGCTATGAGTTGGTTCTGACTTGACAGTACATAGTAGACCCCACATGATGGTCACCCCAAAACAAAATGAAATGCTGCCTGGACCAGTGTCCACCCATGATTGACTGTGGATCAGACCATTCTCAACCATAGTTTAAGGTGGGTTGTTTGGGTTTTTTTTTGTTTTTTATTTTAACTCATTAATGAAAAGCTTTCTTTAATTAATGAATGAGGGTAAAGCTGGCTTGATAGAGGGCATAGGAGACTGGATATACAATTAGTAGATAGAAGAATGCTAGGGAGCTCCGCTGGCTTAGTGGTAAGGAGATGCACTACCAAACCAAAGGCACACAGTTCGAATCCATCAGATGTTCCATGGGAGAAAGATGGGCAATCTCCTCTTGTGTGATTAACAGCCTCTGAAAACCTGCTGGAAGGTGAGCTATGATATGATGGATCAGTTCTGATTTGATGGCACACAATAATAACAACAGATTAAGACTGTGAAGTTGAGTACAAACTATCTGTTGTCCTAAAAGACAATAATACGGAAACATTTGGTTAGTAGTGCAGCAGGCTACAGAATACACCTAATCTCTCTCTCAACTCTCATTGCCTTCAAATCAGAACCAACTCATAATTGACCTTGTAGGAGGCATTGGGGCCTGTAAATCCCACAGTCAGTACATTTGGTACTAGCAGTCAGATCAGGAGATGTATTGCACTGGGAAAGCCTGTAGTGAAGGTTATTTTTGTTGTTATGTGCCATCAAGTCATTTGCGACTCATAGTGACCCTATGTACAACAGCCCTAAACCCTGCTCTATCCTGTGCCAATCTCACTGCCTCTGACACACCCATCCCGATTACCCCAGTCACTGAATCAATCTACCTCATACAGGGTCTTCCCCTCCTGCGCTGTTCCTCCACCCTACCAAGCATAATGTCCCTCTCCAAGGACCTGTCCCTCCTTGCAACATGTCCAAAGTATGTCAGACGAAGCTTCAGAATCCTTGCCTCCAAGGAGTAGCCTGGTTTAACCCTCTCCAGGACGAATTTGTTTGTTTTCTTGGCAGTCCATGGTACATTCAGTACTCTTCTCCAGCACCACAGCTCAAAGGCATCAATTCTCCTTCTATCCTCCCTATTCATTGTCCAACTCTCTGATGCATAACAAGTGATTTCAAAGACCATGGCCTGTATCAGGCGCACCTTAGTCTCCAGAGACACCATTGCTCTTGAGTACTTTAGAGAGGTCCCTAACAGCAGACTTTCCCATTGCAATACGTTTTTTGATTTCCTGGTTGCTGGTGCCAAGAGTGTTGACCGTGGAGCTGAGCAAACTGAAGCCGTGAACAATCTCAATCTCTTCACCATCCATCCTGATGCTACCAATTGGTCCAGTGGTGAGAATCTTTGTCTTCTTCACATTGAGCCTCAGTCCATACTGAAGGCTGCAGTCCTTGACCCTCTGCAGTAAGTGTATGAGGTCCCCCTCAGTTTTGGCAAGCAGGGTTGTGTCATCTGCATAACGCAGATTGTTAATAGATCTTCCACCAATCCTGACGCCACACTTCTCCTCATAGAGCCCAGCCTCTCAGATAATCTATTCTGTAGTGAAGGACCTTTCCAAATTATGGAGGAGAAAGGTGCATGTGATTCAGATCATGGTCTTTTCAGTCACTTGCTATGCATCTGCGAGCTGGATAATGACTAAGGGTGACAGAAGAAGGATTGATGCCTTTGATGTGTGGTATTGGGAAAAGTGCTGAAGATCCCATGGACTGCTGAAAGAACAAATAGGTAAGTCCTGGAGCAGGTGCAGCCATAATGCTCCTTGGAGGAAAGATGATGCTTCATTTCACTTACTTTGGGCATGTTGCTGGGAGAAGGTAATCCTTGGAGAGGGACATCATGTTTGGAAAGGTGGAGAGTCGGTAAAGGAGAGGAAGACTCTCAACCAGGTGGAGCGACACTGTGACTGCAGCAATGGGCTTGACTGATGGTGTCAGAGATTGTGAGGATGGCACAGGCTAGGATAGGGTTCAGATCTGTTGTTTCTAGGGTCGCTATGAGTCGTACTCAACTCAGCAGCTCATAACAACAACAGATCTCACAGGGAGCCACGGGCAGAGTCGAGTCACAGGGAAGCTGTCTTTGGGTTCCTAGAGCAGCTCTTTATGGACTACGTCACCAGAGCTTTCCACAGCTGATACAGAGCTCCTGATACTGTCGCCTTTGAGCTCTCTTTCCTTGTTATGTGCTGTTGAGTCGCCTGTGACCCATAGCGACTCTTCCCTATCCTGAGGCAGTCTCACTAAATCTGACATACCAACCCTATTACCCCAGTTATTACACAAGAAAAAGAAAAACAAACCCCACACAACACAAACCATTCACAACTTACTTCTTACTTTTTGACCCCTTGATTTACAGCCCTGCTCATAGTCTAGGCAGCTCTGGTGTTGCAACATGTTACATGTTGCACTGTTAACTGAAAGGTCAATAGTTCAAATCCACTAGCTGGTTGGTCCTCAGGAGAAAGAGGGGCCCTATCCTCCCTTAGACATCTGCATCTGGCTTTTCCCAAGCAGCTTGGAAGATGGTAGACATTCAGACTGAGCGTGCCTGCCAGCAGCAGCCGACATTCTTCCATAGCAGAGAGGGCACTGTTGGGTGATACCAGCAAGGAGAAGCTCCCAGGTTGTCCCAAGAACACTGGTCTGGGCTTCAAGACGCCCACGGAGGCCACTGAGAGCACCTACATTGACCCTTTCACTGGTAATGTCTCCATGTGAGGGCGAATCCTGCCTGGCATGGTGATGAAGATGAAAATTCAGAGGACCATTGTCATCTGCCGAGACTCCCTCCATGACACCCGCAAGAACAATTGCTTCGAGAAGCATCAGAAGAACATGTCCAGGCACCTGTCCCCTGCTTCAGAGCTGTCCAGATCGGCGGCACTGTCACCGTTGGCGAGTCCTGGCTATCGAGTTTCAACGAGCTTAGGGTCACCAAGGCTGCCCACACCAAGAAGCAGGCCCAGAAGGTTTGAGCCGGACACCACCCCGAAGTGAAATAAGGCTATTAAATTAAAACAAAAAGCTGCAGCTGCAGAAGACTGAGGGAGTGTCACTATGAATGAACTCCATGCAGGGTCTTTTTATTATCATCGTTATTGAAATAGGAGTCTTGGTAGTTAAATGAGTTAAGCATTGGGATGCCAAACTAAAGGTTGGCAGTTTGAACCCTCTAGCTGCTCCCATAAAAATGCACAGCCTACTACAATCCCAGAGGCGCACGGTTCGAATCCACCAGATGCTCTGCCGTGGAAGGAGGGACAATCTCCTCCTGTACCAGTCATATCTGATTTGACGGTACACGCACACAAAAATAATAAAAAAATTAAAAAAAAAATGCACAGCCTAGGGGAGCTCTGGTGGCCTAGTGGCAAGAAGCTGCACTGCAATCCCAGAGGTACACTGTTCGAATCCACCAGATGCTCTGCTGGAGAAGGAGGAGCAATATCCTCCTGTACCAACCAGTCAGATCTGATTTGACAGTACACGCACACAAAATAATAATAATAAAAATGCACAGCCTCGGCGAGCTCTGGTGGCCTAGTGGCAAGAAGCTGTACTGCAATCTCAGAGGTGGTTGTTGTTAACGTGCCATCAAGTCGCCTGCGACTCATAGCGACCCTATGTACAACGGCCCTAAACGCTGCTCTGTCCTGTGCCAATCGCACTGTCTCTGACACTCCCATCCCAATTATCCCAGTCACTGAATCAATCCACCTCATAGAGGGCCTTCCCCTCCTGC